>NW_003852417.1:6486756-6488059 GCF_000181295.1 Otolemur garnettii
GGGGGACAGGGTGACTTAATTGCTGGTATTTCTCCATAGCTGAGACTTCAACCCAGAGTAACCGATTTACTAGGGTAGAACAGAGCCCAGCTCAAAAGAAGACAGAGTGACTTAGCTGCACCAAACCAAGGAGGCCCCAGTTTCTCAGGCCGTAGCACTATAAGGGTCCTAGGCAAAGTTCTAGGAGAAAAGCCAAATGGTGTAAATTAAGCATGGGCAGAATCAGCAGAGAAATTCCAGTAACATGAATAACCATAGTAGATTAAATCCCCCAAGGAAGGAAATTGCAGATGCAACTGAAGACCCCATCCATAAACAGATGGCTGAGATGTCAGAAATCGAGTTCCAAGTCTGGATAGCAAATAAGATAAACAGAGTAGAGGAAAGAAGGGAATCCGAATTTCAAATTATTCAAAATATGTCTAAAGAATTCAATGATTTCAAAGATAAAATGACTAAAGATTTTAACACATTGAGGCAAGAGTTTGCAGCTCTCAAAGATCTGAAAACTACGGTAGAATCCCTCACTAACAGAATGGAGCAGGCTGAAGAAAGGATCTCTGACATTGAAGACAAAGCTTTTGAATGCACCCAAGCACTCAAAGACAAAGAGAAATGGCAAGCAAAAACAGATCTTTCTCTCAGAGAGCTCTCGGATAATTCAAAGAAAACTAATAGTAGCCTTACAGGAATCCCTGAAGGCGACAAAGTTGCTTTACAAAACACAAAGGCTCTTCTTCATGTAATTGTGCAAGAGAACTTTCCAGATATGCCAAGAGATTCAGAAATTCAGATAGCAGACAGTTTCAGAACCCCAACACGACTCAAACCGAACAAAACATCCCGCAGGCACATCATAATTAACTTCACTAAAGTTAATATGAAAGGGAAAAATCTAAAAGCAGCCAGAGAAAACCATAACCCACAAAAGGAAGAATATTAGAAAGACAGCAGATCTCTCTGCTGAAATCTTTCAGGCTAGAATAGGGTGGTCATTGACTTTCAATCTCCTAAAACAAAACAAATTTCAACCCAGGATACTGTATCCAGCTACACTGAGTTTCATCTATGATGGAAAAATTAAATACTTTAATGACGTTCACATGTTGAAGACATTTGCCATAACTAAACCAGCTCTTTAGTAAATTCTCAGACCTATCCTCCATAATGATCACTGCAATCCTCCACCACAAAAGTAAACTCACTCAGAAACTTTTGATCAAATTCCAACTTTCACAGTGGCAAAAGGATTAAAAATGTCCACTGGACTTTCAAAAAACTCGATACCCAAAATTTTACCAGG
>NW_003852417.1:6488790-6498873 GCF_000181295.1 Otolemur garnettii
AGATGAGATCAAGAAGGAAATTACCAAATTTTTGGAACAAAACAATAATGAAGATACAATTTACCAGAACCTCTGGGATACCGCAAAGGCAGTCCCATGAGGGAAATTTATAGCACTGCAAGCCTTCCTCAAGAAAATGAAAAGAGAGGAAGTTAACAACTTAATGGGACATCTCAAGCAGCTGGAAAAGGAAGAACAATCTAATCCGAAATCCAACAGAAGAAAAGAAATAACCAAAATTAAAGCAGAATTAAATGAAATTGAAAACAAAAGGATTATACAACAGATCAATAAATCAAAAAAAGTTGTTTTTTTGAAAAGGTCAATCAGATAGATAAACCTTTGGCCAACCTAACCAAGAAAAAAAGAGTAAAATCACTAATTTCATTAATCAGAAATGGTAAAGACAAAAATAACAACAGACCCATGCCTGTATTAATGTACACAGCTATGATTGAATAAAAAACAAAAGAACCTCTGAAATTAGCAATGTTAACTATAGAAAGCTCTATCACATCCTCATTCTGTAAGTGATTATGGTAGTCTGTATCCTACTTTGCTGAATATATCTGAAACAAGATAGGAACTATAGAAGAGCAAAAGCTGCTTTGTCCCATCTCTCTTTAATCAGTTGTCCTATCTTCCAGGCACTGTGCCAGGCTTTGAAAGGAAACTGTGAAAAAGACACTGCCTTTGCCCTTGGTATGCTAATGATGGTGTGAGAGAAAGGGCTATGGCAGCACTGGCAGGACAGAAGCGAGGAGGGAAAGTGTAAGGGTGGGAGGATAAACAATTCTGCTTAAAGACGTGCCAAGGTGTGGTCCCGAAGGCCTGAGAATTTCTGGGCATTGGCATAAGAGAAGAGGAGAGTGGTGGAGGTGTATGTTGGGGTTCAGGGGTGAAGATAAGGGATGACAAGGGAGAGAAGATGAGTCATCAGGTAAAAGAGGAACATAAACCATGGTATTTTCAGAAAACAAGAAAAAGTCCAATTCGGAGGAGGGAAATTTATAAATGAGGAGAATGGAGAGGTGGACAAGTGCCTGAATAGAAAGAATATTTTAGAATAAAAATATAAAAGTTGTCTTGAAGTAGAAGGTCCGAGGTGGGTTTTAAATATAGAAGTCAGAGATAAGATAAAGTTTAAAAATTTCTCAGGAAGCAATACAGGGGATGTTTTAGAAAAACCTCAAACTGGGATGAGGATTTATGAAGATCTCACCCATATAAAGAACAGATGAGCAGCTCAGAGCCCATCCTTAGTGGCTAGGGCACTGGCCACATTCACTGAGGCTGGTGGGTTCAAAGCCAGCCCAGGCCTGCTAGACAACAATGACAACTACAACCAAAAAATAGCCAGGCATTGAGGCGGGCACCTGTAGTCCCAGCTACTTGAGAGGCTGAGGCAAAAAAATCACTTAAGCCTAAGAGTTGGAGGTTGCCGTGAGCTGTGATGTCACAGCACTCTACCCAGGGCCACAAAGGGAGACTCTGTCTTAAATAAATAAATAAATAAAATAAAGAGAAGATTAGCAATTTGAGGGTCCATAGCAGAGGTCTAAAGAGGCATGGGGTTAGCCTGGCTCTCTACAGGCTCTGTAAAAGGTAAACTAATCTGGGATCATTTTACTAGTTGGGTAAGAAAAAAAAAATAACTGAAGATAATGATATCCCCAGAAAAAAATGACCTGTTAGTACACATTACTTTTTGTGTAGTATAGTATATAGCATGAAAAAAATTCAGAATTTGGCAAAAAATACTATTTAGACCAATTTGCCCTGAAGAATATTTTTAATATTTAAAAATAGTTTTAAATATTAACTGATATTCTCTGTGTGTAGTTATACTGTAATATATCTACTTTGTTTGTTTGATAATTTTTCTTATTTACCACTCTTCCACATTAAATTGTTTGTGAAGCTAAGACTTACAGTCCTATAAATGGTAGGTTATAAATGACTCCAGTGGGAACTAGAGTTAAATTCTTAACAATGACTTTTGAAATAGGCATTGAGACTGTAACCTCCTGTTGCCCAGTCTGTAGGAAATAATTTTACTCTTTCCCAAGATATATTTACTACACTTAAATGACACTTCATGCCCCAAATCATGGTCTTGTTTTCAATCTTAATTTTAAGAATGGTTTTGTTTTGTTTTGTTTTGTTTTTGAGACAGAGTCTCACTGTTTTGCCCCAGGTTAGAGCACCGTGGTGTCATAGCTCATAGCAACCTCAAACTCCTGGCTCAAGAGGTCCCTTGCTCCAGCCTCCCAAGTAGCTGAGACTACAGGCATGCACAACCACGCCTGGCTAATTTTTCTATTTTTAGTAGAGATGGGGTCTTGCTCTTGCTCAGGCCAGTCTCAAACTCCTGCGCTCAAGCAATTCATCCCCCTGGTCCTCCAGAAGTGGTAGCATTACAACTCCTATTTTAGTAATTCAGACATTCTTTCACATACTACAACAGTCGGTCTGAGAATAAATCCAAAATTCTTTCTCTCACCCCAATGACAACTCAGCATGCTGCTCCATCACTAAATCAGCTCAGGCTCCTGGAGTGAACATTGCCTCCTTCTTCCTCTGCAAACTCTCTGTAGGGATATAGGAAAGAGGAAAATTTCTTGTTAATTTTCTAGCTCAGGCTCTCTTGACCTTTAGGACAGTACTGACTAGCCATGATGTTTGACAGGTGCCTGTATGCCCTTCTTGCAAAGCGCACACCATGTGGGTTTTCTAGAAGCCTTGTGATAACCTCATCAAGCACAGATTCCTGACATCGGAACTCTAGTGATCTTTCTCCTCTACTCCATTGCTGCCCCTGGAAACACCTTCTGCAGACTCTACTGGATTCCCCTTGCCCCCAAACATGCCCTATTGGACATCTAAATGATAGCTCTAACTCCCCACAGCAGCCACTGGACCATACTCCAATATCCTGGGGCCATGCATCAGGAGGGTCATCTGCCATGAGCAGCCTCTTCCTTGGTCCTGCTGACATGACGATTGTGAGCATCTTCTGCTTCTCAGCGAGACACAGGAACCATTCCTATGATTACCAGGCCCCCTGCATCCAGCCTACCTGAGAATAACCTGCTTCTGTGCTCTGAGGAGCTGAGCTGTGGTAATGTCTGAATTTCCCCGCTCACCAACATCCACCTGGAGAAAGGTGATTGCAGTCTTTTTCTTGCTGGTACCTAGAATTCTCAGAAAGGAGAATCCCTTTCTGTTCCTTCCCTGGGCCAGGGAAAGAGGAAGCCCCAGGTATAAATACTGCAGAAACTTTTTCTTGTCCTTTAACCAAGGCCCTTGGCACTTCTGCTCTCTTACCTGCACAGGTTGTCTGGGAGGGGTTCTGGGGCTCATCAGACTTGTCTGCCAACCTCCCAGCAAGCACCAAAGGCAACTAGCAGGATCTTGCTGCTCTGTTTAAAATGTGGGATACTTTGTGTTCTCGCGCACGGGGCTTCAGCCAAAATCTAAGAACAATAGGAAAAGCCTCATTCAGTATCTTATTTTAACACATTTGAAAGTTGAAAAGGGTTGGGCATGGTGGCTCATGCCTGTAATACTAGCACTCTGGGAGGCTGATAGGCATGGATTACTGAGATCATGGGTTCAAGACCACCCTGAGCAAAAGCGAGACCCATCTCTAAAAATAGCCAGACACTGTGGTGGGCTCATGTAGTCCCAGCTACTGGGGAGGCTGAGGCAAGAGAATCCCTTGAGCCCAAGAGTTTGAAGTTGCTATGAGCTATGATTGATGCCACAGCACTCTACTGAGGGTGACAAGGTGAGACTCCATCTCCAAAAAGAAAAAAGAAAGTTGAAAAGGATTTTTGTCACTATCATTCTTGTTTTTAGCTCTTGAAGAACCATGCTACTCAGAGCACAGAGTTTAGCTATCAACCATGGAGTGGGGAGGGATAAAACAGTGCCCTGAGAGCTGCATGTGCCTGGAAGTTATGAAAGAAATCTCTGCATTGGCCCTGGGTGACGGGGACAGCTTAGAGAGGAGAATGTAAATGTGTCTCTGTGTGTGAGGTTTGGTGATGATAACTCACTTTGTACCCCAATTTGGGGGTCAAAGCCTTGGAAGTGAAGGATCACACAAAGCCTCAAATAAGTTTGGAGGATCTCAAAGCTGAAAGAGTTTCTCTCACTTTCCTTGCAGTATGGTCTGGAGCCAAACTATTTTGGTGCTATTTGCTGGATGGCTGCAGAAAGACAGAGAGAAGGTACTTTGGAGCTTCCTGCAGCCCCAGTTGAATAGGGAGCTTCCAAAAGTGTCTGAAAGGCCAGCAGGTAGAAAAAGCCCTCCAGGTTGGAACAAGAAAGAGACAGGAGGTATTGCAACACTTGGAGGCCACGGTGAATCAGAGAAGCAGATGACACTGATTCAGCAGGGACAGAGTTGATGACCGAGACCTGGCAAGGATGAGATATGGTCATCTGTCACACACACAATAGGCCAGAACTGCCTCTTTCTCTACCCTGTTCCCAACCTAAGCTGAGACCCTGATGCTGCTTCAGAATAAAAGAAAGAAAGGGGAGGAATTGGGAGAAATGACCTTGATTTAGTAATTACCTAAATAATCTTGACTTTTAAATAAAAATAACTAAATTCCCTCAACTTGTGAGACTTAGTTTTCTCCACCAAAACAAACAAACAAACAAACAAAACAGTGGGTAGCTCACCAGCTAAGTTGAATTCAGATATTGAGACCCACCGAGACATCCTTTGTGTCCTTTTGAGTCCACACTCAGCTTTAAAGGTAGATACATTGAAGCCAGGGTGGAGGGTCTTGCCTCTGAACTTAAACAAGAGTTTGAGATGCGACCAGATCTACATCCTTGATTTTAATCATTGCTTTAACCAAAAGGTGTAATTTCCAGAACCGCCATGGTGTGATTTGGAGCATTTAAAGAAGGAAGCATTTTGCCAACACATCTCCTTTGGATGTGATGAATCCTGCCCTGCCACAGCCAAGCTGTGCAGACAAAGCCAAAGCCTAAATCTCTAAATAATGTGTTTCTTTCCTTAATCCGCATGTATTTGGGCATGCATCCATGTGCATTTGAACTGGCATCTGAACATTTGGAAGGTTTATAGCCCTCATTTGCAATAACTGAGATATGCTGCCTAGATATGGAGGTGACCTATCATGGCCTTTTAACAAGACGCCTGTTAGAAGTCGAGTTCTTAGTCTATATTGCATCACATGTTATATATAACCTTAGGCAAAGTCTTCAATTCTGTGTGCCTCAGCCTCTCTTTTTATAAAGTTAGAATAGTCATAATATCTATCACATGAGTTGCCAGAAATCTGAAGCTGGCATATCCTTATACAGGGGGATGTGTAAAGAAGTATCTCCATCAGTTCAGATACTCAGGCTGGACAGCCACATGGTGGGGATATGGCATTGGACTGAGCAACTGTCGAGTTTCTTCCCAAGTTGGACTACCCTTTAGAAAAGAAGGCCCAGTGCCAAAGAATAGAACTCACTTTGAGATAAACTGATGGCTCTCATTTGGCAAAAGAGGCCAAGGACAAGCAATCTATTTCAAACTAAGACAGAAATAGGCCAAGTCACCCTTGTTGTTGACTCAGCAGTCAGGAAATCTTGGGGAGTCTACTGAATTTATAGTTAGGAGACCCAAGCTGGAGTCCCCACATTACTCTCAATGATGTGGTCTTGGGTAAGTCAGGTAATGGATAAGGTTTGCAGTTTCTTCATTTCTAAAATTGTGTGTAAAAGCATTTTTTTCTTCTTCTCAAAAAGTACTCATGAAGATTAAATGAGCCGATGTAAAATTGCTTAGAAAATGGTAAGTCACAGTAGAATATAGGTATTATCATTTGCAGAGTCCAAATTACGCTATACATCATTAGTTCTGAAAATAACATCCATAACCTCAGACCCTGGCTGAGAGTAAGCTATTATTTTAAGCATCGTGTTGGGTATAGAAGCTGGAAAAACTGCCACTTTAAAGGTTCCTGCATATTTTCTCTACTACTCAAGGGTGGAGGCTTCAATTTACCTTTAAGACAGACAGTGGCTGTGTTCTGGGTGAAGAAAACACCCCAAAACTTGGAGCTGGACCACATATTTATACAAATATAAATCAGGTATCACTGTTGTCGTTAGGAACCATGAGGTCATCTTCCACTTGAATGCTAATGTCTTAAATGTGGCACTTTATTTTTTTGTCCCTACAGAAATGAAACATATCTTTATCAGAAATTCTCTCTATAAATTTTCACTTGGACATATACGTATACTTTTTTGTGTGTGTGTGTGACAGAGTCTTACTTTATCACCCATAGTAGAGTGCTGTGGCATCATAGCTCACAGCAACCTCAACATCTTGGGCTTAAGTGATTTTCTTGCCTCAACCTCCCAAGCAGCTGGGACTACAGGCACCCACCACAACGCCTGGCTGTTTTTTGGTTGCAGTTGCCATTGTTGTTTAGCAGGCCCAGGCTGAGCTCGAACCTGGCATCTTCAGTGTATGTGGCTGGTGCCCTACCCACTGAGCAACAGGCACCAACTATATACTGTTTTCCATGTCAGGAGAGTTAGGGTAGAATAGGTGCTACGACGTTCACTGATATTTAGGAAGCAGAAAAAAATATGCAACCCTTATAGAAATAATTTATGGTGATAAGTGCATTAAACATGATGAATAAAAATAAAAAGTGCTATGAGGATCTGTAAGAACAGGAACAGTATGTGTGGAATTAGGGGAGGTTTGAGTAAGGAAAGAATATTGAAGTTGATCCTACAAAGATGAACAGGTGTGATATAGGTGGGAGAGGCCAGGTGAGTACAGAACATTCTAGGAAATAATTCTTTGCTGTCTTTTTGAAATTAAATGTTATTTTCTTCAGGAGAATTTAGACTATCACATCTACATATAATTGCTTATGCTTAGAGAGTTTGTGTGTTCTTTTCTGGGTGGATGGTATCAAGACAAGCAAACTGAGATGGAAAGGACTCTCTACTCAGGTTAAGGAGGTGACACCAGAATTTTGGTCTCATCTTAGAAAAGGTGCTGTGAAAAGAACAAAACTTTCCTTAGAGTTTCTTAGTTCTCTTTATAGAGATCTTTCACATCCTCGTTAGGTAAACTCCCAAATATTTCATCTTCTTTGGCACTCCTGGGAATGGAATAGAGTCCTTGACTGTTTTTTCAGCTTGACTATTGTTGGTACATGTGAAGGCTACCGATTTATGAGTGTTGATTTTATAGCTGAAAATGTTAAAAAATGGAAAAACATACCATGCTCATGGCTGGGAAGAATCAACATTGTTAAAATTTCCATATTACCCAAAGCAACATATAATTTTAATGCAATCCCTATTAAATCCCCACTGTCATGCTTTAAAGATCTTGAAAAAATAATACTTCATTTTATATGGAATCAGAAAAACCTCGAATAGCCAAGACATTACTCAGAAATAAAGACAAAGCAGGAGGAATCACACTACCAAGCGTCAGACCATACTATAAATTGATAGTGATAAAAACAGCATGGTTCTGGCACAAAAACAGAGAGGTAGATGTGTGGAACAGAATAGAGAACCAAGAGATGAACCCAGCTACTTACCATTATCTGATCTTTGATAAGCCAATTAAAAACATTGAGTGGGGAAAAGATTCCCTATTTAACAAACGGTGCTGGGCGAACTGGCTGGCGACCTGTAGAAGATTGAAACTGGACCCACACCTTTCACCACTAACTAAGATTGACTCTCACTGGATTAAAGATTTAAACTTAAGACATGAAACTATAAAATTACTAGAAGAAAGTGTAGGGAAAACACTTGAAGAAATCGGCCTCGGCAAAAATTTTATGAGGAGGACCCCTTGGTAATCAAAGCAACATCAAAAATACACTACTGGAACTTGATCAAACTAAAAAACTTCTGCACAGCCAAGAACACAGTAAGTAAAGCAAGCAGACAGCCCTTAGAATGGGAGAAGATATTTGAAGATTATGTCTCTGACAAAGGTTTAATAACCAGAATCCACAGAGAACTCAAACATATTAGCAAGAAAAGAACAAGTGATCCCATCTCAGGGTGGGCAAGGGACTTGAAGAGAAACTTCTCTGAAGAAGACAGGCACAGGGCCTACAGACATATGAAAAAATGCTCATCATCCTTAAGCATCAGAGAAATGCAAATCAAAACTACTTTGATCTAACTCCAATAAGATTAGCCCACATCACAAAATCCCAAAACCAGAGATGCTGGCATGGATGTGGAGAAAGGGGAACACTTCTACACTGCTGGTGGGAATGCAAACTAATACATCCCTTTTGGAAAGATGTTTGGAGAACACTTAGAGATCTCAAAATAGACCTGCCATTTGTTCCTGCAATTCCTCTACTAGGTATATATCCAGAAGACCAAAAATCACATTACAACAAAGATATTTGTACCAGTTTATTGCAGCCCAATTCATAATTGCTAAATCATGGAAGAAGCCCAAGTGCCCATCAATCCACGAATGGATCAATATACCATGGAATATTATGCAGCCTTAAAAAAATGGAGCCTTTACCTCCTTCATGTTTACATGAATGGAGCTGGAACATATTCTTCTTAGCAAATATCTCAAGAATGGAAGAAAAAGTATCCAATGTATTCAGCCTTACTATAAAACTAGTTTATAGCTTTCATACAAAAGCTATAGCCCAACTATAGCCTAAGAATATGAGGATGGAGGAGAGGGAGAGGAGGGAAGGGGGGAGGATGAGTGGTGGGAGGTGATTGGTGGGACCACACCTATGGTCCATCTTACAGGGGTACATGTGAATCTTTCTAAATGCAGAATATAGATGTCTTAACACAATAACTAAAAAAATGCCATGAAGGCTATGTTGACCAGTTCGGTAAAAATATTTCAAATTGTATATGAAACCAGCACACTGTACCCCATGACTGCATTAATGTACACAACTATGATTTAATTAAAAAAGAAAAAAGAGAACAAAACTAGGCTCACAATTGACTGGACATAAGATAGTTCATATGTGGCATTATGGAAAGTGGTTCGATTATATTAATAGGTTCTCATGGTGCCCAAAGACAAGGTCTCTATTGACTGAATTTTGATCTTAAATAAGGGGATAATCTCATTTTATTGTACTGCAGAAGGTCCATGATCCTGGAACAGGAGATGTAGGCTTGGGTTCTGCACCTTTAACTAGAGTGTGACCTGGTTTTGAAATTGAACCTGAACCTGAAAATTACTATGAACAGACACGGTCGTTATGAGATTTTCTCCGTGACATTAATTCCCCATTCTTCTTCCATCATTTAATACATTCTCCCTGAAACACAAAGCCAGGTCTCAGCTGTACTGTTTGAATCAGTGGAAGGTTCTCCTCCACACTGAAGAGGGTGTGGTCAACAGGAAGTTCACTTCTGGAGCCCAGAGCAGTGACAGCAGCAGCGTTGCCAATAGGAGCCAAGTGTGTCCAGCAATCTTCTCATCACAGACCAGTCCAAACACAGTGACAAGGTTGAATTTTACCCAAGCCCTGGGATCCTGTAAAATGGGTGTGGCTAAAAAATGTGCCATCCATTCTCTTATGTTTTGGAAAACAGGTTACTGCAAAGAAACACACTTTGGGAGTCACAGATGCCCTTCTTATTTATACTTCCTAAGGCCAGACAAAAACCCTCCAGATTCCTATTTCTTGTCCTATAAATGATTGGCTGAAACACTTGTCCCCTTGATTGATCACAACAAAAATGCTTGTTAATCCAACTTTGGTGTAGTTTTCTTTTCTTTCTTCCTTTCTTCCAACCCTCTGAATTTTAACCTCAGCCTGAGACAACATATCATGTCTCCTAAATTATTCCCTCCCAAGAAGAGACTGATCTCAGGTAAAGCATTTTCTCACCTACCATCCGATCAAGCCACCCACTCATCCTGCTTCCCACACCTGTCTTTTTCTAACCATGTTTAATTTATCCCCCTAAAATAAATTCGTTTTTCCTAAAGTTTGATGGTAAACATTGCTGATCACATGATTAGAGAGCTCTTCTTATTGCAAGAGTTGACATCTC
>NW_003852417.1:6499158-6501074 GCF_000181295.1 Otolemur garnettii
TTAGTGCTCTTGAGCTATGGGTGCCAAGCCAAATGAAACATCGTTTTACTAAGTCTAGATTTGTTTTTTATTTGACAGTGACACTACAAAAATGAGTCTTTAGTGGAAAATATTCCTTCCGGCATATACCACTTAGTATCCTGGAGAAACCTCAGTAAGAATAAGGATATTGTAAAGAGGGTGAATTGGTGACAATTAATGCTACAGTTCCTGAGTTAACATAATTTTGGCATTAAATATGAAAGGTGTTCTTATTTTGTGGACAGATTTTAAGAATAGGACGTTTGGGTTTCATGCAAAATACTTTTTAATGAGAAAGACACCACAGGTATCACAACCAGCCTGCTTGGAGCAAGCAATTCCTGCTCAGATGTCAGAAATTGCTCTAGCATTAAAATCTTGCCTATTATAGGAGATATGCTGTTAAGAAAAAAAAAAGAAACTTTATCTCCAAAGGCAAAGATTTTGCCTTTGGCTGAATATAGCTAGAAATAACTCCTCTTTCTCCACATACCAGGAAAAGTATCCCCTAAATCTTTTCTCAAAGGTGACCCCAAACACCTCTGACATACTTAAAAACTCAACACATACTTTCTGCCTTCATTACTTCTGATGTCCCAACCTTCTGTAGCCAGTCTTCAATGAAAATAGTATTATTATTCCTATTCAAAGGAGTTTTGGGAGAAAGGGGATAAAAGTACATTATTAACTGCCAACTCTCACATTTACCTATCATTTAAACAGACAATCCTTTACAGTAAAAACATGGTAGGAATAGGAAAAAAAAAAAGCCAACCTTTGGAGTTGGATAAAGCTCTGTAATACATTTGCTCTGTTATCTGAGCTAATATCCAAGCTAATTGAACTTATTATAACTTGCTCATCACTTAAATGGGGACAATGTTGACTATCGCAGAGAATCATTATCAGAACTTATAACAAAAAACATTATGAAAACTGGTTGGTCTTGAGTAGATGTTTACTAAATATCACTTTCTTTTTCTTTTATTCGTCTAAATGATCTTGCACTCCCTCTATCTCAAGTTTGATGCAAATATTAGCATCCAACACTTAGTAAAGTCTATTATTTAACCAATCTTAAATTATTTTGGTTAGAGTCTATTTGGGAAAGAACAAAATGATGTTCTAATAATTTAGAAAAACAATTTAGTCCAATATTAAATCAAAAAGATTTCTGATTTCCTTTTCCTTTTTTTTTTTTCTACTTTCCCTTTCTATTTTGCTTAAGAATGGGAGATTGGTTCCCGTACTGTCCTTTCCATGAAGCATCTGTGGTTGCCAAATCCAGCTGTGGAGGAGGCCAGGGCTGGGAACGCACATAGGATCATGGCCAATGAGGTGAATGGGACAAAAGTGACCTGGACTGTGGGTCTGAGACCCAACAGGCAGCCAATGGAGTTGGCATATTGATTACATAAAAGGAAAATTAGGGAAGTAAAGATAATAGGAGCAATGTTCCTACTATGGAAGGGAGTGTAGACAACATCACTACGCTAATTCTTGAGACTTTTGGATTGGAATTAGAGGTATTGGTATGAACATATGGTATACCATAAATTATATACATACAATCATGATTTTAACATCTTTGTATGTAATATCTATACACCTTTAATTAATAAGATCATATCAATAATTATAATTCAAATGAAAAATATAAATATATTGTTATATATAAAAATACATAGATATGTATAGCTGCATAGATAAGACATAATAATATATACAGTCATATACTTGTGCATGTATGTCTATGTGTATAAATACATGGGATGCCAAAAAAAATGTATACACATTTTATTTTATTTTTTTTTCATTTTTTTATTAGATCATAATTGTGTACATTAATTCTCTCATAGGATACAGTGTGTTACTTCTATATGCAGTTTGGAAAA
>NW_003852417.1:6502084-6523672 GCF_000181295.1 Otolemur garnettii
GGTTGTCTACTTACTTTTCTTACTGTGTTCTTGGCTGTGCAGAAGCTTTTTAATTTGAGGAGGTCCCAGTAGTATATTTTTGATGTTGCTTCAATTGCCCGGGGGGTCCTCCTCATAAAATTTTCGCCCAGGCCTATTTCTTCAAGAGTTTTCCCCACACTTTCTCCTAATGTTTTTATAGTTTCATGTCTTAAATTTAAGTCTTTAATCCAGTGAGAATCTATCTTAGTTAGTGGCGACAGGTGTGGGTCCACTTTCAGTTTTCTGCACATTGTTAGCCAGTTTGCCCAGCACCATTTGTTAAATAGGGAATCTTATCCCCACTCAATGTTTTTAATTGGCTTGTCAAATATCAGGTACCGGTAAGTAGTTGGATTCATCTGTTGGCTCTCTATTCTATTCCATACATCTACCTCTCTATTTTTGTGCCAGTACCATGCTGTTTTGATCACTATTGATTTATAATATAGTCTGATGTCTGGTAGCGTGATCCCCCCTGCTTTGTTTTTGTTTCTGAGTAATGTCTTGGCTATTCGAGTTTTTTTATGTTTCCATATGAAATGCAGTATTATTTTTTCGAGATCTTTAAAGTATGACAATGGAACTTTAATAGGGATTGCATTGAAATTATATATTGCTTTAGGTTGTATAGAAATTTTAACAATATTAATTTTTCCCAGCCATGAGCAGGGTATGTTTTTCCATTTGTTGGTATTTTCAGCTATTTCTTTTCTTACAGTTTCATAATTCTCTTTATAAAGATCTTTCACGTCCTTTGTTAGGTAAACTCCCAGGTATTTCATCTTCTTTGGCACTACTGTGAATGGAATAGAGTTCTTAACTGTTTTTTCAGCTTGACTATTGTTGGTACATATAAAGGCTACTGACTTATGGGTGTTGATTTTGTAACCTGAGATGCTGCTGTATTCTTTGATCACTTCTAGGAGTTTTGTAGTAGAGTCCCTGGTGTTTTTCAGATATATGATCATGTCATCTGTGAAGAGTCACAGTTTGATCTCATCAGATCCTATGTGAATACCTTTGATTGCTTTTTCTTCCCTAATTGCTATGGCTAAGACTTCCATTACAATGTTGAAGAGCAATGGGGACAGTGGGCAACTTTGCCTGGTTCCTGATCTGAGTGGAAACGGTTTCAATTTGATTCCATTCAATTCGATACTGGCTGTGGGTTTGCTGTAGATGGCCTCTATCAACTTGAGAAAAGTCCCTTCTATGCCGATTTTCTTAAGTGTTCTAATCATGAATGGATGCTACACATTTTAAAATATCTTGTTGGAAGTAAAATCAGTCATTCCCCAAAAAAGTGTATGAACTATAGGTAAAATCAATGTATTTAGTATGTCTAAGTACACTTGACCAATGAGGCTTCCTTCAATTCAACTTTGAAAAGTAATACATAGATAACATCTCTTAAAATGTATATATTCTCACCACCCTCTCTCTCTCTATATATATATATATTTTTTTTTTTTTTTTTCCCCTCCTTGTGTCTGCTGAGAAGCTTTATAAGGAATGGCATCTCAGTAGCAATAAGCATGACAAATACCCAGATGTTGCCTCCTAAATATCATACTTAACTAAATGCTCCTTTGAATAATAGCTTCCTTGAGAGCTGTGGCAAAAACAGTACAGAAGGCAACCAGAATATTTCATTGTGCTGAAAGTTAAAAAATGTTTACAAAATGATGACTTGTCAAGCAGACAGGGACCCAGCTTGAAAAGGGACTGACTGGCTAATTTTGAGATAATTTAAATATGAAGATAAAAATAATAATAAATTATAACTTGTTGAACATAATAAATATTCATACTCTTATACAGAAGTAAATAAAGAAACATATACATAAACTGACAGAAAGAAAATCTTCCTCATCAAATGCCAACTTATAACTCTAAAAGCAAGAATGAAATTAGAATATCATTATTTATATTCATCATATTTATAATTGACTCATTATTTGTATTCATTATATTAAGAATGTATTCACAAAAGAATCATAAATGGATGCTAAATCTATAAATAAATGTTTGGCAAAAAACATAATTATATCATTTTGAAGTCTTACCTCACAAGATACTTATAATTATGAAGAGAAAATAGTACATATTGTTGTGGCCATTCTTCAGGATAAATTCCCACCCAGAATTTGGTTTGGGTGTCAAGACTGCTGATGCCACACATCCACACCAAGCGGGTATGAGAAGGGTCATTGTCTGTGTAATAAGACTTTTGGAAAGTGAGCAAAGAAGGCTTCCTAATTCCTGCCCAGAAGCAGATTGAGAGCACAAAGAAATTAAACCAGACCAGGCTTCTTACTGTGCTTAAGAGATGGGACTGGGCAGAGGGTTTCTTTTAGGGTCTTGTGTGGTTTGAATCTTCTGCTGGCACTAAAAGAAGGACCACCCTGCTTTCTTATCACTGATGTGGGGGCAGAATTAGAGGAGAGGAAGACTTAAAAGATGTCAGCATTTAAATGTCAAAAATGAGATTAGCCTCTTTATTCTAATTCACTCCTGATGTTTGGCTGATGCCTTAAATGTACCATGCTTCCTGACATTGAATTTGAGCTTGTTTAAGTAGGCTATTATGGCACCATATGAGGTCTGCAGCCTGAGGCTGATAATGGGCCAATGTTCCATCAAATGCCTTAAGAGCCCAACATTATAAATTGTAAGAAGTGAAATGAACACTTAGGTCACTACAGTGATGCTGGGAACTCTAACGGGACCAAAGAATGTTTGTTGAGGCCTTGTAGTATGGATTTAGTATGTGCAGAGACATTTATGACCTTGATTTTGTATCCTCAAGGCAAGAGATTCCTAGAATTCTTCATCCCACAGGCTCCAACTCTTGGACACTGACCCAAGAATGCGTAAAAAATGCGGCAACAGCTCCAGTTATTGGCCAGAGCATTCAGTGCTAAAGTGACAGCTGCAGCTTGGCCAAGCATGCAGACCCTTGTGTCCTGTCCTTTATCAAGGATGTCCTGGTTAAGGGATGAAAAGCTGCAACATTCCCCTGAGCATTCTGATGTGTGACAGTGGCAATATAATCTGTGAAGTGCACAGGCTTCCACTGCTATTCACTCAGTTCATGTCCAGCAACTCCCCAAGAAGCAAAAAGGCTTGAGAAAGGGATCACTACTAAGACTCAAAGACTAAGGTGAGGACATCACTGACTTCTGCTCCTGGGATAACCAGAAAGCCTCGTGTGGCTCTGTCCTTTAACAAGGAAGCCTGACCAGCAATGCTCAGTTTGCAGGTTGCTGCTTACAAGGTCTGAGACATAATGGGCAGCTGGGAAATAAGAGGATCCTAAGTTCAGGGCCAATTGCTTCAATTTTGGGTGGAGCTCATTATGTGGCCAGTAATTGCCTCTCTAATAACATATAGATGGGATAGAGTAAGGCAGTTTTCCTGTACAGGGTCCTTTGGCAATTTATGGCCATCAGAGATAATCCAAAGAGAAGTTTCTGGGAGCATTTAATGGGCGTGTCTGACACATTGCAATTTGGACAGATTCTGGACCCTTTTTATTGGAGGGGAACTCATTTAAGCTGAGGGGACTTATAAATAACAGCATAAATGGACATAAGCACATTTTGTGAAAGGGGAATATATTACCTTCAGGACACCATGTGACCTAAAAGACACTGGATTTGTAGGTACTGAGGGGGCCAAAGGCTGTTTCTTGGCAGCATAAGGGATTGTGCCTGCTACAGAGGCCTGCCCCACTCCTTCCAGAGACTTCAGATACACAGTCAGTCCCCAATTACAAACATCTGACTTCCATAACTCACAATTATGAATGGAGGCGCTTATAGTAAGTTCCAGAGTTACAAACATTTGACTAGCAGTGGTTCTCAACCTTCCTAATGCCACCAGCCTTTAATACAGCTCCCGTGGGTCACAACTCACAGGTTGAGAACCACTGGACTAATGTATGACTCACATGAATAAAGGCTATTATAAGTAATAGGTAAATGTTCCTGTTTTCCACTTATATACAAATTTAACTTAAGACCAAATCTGCAGAACTAATCTCATTAATAACCCAGGGAATGTCTAATCCCAAATTGTACCCTGGACTAAAAGAAAATTGCTTTTGTTTGTTCAGCTAAAGGACATTGTTGGAATAATTGATAAAATTTTAACAGGGTCTATGTACTGAAAATATTGTATCAAATTCTTAATTTAGATGGTTTTACAAAAGATGGTTTTAGAAGAATGCTCTTGACTTTTAGAAAATACACACTGAAGTATATACATTATATATATACATTACATACATGTATATATTGAAGTATATACAACCTTGAAGTGCACACCCAGAAATGGGGAGAGGGAGGAGAAAGGGTATGGGAAGAAAGAGAGCACAATATGAGATAGAATGTTCTAGAACATGAGTAAACTTATTTCAATTTTAGAAGCTTAATCTACATAACATAAAAATTTAAACTCATTAGAAAATTTATCTTAAGCTCTCTATAAGAAAATTTAAGATTTTTTTAAAAAATAGAACCTCCAAAAGCTTTAGTCATAAAAATGTAAAAAAATAAATAAATAAATATGACCTTTGAAATTAAAATTTTTTCATCAAAATAGCATCAGTAAGAAAGTGAATAGCCAATCTATAAATAAGGAGAAGATAGTCATAATATATATCTGTCATCAGACTTATATACAGAATATATAAAGAATTGCTACAAATCAATACCAATTTTTAAAAATTGAGAATAAAAATGGAGAATAATTTGAATATGCACTTCACAAAATAAAATCTCCAAATGGATCAGAACTCATTTGTTATCAGAGAAATGCAAATTAAAACTATAATTAGATATCACTGCACACTGAGGAGAATGGCTAAATACCAAATACTAACAATACCAAGTGTAAGTCAGGAGGTCAAGCATCAGGCTTATATCCATTGCTGATAGGAATATAAATTTGTTCACTGTCTTGTAAAATGGTCCTGAATTACCTACTAAAGCTGTAAATGCAAATCTCTCCTGTGTCCTAACAGTTCTATTTTTAGGTACATACCTCAAATAAATGAGTTCATAATCAATTTAAAGACATATGCAAGAATTTTGGAGTAGCTTTACTCATATCTAAATACTGTAAATAAACCAATGCCCATCACCATGAAAAACAATTAAAATGCTATGTTAAATAGGGAATATTTCCCCCAATTTATATTTTTGATAGGCTTATGAAAGATCAAATGACAATAAATGTTTGGATTCATCTCTTGGTTTTCAATTCTGTTCTATACATCTACCTCTCTATTTTTGTGCCAGTACCATGCTGTTTTGATCACTATAGATTTGTAGTATAGTCTGAAGTCTGGTAGCACGATTCCTCCTGATTTGTTTTTATTTCTGAGTAATGTCTTGGCTGTTCAAGGTTTTTCTGTTTTCATATAAAATGAGGTACTAATTTTTCCAGATCTTTAAAGTATGACAGAGGTGCTTTAATAGGGATTGCATTAAATCCGTAGATTGCTTTGGGTGGTATGGACATTTTAACAATGTTGATTCTTCCCAGCCATGAGCATGGTGTGTTTTTCCATTTATTAACATCGACAGCTATTTCTTTTATCTTTCACAGTTCTCTTTATAGAGATCTTTCACATCCTTTGTTAGGTACATTCCCAGATATTTAATCTTCTTTGGCACTACTGTAAAGGGAATAGAGTCCTTGACTATTTTTTCAGCTTGACTATTGTTAGTATATATAAAGACTACAGATTTTTGAGTATTGATTTTATATCCTGAGACACTGCTGTATTCCTTGATTGCTTCTAAGAGTTTTGTAGTTGAGTCCCTGGGGTTTTCCAGATATACAATAATATCACCTGTGAAGAGTGAAAGTTTGATCTCTTCTGATCCTGTTTGGATACCCTTGATTGCCTTCTCTTGCCTGATTGATGGAATACTATGCAGTATACTAAAAAAGATGGAGATATTACCTCTTTTATGTTTATATGAATGGAGCTGGGAAATCTTCTTAGTAAAGTATCTCAAGAATGGAAAAAAAATCCAATGCACTCAGTACTATTATGAAACCAATTTATAATCACTCACACTTTCATATGAAAGATAAATCACAATTGTAGCCCAGGATGAAGGAGGGAAAGAGAGGGACATGGGAGGGGAGGGGGTGGTTTGATAGAGGGAGGGTAAATGGTGGGACCACACCTATGGAGCATATTGCAAGGGTACAATTCAAATCTATCAACTTAGAGAATAGATGTCTCAACATGTTGATTAAGTAAATGAGGTGAAAGCTATGTTAATTAGTTGGATGTAAGCACTCCAATTTGTACCAAAAAATCAACACATTGAACCCCACAAAGGCATAAGTGTATTCATGATCTATGTGTATATGAAAATAAAATTAAATGTTGTGTCATAGTCCTTTAAAATAGGAATGAAAAAGAGCAAACAAGTGGTGTACACAGAAGCACAAGTTAAACACAAAGATGTTACCTTAAGTGAAAGGACCTGGACACAATTCAGTGTGTAATTCCATTTAGAGGAACTTCAAGAGTAAGCAATGAATACATAGTGACAGAAATCAAAATAGTTATTACTTTTAGGAGAAAATTGACTTAGAAATCAAAATAGTTATTACTTTCAGGAGAAAACTGACTTGGAAGGGGCAGGAGGGAAATTCTTGGAGTGATAAAAATTTGGATGTCATGACCTGTGTGGTGGTTATAAGAATTTTCACATTTGTAAAAATTCACTGAGTTGTACATTTAAAATAAGTGCATATACCTCAATAAAAATATATGAGGATGGGCGGCGCCTGTGGCTCAAAAGAGGAGGGCACTGGCCCCATATGCTGGAGGTGGTGGGTTCAAACCCAGGCCTGGCCAAAAACTGCAAAAATAAATAAATAAATAAAAATATATGAGGCCATGGAAGCCATCTATTTTACAGACCACTGGTTAATTGGAAACTATACAAGGCTTAGAAAAAGTCTCTACTGGGGATTTTACGGCATTTCATTCCCTCTATACATCCAGTTTTTCTTATATAGTTCCTGTAAATAAAATCAAGTCTCCCCCAAAGGTTGAAAACTCAACCAGAAAGTCAGTACTTCTGACTGGGGCTTCACATCTGGTTGGCATGGCCTACCATCTATTTTGGGCGTTCTGTGTCTTTACGTGCTGTGCGTGGCAACAGGAAAATTAAACTGGGCTGTTTTAACCTGAAATCAGAGCTGAACGGAGTCTTAGTAAAGTACAGCATGGACTTGCAGAAATACAGATGTTTTAAGAGGAGAATTAGAGTTAGCCTTTACATGCAAGCTCCTTTCTATTAATATATCAACTTAACTCTGCTCCAAACAGGATGTACATCAAGATCCTCCAGCAACAGCAAGTTGGGAATTAGCAGTGGGACCCTGACCTAGTGCCTACGGAACTCAAGACAAACCTAGATGTCCCAGACACCTCCTGGCCCAGTGCAGCCAACAGAGATGACTCTCTTAGCTGTCTTCTAGAATGAGCACCTACTTATCTGGAACCCTGAAAAATCACTAAAAGCTGCCAGTCCCTTTTCTCTGGGAAAAGGGCCCCTTTCCCCATCTTCCAAATGTTAATGTCTGTTAAGTCCATAATTCAAATTGACATATTATGCCCTAAAACAGTGACCCTTACATCTCACAAGTCCCATATGCCCCGATACCTGGACTACTGCTCTGATCACACAGTGGGTTAGACCTCCTTGGACAATAACATTGGCCTGAAAAAATGTCATGCCTCTGGATACTATGTATTAGAATATCACTGGGACATGGTTTTTAGAGACAGACCCTACAGGCAAATCATTTTCTCTGCAGCCTACCCGACTCAGATACAAGTTTTTCCTACTCCTCATCACAATGCCCATTGAAATTCTCACATTTCTTACAACAGTATTCACTCAAGTTACACCAGTTATACATGAAAGATCAGAAAATCTGGGGACACTGCCCACTACAGATCATAGCCCTTGCACTGATGATGTGAGTAGGTCAGATGTTTAGGCATAAAAATGACTAACAGGGATGTTAGAATAAAAGGAATTTGGGATGATATGCTCATGACAATAGAGTATCTGTTGTGGGATGACCCGAAACCTTAGTAATTTTAGAATAATATTCTAGAATATTCAACAGTTTCTTAGGCTTGAAGTAAATGTTCTCTGTTTATTTTGTTATAACCTTGGCCAGGGCAGTGAGGAGGAGATGGGAAAGAAAGGTAAGGAAAAGAGAGAGAGGGAGAGAAACCTGCCCACCAACAGATGTGCTAAGGAAAAGGATTGTTACTGAGTTGCCAGTGGTTATCCAAAGTTGAATGGGAGTAGGGAAGAGTATGGACAGGAAGGAAGACCAGGGCATGGAATCTCAGAGAGAACTCCAGATCATTCTTAAAATTCCCTTTTTATTTCTGGACCACATGCGCCAAACTCAGCTCTAGAATGAGTGGCATAAAGAGACATTGTTATGATGAAGATCCTTCAGCATAGGTGCCACAAGGTAACTGTCTCAAAAGGTTACTAGGTAATTAACTGGCAATTCAGCAACACATTTTATAGTTCCCATATACTGTTATACTGTCTTTCAGCTCCATGTCCCTTTGCTATCCCTGCTACTTCTGCTTTAAGCCTCAGAATTTCTTACCTGAAATTTATAAAAAGCTTTCTAATTTGCCCTCTTTCTAGAGTCCCCACAACTAGCTCATATTTGTTCATCAGTCATGTCGACTTGCCTGAAACTAAATTATGGCCCTGTTATTCTTCTTATTGACACCCTCCAATGGCTTCCCTTTGTTTAGAGGCAAACATCCAAAGGTTGCTGGCCAGAAAAGACCCTCTATGATCTGGCCCTTCCTGACCATCTGCCCACGTTCTGCTTGTAAACCAGAGCCTGATACTAAGGAGGTAAATTATGTTGTGCTCTCACCTAAGGGGCACAAGGAAAGGGTATATGGCACACCTCCTGGGTGAGAGGCACAACTACAACAGGGACTTTACCAAACAAACAAAAACATGGTAACCTACTCATTTACACCCTCATAATAATCTGAAATTAAAAAAAAAAATACTAGTTTGAAAAACAAAATAGGTAAGTTAATGTTTGTTGAGTGGATGAATGATTAATGTATAATGTCATTAATGGAGCTGGATACTGTAAATACGTTTCGAGTCATTTTTAATTTGCAGCAGAGTGTTCTGAGAGCAAATGACGCCTTTTGACAAGATCCGGTGCTCACAGCATTCAGCACTCACACGGCTGCTAACAAAAGACTATTATGCTGATATATAAGTTTCCGTACAGATGTTGGTTCTAGAGAAGCTTTAATAATAGAAAAACCTTGAGGCTAAGTCTACTGCTGAAGTTTCCCTTTGTTTATATCTACATCTGGACAGAGATAAATATGCCTTCCCCCCACATAAACATAACTCCTAGGGAGCAAATGTCCACTTCAATTGATTTCAAGCCGTAGCCATGAAGAGACGAAAGGATAGTTCATTACTGTACTTTCTGTCTCTCCTCTACTCCCAATACATCTTATAGACAGTAAGATTTATTTTCCTAAAACACCAATCTTCCTACCTGCTTTCTAGTCTTGTTTTAATATTCTCCCCCTCCGTTAACAGGGAAGATTTTAATAGGAACATGCTAGTTTAATAAGAGCCTTTAATTTCCAGCCTGCATTAGGAATGAACAATGGTGAAATTTCAGGAACCAAGGTAAACTGCTGTAAGAAATCAGTAGAGACAAAATAGTCAAAAAGGAAATTATTGCCTTATACCACCATGATTATCATTAATTATTCTTAGGACATTTAGGAATTTATGTGTCGTGGGTCTTTGGAAACTATAAAAGTAGCACGCCTTTGTTTAACGGTATGAACAGTGTTAACTCTGGAGTTACTGCACAATTGACCATTTCCTAGTAGAATACGGGCCTGGTAATAAAAATCCTATGTTCTTGGGCTATTCAAGTGTTGGCATTTGCTCTGAGTGTTGGCATTTGCTTTGAAAACCATCTTTCTGAATGTATCCAGAGCTTCTATGTTTATGTATAACAAGCAGTGAGAGAGGTAATAAAGCCAGGATCGATTGCCTAGTAATAGCCATGATTCCAGAGACACTAAAGGGCATTTGTAATTTAGGCCCCATAATGTGGCCTAATGCCCTATCTTGTGTAGTTATTGATTTTTCAATAGCAGGATAGCCCCAGCCAACCTTGCAGGGTTAAATTCTCCCTGCTATATCTAGCAAGAACTAAAAGGTCTCTTTTATAGAAGTCTAGTCCAGAGAAATGTTTTCTATTCTGAAAGCTGCAAGGACACTTTGGTTTATGAACTCACTTGTCAGTGCAACTTCTGCATACCTCCCTTTCTCCACCTCCTCCAACAATGAAAAATAACTTGAATGGCAACGTGAAGAAGAGAGCCTTTATTATTTAGCAGCTACCAGTGAGGAAATAGCACGAAGCAACAGCTCTTTACCATGGTCTGTTCAGACTGGGAGTGATGTCCTGACATCCAGACCAACGGACTAGAACAGAGACCCCAAATATGAACCCACATAGCTTGTCAACTAACCTTAAATAAAGGTTAAAAGATCACGCAATGGGAAATAGATAATTTCTTCAATAAATAATCATGGGGTAAACTACATATCTACACTTAGATGGGAAAAAAATGAACTTATATTTTATACAATATGTAAACAAAACAAAAGAAATCAAAAGAGCTTAAAGATTTAAACATAACACCTGAAATCATCGAAGTGTTAAAGAAAAACATAAGAAAAACTTTTCACATCTGTCTGGGCAATGATTTCTTTACTTTCTTTTTTTTAATTTTTCTTATTTTGTTTATTTATTTATCTATTTATTTGAGACAGAGTCTCCCTCAGTAGGGAGGGCCAATGGCGTCACAACTCACAGCAACCTCAAACTCTTGGGCTTAAGAGATTCTCTTGCCTCAGCTTCCCAAGTAGATGGGACTACAGGCCTCCACCGCAATTCCTGGGTATTTTTTTTTGTTGCAGTTGTCATTACTGTTTAGCTGTCTCGGGTTGGGTTTGAACCTGCCAGTCTGGGTGTATGTGGCTGGCACTCTACCTGCTGAGCTACAGGCACTGTTCTGCTTTTCTTTTTAAATATAATACTCAAAGCACAAGCAACACAAATAAAAATAGGTAAGTGGATTTCATCAAATTAAAAAGCTTTCGCACAAAAAAAGAAACAATCAACAGAAAGAAAAAGCAACCTAAAGAACATGAGAAAATATTTGCAAATCATAAATCCAATAAGGGGTTAATTTCCCAAATATCTAAGGAATTAACACAAATCAATAACAAAAACAATTAATCTAATTAAAAATGGGCAAAAGACCTATCTCCAAAAAAAAAAAAAGAAGAAGAAAGAAAAAGAAAAGAAAAACAACATGGAAATAGCCAGCAACTCTACCCCTAAACTAACCCACCACCTTTCGTATTTTCAAAAGTTGGGAAAATAATTTTTATATATAGAAGATGAATATTACTTTCCATTATTTCTAGGTTGGTTGAACTTTGAAAGAGAAAGTATACTACATTTCTTTTGTAAAGGAAGAAGCACTGAAATCAGCAGTTTGAAAGTTGTGCATAAATATTAAATGGTAACTCTAATTAGAAAGATGATTTTTCCAGAACTACAATGAAATATTGTAATAATCTGTAACCAAAAAAAAGTAAACATATATATTTATTTACATGTAGTTGTGTATGTGTGTATATATATGTGTGTATGCATATATATGAAATGACCCACCAGTGGCCAGGGCCTCTGAAAGCATGAAGAAACATTGTCACTTTATTATAAGTAAAATGCTGCCAAATACACGTGTCCCCCACTGCATTTTTTCCATTGAATTTTTTAGAAATATACTCTTTCCTGTCATTTCAGAGTCCCAAACTATATTCTTGTTCAGAAAGGATACAACCTACCCTGGAATGGCTTGATTTGCTCTATTCCCCCAAAGCACCACAGTCACACAACTCAAGCTTTTTGGCTTCCACCTTAGCCTATTTACATAAATAACATCAAGATCGATCAATGACTCAGTGAGCAGTTGTTCATGCAGCTGCATCCATGCTGGCCTTGCTCTGCATTTCTCTAGATCAGGGGTCCTCAAACTACTGCCACGGGCCACATGCAGCCTGCCTAGGACATTTATCCGGCCCGCTGGGTGTTTTTGTCACCGCTGCCTGTCCTGCTTAGCAGCCGACTCATCCCGGGGCCTGCAGTCCGGCCCTCCAAAGGTCTGAGGGACAGTGAATAGGCCCCCTGCTTAAAAAGTTTAAGAACCCCTGCTCTAAATGCTCCCTTACCCTATTTTTGTATGATTAAGGTTTTACTTTTTCCTAAATCATATTTTTAAGAAACATAAAATGCAAAGAGACAACATAAATTCACCTTCTCTTTAACTAACAAACTCTGTGACCTTGAGCCTGTCCCTTTAAGCTTGATGAGCATATTTTTTTCATCTGTAGTAAGCCTTCGTCTGCCTCATCCAAATGACTAAAGCAGTGGTTCTCAGACACATAGTCTCAGGAACCTTTTAAAATCTTAATAACTATTGATGAATTTATAAAGCTTTTTTTCAATGTGAGGTTTATCCATTATTACTTAGTTTGAAAGTCAAAACTCAAGAATATTTTTTAAATGTCTATTCATTCATTCATCTAAAAATAAGAAACCCAGTATATGTTAACATTAACAAACATTGTAAGTAAATAACTATTCTCCAGAAATATAATATGAAAAAAGGTATTATTTTACATATTTGAAATATCTTTTACTACCTGACTAACAGAACACAATTGATCGTTCATGTCTGCTATAATGTTTTTTTAGTTGCCGTTCATGAAGCAAATTTGGCCTGAGAAAGGAGAACACTTTTACACTGTTGGTGGGACTGCAAACCAATGCAGGCTTTTTGGAAAGAAATATGGAGAATCCTCAAAGAATTCAAATGAGACATCCTAATTAACCCCACAATCCCACTACTAGGCATCTACCCAGAAGAGAAAAAGTCATTTAATCATAAAGACATTTGCACTAGATTGTTTATTGAGCTCAATTTACAATTGCCAGGATATGAAAACAACTTAAATGCTCATCAACTCAGGAATGGATTAACCAACTGTGATATATGTATACCATGGAATACCATTCAGCCATAAAAAGACAGAGACATTGCGTCTTACATATTAACTTGGATGGAGCTGAAACACATTCTTCTTAGTAAAGTATCACAAGAATGGAGAGGCAAGTATCCAATGTACTCAATACCAATATGAAGCCAGTAGATGATCTAATTCACACCCACAGAGGAGAAAAACTCATTTCATTTCAAATTGGGGGTGAGGGGGTTAAGGAATGAAGAAGGGAAGAGGGGAAGAAGAGGAGTTTGGGGTGCTCCCATTTAATGGGCACAATGTTGGGGTATATGTCACACCTTTTGGGTACAAGACACAATTACAAAAGGGACTCTACTTAACAAATTCAAATATTGTGAGCTGGTTGTTTGTATCCTCACATTAACCTGAAATTAAAAAATAAATAAATAAATCTTGGAGCTAGCCTTAAAAAAAAAATAAAAAAAGGGCCTCACCAAACATGTAATCAAAAAGAGGTAAAGTCTTGGGCGGCACCTATGCCTCAAAGGAGTGGGGCACTAGCCCCATATACCAGAGGTGGTGGGTTCAAACCTGACCCTGGCCAACAATTCCAAAAAAAAAAAGAGGTGAACTCTTTTAGTAGCCTTTGGGATAAATGTGGATATTCTGCTTTGATACTACACCAAAACTGAAGCACTGGTGGATTCTTAATCGTTGGTAGCAGTGTGGAATTTGAAGCCACATCAGCAAATTTTTGTCATCCAGCATAATAGACCCATTTGTCTACCTGGATCTTTCTTTTTTTTTTTTTTTTTGTGGTTTTTGGCCAGGGCTGGGTTTGAACCCACCTCCTCCGGCATATGGGGCCAATGCCCTACTCCTTGAGCCATAGGCGCTGCCCCTGTCTACCTGGATCTTTAACTCATAGCTATTTTTATAGCATTGGTCACTTAGAAATACGGGATCATTGAGTTATATGGAGCTTCAAAATGTTGACACATTTTTTGTACCAAATTTAGGATTCACATTTGTTAATATCTCTAATTCATCTCTTTAATGAAATCTTTAAATATTGAAGAGCTTTCAAACTCATGGTGGTAGATACAAGTTTTACACATTTTAATATTTATGTGAAAACTTGAATTTTATCATTGGCAAAGAACGTTGTTATTTGTTACCCTTGATATAACAGGCTCATTTTATTTCTATTCATTTTAGAGAAAATATCTTCCTCATACCCGAGCCTGAACAGCTAGCTATTGTTTATCAGTTGTCCTTTTAAATAAAAATTGTGCTTTATGATAAAAGCAGCTAGTTCAACCTGCAGCTCAAGCAGTAGTACAAATGTTTTTCCTTGAAACAACCATTGTACTTTGGTGTGGAGCAGAAATATTTTATGACTACAATTTCCAAACTGTTGCAAAGCACCTTTAAAGCATCAAGAACTCACAGGAGCTCCACAGGATATTTTAAAATTTCAAGGGAGACGAAAGATTATCTGTTGAACAGTGGGCAAACTCCTAGCTGAAGGCAGTTCACGTTCAACATTAGATTGTGCTACAGTCCTTTCAAGGATGTTATACATTTACCGAGTTGGTTTTTCACAGTTGCTTCACAAAAACTTAAAGTGCAACAAGAAATGAGGTTGGCTTCCAACCCGATTTCCGGGCTTGAGAAATTGATGCAGTGACTACCAGACACCACTCCCCCCCCCATTAGTAACTGACGTCTATGCATGACATAATTTCCTTTTTTTTTTCAAATGAGTATTAAGTCGTTTAACTACAGTCATGCACCACATAACAATGTCTTGATCACCAACAATCTGCGTGTGCAATAGGCCCATTAAATTATAATGGAGCAGATAAATTCCTATCGCCTCCTGGTATTCAAACCTTCATGACTTCTAGAGCAATCCGTTGCTCGTGTGTTTGTGCTCATGTTTGTATAAACCAACCCACTGTGCTGCTGGTCATCTAAAAATACAGCACATACAATTGTGTACAGTACATTAAACTTGATATTTTGATATTAATAAATGACTACATTATTGATTTATGTGTTTACTATACTATACTTCTTATGGTTATTTCAGCGTGTACTCATACATATATATATCTTTTATATATATATATATATATATAGGAGTTATACACTGATATAATCATAAGAATATATAACCATGAACAATTTCTCTATATTCTATCATCTGTTTTCAGATGACACATCTCTATCTACAGATCTATAGAATGTATGTCTATAGAATATAGATTATATAGAGAGATATAGATACATATATAGATATATAGAGAGAGATCACCTGAAAACAGCCTCAGGCAAGTCCCTCAGGAAATATTCTAGAAAAAGGCATTATTGTCATAAAAGATGACAGCTCCATGCCCGTTATTGCCCCTGAAGACCCTCCAGTGGGACAAGGTGTGGAGGTAGAAGACGGTGATATTGATAATCCTGGCATTGTGTAGACCCCAGCTAATGTGTGTGTTAGTGTTTTAATTTTTAACGACAATTTGAAAACATAAAAAATAATTTCTTAAAATTTCTATTTCTAAAAATAAAAATTCGTTTATAACATACAAAGATAAAGAAGAAAATATTTTTGTACATCTGTATGATGTGCTTGTGTTTTAAACTGTGCTGGTACAAAGGAGTCAAAAAGTTTTAAAAAGTTTATGAAGTAAAAAAGTTACAGTAAGCGAAGATTGATTTAGAAATTAATAAAGAAAAAATATAAAATTCACATAAAGTGCACAGTGTTTATAAAATCCATAGCAGTGCTCAGTAGTGTCCCAGGCCTTCACATTCACTCACCAGCCCCTCACTGATTCACCCAGGGCACTTGCTAGTTCAGCAAGCTCCCTTCCTGGTAAGTGCTCTAGACAGGTGCACCTTTTTTTTTTTTTATCATTCATATCATCTTTTTACCACACCTGGGTTTATCAAGCTGCCTTTGCTCTTAGTTCTAACAAGAAACTGTCTTCTCTTGAATTCTAGGCTCAGGCTTCTTGCAAGCTAGAGTCAGTGGCCCTGGTTTCCACTCTATTAATTTGAGCCACTAAATGAGGGAGCAATCTTGATGTTGAATAACAGAATATGATTTGGGTTAATACAACAAAAAATGCGTTTATTGAATAGGAATTAGGCAGTTCACAAACCTCACGAGGTGGATGGCATGCCAGGCTCAGGGGTAATCACAGGGAGGAGAGAAAGAGCCCAAATGGAGCCCTAGATAACTGCGTCTGAAATGTCACTGGGGCTTCTGAACACTCCCCCGTCATCAGCCAAGTCTCCACTCCACTGCCTGCTGCTACCTGATAACCTCTGACAGACTACGCCTCTGTGGGATTCTCTCCAGATTCAATTTCCTGGGAGGGAGAGAGTGATTGACTTTAGTTTAGTCACGGACCCCTGCTCCCACCTACAGAGGCAGGGAAAGTAAGGAATTTGCTCCCCTCAACTTCTGACTCTCATCTATTTAGTTAGATCTTTAACCAAAATAGAAAGGGTGTTTTGTGCTGAGCAGTTAAACTGACAAATGTCAATAGTCTTCACGCCTTTCATGAATAACATTCAAACACACACTTCCCTCCAATCTTTTCTTAAAAGAAAAGAAAATGTCTAATTTCTGGCAACATTATTCACCCAGGACAGAGATTTTAAAAGTATCATTGGTTGTTCCACCTGGGATATCCGGTCAACATAGTCTGGTGACAGCTATCTGTCTTACAAGTAGTTCTTGATTTTACTGTAATATTCTGCAGTTACCACTCTCATCTTCTATATCAAATAGTTGGGGGATGGAGTTGAAGGGGAGAAAGAGATGCTAGTTAAAGTATATACCTGTTTGACTCATAAGGAAAGAAAATACACGTAGAATTTTTAGTACCTGCTTGTGAAACTGATCACCATGTAGTAGTTGGTGTTCAGGAGTTTGCTCATCATGACCTTCCCCTTTATGTTCCTCAAGTTCAGCCAGTACTTCAGTTCACCAGAGGCAACCTGCAGTCATGTGAAAGGATCTTACATCTTGGAGTCCTGACAATAGGGGGCTGGAGTTAGCTGTTTACCATTAACTTTTAACGCCAATAGTACAAGGAAGTGTTCCGTGTTTCAGGGCACTCTCTGTGTGTCATTTGTAATCTTTATGACTCTCATCAGGTAGCAACAAGGCTATTTTCCCTTAAGAGCTAGACTCAATCACTGTAGCTGATGCCATAATCCCTGTTTTAGCTTGTTTTCTTAGTGCTAAGAGGACTGACTTGAACAAGTGGAAAACCAGGAGTCCAGTTAAATGGACCTATTATTGCATCCCCTGATGAATGGATTCTTCCTTTGGTACTACAATCAGTAAACCGATAGAAGGAAGAGTAGCAAGGATGGAATGCCAAAAATATGCAAGGGATTAAATAGACAGAATGACCACAGACACCATTTCCAGTTCCACCTGTTACTTACATACCCTGTAATTTATAGGTTTGAGAGATTCCGCACAGTATACTGATTGCTGATTCGGCACAGCCACTGTATCAAGAAGGACAGAACATGTTCCAGTTAGCACCACAGCTGATCTTCAACAGCCCAGTCTGCCATAGAGGATATACCAGCTCCTTTAGGAAGAAGCTACAATTGCATTCAATCAGTGTCTTTATTGTTTTTCTGTGAAGTGGATTTGTTGAAGAATTAAATATTATATAATTTATTGTCTTAGTCCTTTCATGAAGCAATAACAAAATAGCACAATATGGGCAGTTTGTAGACAATAGAAATCAATTTTTCATAGTGCTGGAGACTAAGGCAAAGATCTAGGCATGGGCAGATTTGAGATTCGATGACTGGTGAGGGTGACTCTCTGCTACCAAGAAGGAGGCTGTCTGCTGAGTCTACCATGGTGAACAGGGAAGAGGGATGAACTCTGTGTGTCCTCTTGTGGGGAAGATGTGGAAGGGCCAGGAAATTCTCTACAAATTCTTTTATTAGATCCTATTCATGGGCTTCTACCCTTACAACTTAATCACCTCCTACAGGCTCCACCTTTCAGTACTATCACATTGGTGATTAAATTTCAACATATGAATTTGGGGGGACATATTTAGACCATAACATTCTGCTCCTGGCCCCGTGTTTTCTTTCACATGTAAGATATATTCAACCTATCCCAAGAGTTGAAAAAGTTATAATCTCTGCACAGGGGTGGGGAACCTATAGCCTTGGGGCCACGTGGTAGCTTTCTGGATCCCAGAGTGCAGCCTTTTGACTGAATCCAAATTTCACAGAACAAATCCTTTTATCTGCCCATGCATCAGCTCTTGGTTTGGATTTGGGTGCCTATGGTGCTCAAAGGCTAGCATTGTAAGCTGGTGACTTTAAAGGTCTGGAGTTTAAGAAGTGGCCCTGCCCCAAGGATCCACTCAACATTACCCTAGTGGAGCCTCTTGGAAATGGCCCCTCCCCTGGGTCTGCTCAACATTGTCCCAGCCAGAGGGACAATGATGTCCTTGCTCTTATGGTTGTACTAAGCATCTCCCCAGTAGGAGCTCTCTGTAGTAGAACCCCATCCTGTGGTTCTGCTGAGTGTCGCCATAGTGGGAGCTCTCTGCAGCAGCCCCCTCCCCATGGAAGTTCTCTACCTGGAAACAAAGGCTTTCTGAGGCATCCTTTGAAATCTAGGTGGAAGTAGTCTTGCCATCACAGCTATTGTACTCTGAGCACCTGGACAGTTGGCACGATGCAGATGCTGCTATAGTTCACTGTTTACACCTTCTGGAGGGGCAGCCCACGCCACATCTGGGCCCATTTGAGCCACAGATGGGGGTCTAAAGAGTGCTGCACTGGAACATGGGGGAAATTTGAGGTGGTGCTGGGCAGCAAGCCCCAAGGTCCAACAGACTCCCTGAGCCCTCCTTTGCAGCCATGCTGCCTTCAAGATCCTGACACGTTGCATCTGTGATAGGAATGACAGCCTAAAGATCTCTGAAATGCTTTCTGGGTAATTCTTCTGTTATCTTGATGAGTCGAATCTTGTTTCCTTATATTCATGCTAATCTCTTAATTAAATGTTCACTTGGCCACATCCTTGATATTCTCTCTGGAATATTCTTTATTATTCTTTACATGGCCAGGCTGAGAGTTTTCCAAATCTTTAAGTTCTTCTTTCCTTTTGATTATAAATTCCATTTTTAATTCATTTCTTTCATCTTAAATTTTGCTATAAGCAGCCAAGTGAAGCCACACAGCACCCTCAGTGCTTTGCTTGGAGATTTCTTCTACCAAATATCCTAGTTCCATCACTTGCAAATTCAGCCTCCTACAAAGCACAAGGGCACAGACACAATTCAACCAAGTTTTTTGCCACTTTATAACAAGGATAGCCTTTGCTACAGTTTCCAATACCTTATGCCTCTTTCCATTTAAGACCTCATCAGAATTGCCCTATCCACTTATACTTCTCTCAGGCATTCTGATCACAACCACTCAAGAAATCTCTAAGAAGACTGACTTTCCCTACAATCATATTCTTTTTATAACTCCTCACCAGAATCTCCTTTAATGCTCTGTTCATGGCAATGTAGGTTTTTTCCACTTTCAAATTCTTCCTGCCTCCCCCTATTACTTATTTGAAAGCCACTTCGCCAATTTTAGGTATTTGTTACAGCAGAATACCACTCTTGGTACCAATGTCTGTTTCAGTCCTTTCCAGCTGCTAAAGCAACCACCAGAGAATGGGGACTTCATAAACAGTAGAAATGTATTTCACCAGTCTGGAGGCTGGAAAGTTCAAGATCAAGGCATGGGCAGATGAGACCAGTGAGGGCTATTCGTTGCTTCCAAAATGGCACTTTCTGGTTCTCAAATTAAGTAGAACAAAAGGAATGAAGTTTGTGTTCTCACATGGTGGAATATATGGAAGAACTAGGCAGATCCCTGATGCCTCTTTTATAAGATCACCAATTCTGGGCAGTGCCTGTGGCTCAGTGAGTAGGGAACCAGCCCCATATACCAAGGGTGGTGGGTTCAAACCTGGCCCTGGCAAAACTGCAACCAAAAAATAGCTGGTCGTTGTGGCGGGCACCTGTAGTCCCAGCTACTTGGAAGACTGAGGCAAAAGAATCATTTAATCCCAGGAGTCGGAGGTTGCTGTGATGCCACAGCACTCTACTGAGGGCAATGAAGTGAGACTCTATCTCTGAAAAAAAAAAAAAAAAGATCCCCAATTCCATTCATAAGGGCTCCATCCTCATGACTTAATCACCTCTCAAAGGTAATTAATACTATCACATTGGTGATTAAGTTTCAACATGTAAATTCTGGGGACATATTTAAGCCATAGCTTTTACCTTGTATAAGAGATCATGATAGCATAAAAGGCATAAAGTAAGTTTTTGAAGTATTGATGGAACCATAAGACACAAGAAATGCAAATATAAAGAAAGTTAATAAATGATTATTCCAGTAAGAAATGTTTCTTTCACCATTGGAGTGAAATATAAATAATCTAGTTTTAAGAATCTGAATGATCCTGCAAGAACAGGATAGAAAACTTGGGACTTAAAATTGATTGATGCTAGTGAAAATGTTGCCATTCAGTAGAAGAAGATAGGGGACCGCTCTGACCTCTCTGAGGTGAAATTTAGAGTATATAAACAGGCTCTATTCTTGCCTTTATAACCATTTATTTGAGCCCACTGGGAAACCACTTGGTGGTTGCAGAATGGTGCTACCCTACATCCATTCCATTTGGACAGTAAATCCCACTTACTTCCTTCCTCCCTCCCTCCCTCCCACCCTCCCTTCCTTCTTTCCCTCCTTTCTCTCTCTCTCTCTCTCTCTCTCTCTCTCTCTTCCTTCCTATTCCTTCCTTCCTCCCTCCTTGCCTGCCTTCCTTCCTTCCTTCCTTCCTTCCTTCTTCCTCCTTCCTTCCTGCCTGCCTGCCTGCCTTCCTTCCTTCCTTCCTTCCTTCCTTCTTCCTGCCTGCCTGCCTGCCTTCCTTCTTCTTCCTTCCTTCCTCCATCCTTGCCTTCCTTCCTTCCTTCCTTCTTCCTCCTTCCTTCCTCCTTCCTTCCTTCCTGCCTGCCTTCCTTCCTTCCTTCTTTCCTTCCTTCTTCCTCCTTCCTGCCTGCTGCCTGCCTGCCTGCCTTCTTCTTCCCCTTCCTTCCTGCCTGCCTGCCTGCCTTCCTCTCTCCCTTCCTTCCTTCCTTCCTTCCTTCCTTCCTTCCTTCCTTCTTCCTCCTTCCTGCCTGCCTGCCTTCCTGCCTGCCTTCATCTTCCTTCCTTCCTGCCTGCCTTCCTTCCTGCCTGCCTGCCTGCCTTCCTGCCTGCCTTCTTTCCTTCCTTCCTTCCTTCCTCCTCCTTCCTACCTGCCTGCCTGTCTTCCTTC
>NW_003852417.1:6524017-6539826 GCF_000181295.1 Otolemur garnettii
CCTTCCTTCCTTCTTTCCTTCCTTCTTCCTCCTTCCTTCCTTCCTGCCTGCCTTCCTTCCTTCTTTCCTTCCTTCTTCCTCCTTCCTGCCTGCCTGCCTGCCTCTCTCCCTTCCTTCCTTCCTTCTTCCTCCTTCCTTCCTTCTTCCTCCTTCCTTCCTTCCAGCCTTCCTTCCTTCCTTCCTTCTTTCCTTCCTTCTTCCTCCTTCCTGCCTGCCTGCCTGCCTCTCTCCCTTCCTTCCTTCCTTCTTCCTCCTTCCTTCCTCCTTCCTTCATTCCTGCTTGCCTTCCTTCCTTCCTTCTTCCTTCTTCCTGCCTGCCTGCCTGCCTGCCTGCCTTCTTCTTCCTTCCTTCCTTCCTACCTGCCTGCCTGCCTTCCTCTCTCCCTCCCTTCCTTCTTTCCTTCCTTCTTCCTCCTTCCTTCCTTCCTTCTTCCTCCTTCCTTCCTCCTTCCTTCCTGCCTGCCTGCCTCTCTCCCTTCCTTCCTTCCTTCTTCCTCCTTCCTTCCTCCTTCCTTCCTTCCTTCCTGCCTGCCTTCCTTCCTTCTTCCTCCTTCCTGCCTGCCTTCCTGCCTTCTTCTTCCTTCCTGCCTGTCTGCCTGCCTGCCTTCCTCTCTCCCTTCCTTCCTTCCTTCCTTCCTTCCTTCCTTCCTTCTTCTACCTTCCTTCCTCCTTCCTTCCTTCCTGCTTGCCTGCCTTCCTTCCTGCCTGCCTACCTGCCTTCCTTCCTTCCTTCGTTCTTCCTCCTTCCTTTTTCCTCCTTCCTTCCTTCCTCCTTCCTTCCTGCCTGCCTGCCTGCCTGCCTTCCTTCCCTCCTTCTTCTTTCATTGTGTGTATTTTGGTTTTGGTCAGCATTCCCATAGGCCACATATATTCTTACATTTTGAGAGATTTCAGATTTGTCCATGTATCTTATGACCAGGGCCAGTAAGCTACTATAGTTTATAACTTCAAGCTATCTCTTCTTCAGGAAAATGAATATTGAGACACACATATTTCCAATGTCCTAGTCAGTGGGAGGAAACTCACTTTTCAGTAATATCTTCCCTGAATGAGAACACTCCTGCAGTTCGCATCTGGTTATATCTATCTTTCACACAGAGCTGTGGATAAACCAGACTCGATTTGCTTCCCTCCTGAATCAGCTACTTGAAGTTAACTTTTAACTTGCCAGGTGACCATAAAGGTGGGCTGCAGGGAGATGTGCTTAGGATCCTGGGAATGGGAAAGTGCTTGTGCAGGTTACTTGCAGAATCAGAATCTGCATAATCCCAATTTCATAAACACACTGCACTTGATAATGGAGTGCTGATAAAAACTCCCCATGCTGTGCCAAGGTAAATCAGATAACACCCAAGACATGACAGAAACCTACTAAGAACAGTTCCCTAGTGACTCACAATCAAATATCTAGTCAAGAATTTGGTAAGCATCTTCTATAAGAGGCTTAGATTGTTCTTCTTTTTCCAATTCCATAAGATGGCTCGTGAGTTTGTTGATGCGCTCTCTTTCTGGTTATCAGATGTAGGCATCTAAAGAGATAAATTTTCCTCTCAGGACTGCTTTTGCTTTATCCCACAGGTTTGGGTAGCTTGTGTCTTCATTGTTGTTATGCTCAAAGAAGTTACTGATTTCCTCTTTGGTGTTTTCTCTCTTCCTGCACCCCACTGTCATTCAGTATAAGGTTGTTTAATTTCCATGCTTTTATGTGGGGTTGAACTTTTCTTGGAGTTGAGTTAAAAATCTTCTATAGGAGACCAGATTTTATGGATCTTAATCTGTAGCCTCAACTCACTTCTGCTATGGTAGAGTGGAAGCATTTGTAGACAGTAGGTAAATGAATAAGACTGTGTTGTACTAAAGTTTCATTAATGGACACCAAATTTGAATTTTATGTAGTATTACTTTTATGAAATATTACTTGTTTTTTTCCACTTTGAAAGTGTAAAATCTATTCTTAGGTTACACAAAGCAGGTCAGATTGGTGTAGGGCCTGCAGTTTGCCTAAACCTACTCTGGCCTAAATAAGGAGCCAAGATCTACTTGGAGAAAGAGAACAGTTGTTAGCCCAAGGGGTTGTAAATTTATTTCAGAACCCCAGGAGATTTTGCTGTGATTCACCCTTCAAAGGTTTGCCACAAGCAGCATGTAGCTTCCCAGACTGCTATGACATGTGGGTTTTAGACATGTGGGTCCATGAGGGCCTCTGGGATGAGCTGCTTCACTGCAGCTGGGACCTACTGAAGAGTCTTTACCGGCTACGAGACCCTCTTGGCAGTCTTTTAGGTGTTCCAGTAAATTGGTGGGGAAATCACATCTAATTTTGTTATTCTTTGTATCCACAATCTAAGAGACTGGCCAAGTGCTGTCTTCTTTTATAATGAAAGGGAGAAAGAAAAATGTACCTCCCACATAAATCCTATTAACTCTATTACTGTATTCATTACAAACATGGTAACTGGAAAAAAATACAGTAAATTTCCCAAATCTTAAAAGTATAACTTGGTATTCTTTTTAATATGTGTATATTCATGTAAATACCATACAGATTTTCAATGTTTGCATCTCCCTGGAAGATCTACTAATCCAATTTTATCAACACAGAGTTTCATTTAAATGGACACCTATTTGGCTCCTTTCACTTGACAGGAGGCCAATGAGATTATCTATGTTGCTGAGAGTAGTAACAAATAGTTCATTCTCTTTTAAATAATTCAATAAATTAATAAAACATGAATAAAACTAAATATTCTGTTGACTTAAAAATGTAAATGTGAATAAAATCTAAGAGATAGAAAAAAATAACAAATGTTAGATTAGCTACAGATTTTTCTCCCTAAATATGAAGTTAAAAAAAAAAAATCTATGGCGTTTTTAAGAAAAAAAAGTTTAGGGCCAGGAGCAGTGGCTCATACCTGTTTCCTAGCCCTCTGGGATGCCAGAGTGGAAGGATCACTAGAGCTCAAGAGTTCAAGACCTGCCTGAGCAAGCGCAAGAACAAGACCCCATCTCTACTAAAAATAGAAAAATTATCCAGGTGTTGTTGTGGGTAGTCTCAATGACTTGGGAGGCTGAAGCAGGATGATCACTTGAACCCAGGAGTTTGAAGTTGCCATGAGCTAGGCTAATGCCACAGTACTCTAGGTTGTACAACAGAGTAAGACTCTGTCAAAGAAAGAAAGAAAGAGAGAAAGAAAGGAGAGAGGGAGGGAGGGAGGTAGTGAAAGAGGCAGGGAGGAGGGGAGGAGAGGAGAGGAGAAAAAAAAGAAAAAATAAGAAAAAGAATTTGTACACTAAGATCCTATACTGTGGAAAGCAACAGCAAAAATGACCACAAATATGCAAATTCTTGGTCACTATGTCTCTAAGAATCAGCTCACAAAATGTTAAATAAAAATAAAATTCACCAACTGCAGTTTGAATTTCAAATTAAAGAATGAAAAAAATTATAGTTAAAACACAAAAGAAAAAAACTAATGCATAATATTAAAGTCCATTGCACACAGTGAATTATAAACAATTATTACAAATGTGATATTAGTATATAATACTAGTATTAATTATCTGGATCTCAAATCTCAGATATATCAACAAAATTTGGGGTAAAGGTAGAAAAGTTTGGGGGATGTAGAATACAGAGGATTAAAATAAAAGTTAGTTCCTCAACTAATAGATTAAAACCAATTTATGTTATTTCAAACTAAGCAAAGTACAGCAAACTTAATTAAAATGCTATTTAAAACAAATGCTAACCAGTAATAGGATTTAAAACAGAATGCATACTTTGCACAGACCATTATGTTTTCCAAAATTTCTCTGTCAGTACCTACAGATACATTTTTCTCCATCTCCGCAGAATGTTTCCTAATAAGGATAAGTTATTAATTTAAGCCACTTCTACAGAATGGTGCATGAATTGTTTCCAATGTCAGCTATTATAAATGATGCTGCAGTTAAAAAAATATGTGGGGCAGCACCTGTGGCTCAAAGGAGTAGGGCACCAGCCCCCTATGCCAGAGGTGGCGGGTTCAAACCCAGCCCCAGCCAAAAACTGCAAAAAAAAAAGTGAAATTACAGTGGAACCTCCCTAGTTAACCACCTTTCTATATTGACCACCACCTTAAGTTGACTTAATTTTCATAGACCAGGCTTTCACCATATGTGTGTATAGTAGACCTAGTTCCTTATGTCAACTACCTAGGCATGTTGACCCTTGGGTGGTCAACTTACAAAGGTTCTACTGTATTTCTTTAAAATATGTGTATTTTGAATTATGATACAAAATGATAATTTAACTTCCAAGCAGAATTCACTCATTTAGACTCTTATGAACATACTACATATATATCTGGGGAAATTAAATCACTGCATAAAAGAGATATCCACACTCCCAATTTTATTGCAACATTATTCACAATAGCCAAGGTATTGAAACAACATAAGTGTTTGTAACAGATGAATGGATAAATAAAATAGAGAATACATACACATAGATAGAGGATGTATACACATAAAATATACACACACAATGGAATATGCTCTGACTTAAAAAGGAAGGAAATCCTGCTGTCTTCAACGTGGAAAAACCTGGAGGACCCTATGCTGAGAAGAATAAGCTGAACACAGAATGACAAAAAAATGCAGCTTGATCTCCCCTACATATGCACTCTGAGAAAGTCAAACCCATAGACACTGAGAGTAAAAGCATATTTACTGGAGTTGGTGGGTAGGGGGAAATGGGGAGATAAGGGTCAAAGGATACAGACTTTCAATTATAAAATGAATAAGTTCTGGAGACCTAATGTACAGTGGGGTGGCGATCATTAATAATAACACATTATATCCTTGAAATTTGCTAAAAGAGCGTGTCTTCAGTATTCCTCCCCACCCCCACAGAGAGCTAACCATGTGAGGTGAGCTAATGTTAACTAGGTTGATTGTACTAATCATTTCACAAAACATTCACGTATTAAAATATTATTTTTTCTGTTTTTACTTATTTTTTCAAATCTTGTTCTTTCTTACGTAAAAGATGTTTTAAATAACATTGTGTTAGTATATTTTCTTAGAAATTCTGGATTAATGACCTACATAGGAAAGCCTTTTTCATCCCCAAATTATAAAAATAATATATTATATTTTCTTTTTCAAATTCCATGGGATGTTTGTTGAGTTTTTTTGACATACAGTTCTATAGTTTTTCCAATATTATTTGGTGTGTGATAAGAGGTAAGGATCTATCTCTATGGTTTTCCAAAAGATAACAAATATCCAGACATAATTTACAAAATAGTTCATCCTTTCCCCACAGATTTGAAATGCTTGATTATACATAAGCATAACTCTATCTTATATATTTTATTATATATGTATGTACATATATATATACTCTGTGTGTGTGTTTATGTCTGTGTACACACATTATTATGATTCCCTCTTATACTCCCATACTGTTACAAGTAGCCTAACTTTTGGTACATTTAAAATGCTTACACGGAGAATTCCTCTTCTTTTTCTTTTACTTTCAAAATTTCCTTTACATTTACAATATGTTAATTTTCCAGATTACCTCTACAATCAGCATCCAACTTTATAAGAAATCTATTTTGTTTAGTTGGAATTACATTAGGGCTTTTAGAATAATTAAGAAAAAGACTCATTACATATATTGAATATTCTCATCCAGGAACATAGTACATTTATGCTATTATTTATTGTTTTTTGATTTACTAAAGTTAAAATTTATAAATAAGTTATAAATCTTATTTATTTTATATTAGTTTTAATCCTAGTTATTTTATAGCTTTTGCGATTATTGTGGCTATAATTATATTATTAACAGGATGCTACGTGTTAAAGGAAGACTATTAATTTGTGTATGCTGATTTGTATCCTACCAAAATAGCAAACTAGATTATTAGTTCTAATAGTTTCATTTAATTCTTTTGAAGTTTATGTGTAGAAAATTATATGCCTGCAATTTACAGCAAGTTCACAAGTCTTTTCCATTATTTATTAGTTTCTGAACATTTTCATAACCTGTATTTTAATTATGTCATGCAGTGCAATCAATATTGAATAAATAATGGCAGATATAGTAGGCCAGTTTAATTGTGATTATGAATTCCTGTAGTATTATTAAAGATGCTCTTAACTATTTTAAAATACATGATGCAGTTTGTGTTTGTTTGTTTGTTTGTTTGTTTGTTTTTTGGCCAGGGCTGGGTTTGAACCCACCACCTCCTGTATATGGGGCCAGTGCCCTACTCCTTTGAGCCACAGGCACTGCCCAACATGATGCATTTCTACTAACTATTTAACTATTGTCATCATGATGTACATCTCTTGAAATTATTTTTTCTTATGTAAGTAATATTTTATGTTTTTAACCAACATCTTCCCAGTCATCCTAGCCTCAGATAACCACCATTTTACTCTATTTATATGAGTTTGACATCTTACACTCCTCATATGATGAGATCATATCACGTTTGTCTTTCTGTGCCTGGCTTATTTCATTTAACATAATGTCCTTCAGGTTCACCTATGTGTTGTAAATGGCGTGATTTCTTTCTTTGTAAGGCTAAATAGTATTCCATTGTGAGTATATATATCATGATTTTATTCATTTGTCCACTGACCTATTACTATTAATATTTTCTTTATATATATATAGATAGATAGATAGATAGATATAGATATAAAGGTACCCCAATGTTTGGCACATTTATATTTATGAATGTTATAGCTACTTGATGAATTAGATCTTTTATTGTTATATGATGATTGCTATTCTCTTATTTAATAGTTTTTTACTTAAAATTTATTTTATCTGATATAAATATAGTTACTTTTTAGGGTTTGAATGTGCCCTCCAAAATGGATATATTGGAAATTTAATCCTTTAAGCAAGAATGTTGAGAGAATCTTTAAAAGTGAGGTTGCCTTTAGTTCACCTTATATTATAAGGTCTTTGTACTCATGAATAATTAATGTCATTATCTCATGAATAATTAATGTCATTATATTTATAATCACAAAAGTGTGCTTGTTATAAAAGTGAATTTTGGTTCTTTTTTGCTATCTCTCTTGTTATAAGATGTCTTCTGCCATGCTATGACTCAGCAGGGAAGCCCTCAAAAGATGCAGGTCCTCAATCTTGAACTTCCCAGCTGCCAGAAGAGTGAACCAATAAATTTCTGTACTTTGTAAATTAACCAATCTCAGGCATTCTATTATGGCAGCAAAAATGAACTAAGACACTAGCTCTAGTCTCTTTTGGTTTCTATTTCCATGAAATATCTTTTCCATTCTTTCACTGTCAATCTATATGCCCTTAAGAGTGAAGCGAGTCTCCTGTAGGCAACATTTGATTGGGTTTTAGTTTTCTTCCATTCAGTCACTCAGTTTTTTAATTGCAGAATTTAATCCATTTACATTCAAAATAATTACTGATAAGTAAGGACTTACTACTACCATTTTGTTAATTGTTTTCCGATTATTTTGTAAATACAGTAATTTGTTCCTTTCCTCTTCTTTTATTGTCTTTCTTTGTGATTTTATGATTTTCTCTGGTGTACTTTGTTCCTTACATATTATCCTTTGTATGGCTATTATAGGTCTTAACTTTATAGTTACCATGATGCTTACATAAAACATCTTATAGTTATAACAACATTTTTAAAGCTGATAACAACTTAACTTTGAGCACATAAAATGAATCTATACTTTTCTTCCATCTCTCCCATATTATGCTTTTGATATTATAGTTTTTATCATTTTATATTATATATCCCTTAATAAGTTATTGTAGCTATCATATTTTAGTAGTTTTGCCAAATTCGCCTTTCATACAAAATATCTAAATGATTCGACATCGCCCTTACAGTATTAAAGTGTTAAGACTTTATGTATTTACTTTCACAGTGGGTTTCTCACAGGTTTTCATATTAATATATGACTTTCTAGAGTCTCAAAATGGCTATGGTGATCTCCCTTGCCATCCTTTATGGATGTAGCAAACAAAAGGAAAGATTAAATCTTGCTTTTATTGAGACTTCAGAAGTGTTCATGATGAAGGGAACTACAGTAATGATGTCATGTTGTGTAATGGGCAACGTAGAGCCAATATGGAGACTTAAAACTTCTTAATAAGAATGTATCTGTGTCTGAGCTCTGAATTTCTCTCAGGATGTCTTAGAAATCTGTACCACTTTTAAGATTACAAAAGAGTAAGTCTCTTAAATTTTCAGTTATACTTTACTACATCGTGGGAAAGAAAAATGATAATTTGGAAATTTATTTACATTATCTGAATATATAACACACATTTTCAAATCTCCATACTTTTATTTGTGGTTTTCCTTTCCCTAGATGGCTCTTCCTTCTTGTGATTATTTAGCAAATTTTGTATATCTCTCAAAATACAAATTGTGTCCCCTCCTCAATGAAGCCTTTCCTAACATTGCTTACTTCCCCTATCTCCCAACTCACTCCCAGGTAGAATTGATCATGCCTTCCTTTATGTCTCACTCTTACTAAAATCCTCTTACTCATTTTCTTCTTATTTTTTCTCTGATTTCCGAGCTCTTTCAATATATAGATATTTTTCTCACCCCCTTCTATCATTAACACCACTCTCTAGAAGCATGTTGGTCCAACGGATATTTTCCTAATTAAAGTGGGGCTGATGGTATTTCGTTATCTATGGAGCCTATTTATTAATTTATTTTGGATTCTCATTATGTATTCAGTTCCTAGTTTATTTAATATATTCTCATCAATTGTAAGAACAAAAGAATTTAACCATATATCCCTTTTCAAATTGTAATCATTGCTGTCTATAGCACTGATTAATGTATAATTTTACCTTGTTGCATAGCTCAAAGGAACACTAGTAAAACTCATGCTGAATTCAATATGACTCATTTATTTGTGAACCATTTTGGATTTTAGGATGAATCCACAATGCATAAAATAGAAAAAAAGATGATTTGCCTACTTACTACTTCTTCCTGCTCAAACTGGAATTCAGGAAATGGTAAGTCTCATTTTACATATTTTGACAAATATTTGAAGATGTTGAAGAAGTTAGCCATATATATCTGTGAGAAAAGCATTTTAGGCAAATGGGGTTGTTAATATAACGAACTTAAGGCAGAAGCTTGCCTAGTGGGTTCAAAGAACAAAAAAGATGCCATATATGACAGATACACAGCCAACATAATTCTGAATATAAAGAAGGTTAAAGCATTTACCTAAAAACTGGAACAAGACAAAGATTTGTCACAGTTTTATTCAAAATAGTACTGGAAGTCCTAGCCAGAGCAATCAGTCAAGAGAAAGAAATAAATGGCATACAAATTAGGAAAGAGGATATTAAACTATCACTTTTCACTGATGACATGATATAGTATTTAGAAAGCCCCAAGACTCCATCAAGACGCTCTTAGAATGAATAAATAAATTCAGCAAAGTCTCAGCATATAAAATCAATGTACAATAATCAGTAGCATTTCTATATACCAATAATAGTTAAGCTGAAAGTCAAATCAAAGCTCAACCATTCACAATAGCTACAAAGAAAATAAAATTCTTAGAAATATATTTAACTAAGGAGATGAAGGATCTCTATAAAGAGAAATTCAAAACACTGAGGAAAGAAATTGCAGATGACATAGAGAAACATATCATGCTCATGAATCCATATAATCAGCATTGTTAACATGTCCATACTACCCAAAATGATTTATAGATTCAATGAAATACCAATTAAATTATCAGCGATATTTCACAGATATGATGCTATCTTTGTTTGAAATGAGAAAAGAGCCTGAATAAGCAAAGCAATCCTAATCAAATAGAACAAAGCTAGAGACATCACATTATCATACTTCAAATTATACTATGAGGCAGTAGTGACCAAAACAGCACGGTATTGTTATGAAAATGGAGGCATAGACCAATGGAACAAAATAGAGATCCCAGGTAAAAGACCATCTGTCTACAGCTAACTGATCTTTGACAAAACAGAAAACAATAAACACTGGGGGAAATAAGCCATATTCAGTAAATGGAGCTGAGAAAATTGGACAGCTATGTGCAGAAGAGTGAAACAGGACCCCTATCTCTCACAACTATCAAAAATTAACTCAAGAGGGATAAAAGAATTAAATGTAGTTCATGAAACCATAAGAATTCTAGGGAAAAAATTATAGGAAAATGTCTTAGAATATTTCAAAGAATTTATGCTGAGATATCAGTGGTAATCACAATAGCAATAAATGTAAATTGATTAAATTAAAAAGCTTCTGCCTGGGGCTAGGCGTAGTAGCTTACGCTTGTAATCTTAGCATTCTGGGAGGCTACGGCAGGTGAATTGCTTGAGCTCAGGAATATGAGACCAGCCTGAACAAGAGGGAGACCTCATATCTACTAAAAATGAAAAAACTGAAACAAGAGGATAGCTTGAGCCCAAGAGTTTGAGGTAGTTGTGAGCAAGGACACCACAGCACTCTACCAAGGATGGCAAGTGAGATTCTGTCTGTAAAAAAATAAAAAGCTTCCACCCAGTTAAGGATATAATCAGTAGAACAAATAGCCTACAGAATGATAGAAAATATTAATAATCAACACATTCAGTAAAAGGCTAATCTCCAGAATCTACAAAGAACTCAAACAAATCAGCAAGAAAATAATGAACCTATTAAAAAGTGGGGAAAATAGTTCATTTTCTTTGAGGATACTGTGAAAGGGATTGTGTCTTTAATTAACTTCTCATCTCGGCTGTCATTGGCATATTCAAAGGCTACTGATTTGTGGACATTTATTTTATCCCATTACTGGGCATTTACCCAGAAGAAAAAAAAAAATCCTTTTACCATAAGACACTTGCACTAGACTATTTATCGCAGCTCAATTTACAATCACCAAAATGTGGGAACAGCCTAAATGCCTACCAACCCAGGAATGGATTAATAAACTGTGGTATATGTATACCATAGAATACTATTCAGCCACTAAAAAAGATGGAAACTTTACATCATTGTATTAACCTGGATGGAAGTGGAACACATTCTTCTTAGTAAAGCATCACAAGAATGGAGAAGCAAGAATCCAATGTACTCAGTTCTGATATAAGGACAATTAATGACCTAGTACACAGTTGGAGGTGGGGAAAGGGGAAAGAGGAGAGGAGGAAGGAGGAAGAGGGGTAGGTAGTCACGGTGTGTTACACACCTTTGGGGGATGGGACACAGTTATAAGAGGGATTCAACCTAACAAATGGAATCTATGTAACCTGGTTCTTTGTACCCTTAATGAACCCCCAACAATAAAAAAAAGTGGGAAAAACATATGAACAGAAGTTTTCAAAAAGAAGATAGACAAATGGCAAACAAACACAAGAAAAAGTGTTCAAAACCTCTAATTAAAACTAAAAACTACCTTACTCCTGATACTATGGTTTCTATTAAAAAGTCCCAAAACAACAAATGCTGGAGTGGATATAGAGAGAAAGGAACACTTATATGTGGTTGCTGGGATTACAAATTATACAACCTCTATGGAAAACAGTATGTAAATTTCTGAAATAACTAAAAGGAGATCTACTATTGGACCCACCCAGAACCCAAAGGAAAAGTCATTTTATCAAAGAGACACCTGCCCTTGAGTGTTAATTGCAGCATAATTCATAATTGCAAAGTGTGGAATCATTCCAAGTGCCCATTGTTAATGAATGCATTAACAAAATGTGGTATGTGTGTATATATCCCAAGGAGTACTACTTAGCTGTAAAAAGGAGAAAGTAAAGACTTTTGGAGCATTAGGAAGAAACTGGAGACCATTATCCTTTGCAAAGAACCTCAATAATGGAAAGACAAACACCATATCTAACGCTCAGAGAATTTGCTGAGGGAAAAAAAAAAGCAAATCCTAGATGTTTACATACTGTGTAATTCCATTTATGCAACCTTTTAAAATGGCAAAATTTTAGAAAGGAGCCATTAGTACAGCCAGAGTCAGGAATGGGTGGAGAAGGGGCTGGAGGATGGGCACAGGAAGGAAGGAAATTGCAACATGAAGGAGCCTGTAGTGCCGGAACTGATCAGCATATTCACTGTGGTGTTGGGGATATAAAGCCACAGCAATGACAAAAACTGTATAGAACTTAATGCACACAATGAACATGAGCAAAGTTAAGGTCAGTGGATTATTATCAGTGTCAATATCCTGGTATAAGAGAAATACACAAATATATTTATTTTTTAACAGCCAAGAGAGTAGTTAATGCATCAAGGGATTGCTGTTAAATTTAAAAAGAAAAAGAGAGTAAAAAGGTTAAATGACTAAGCTTTTGAAACTCAAAGAGGCCTAAATTCAAATCACACATGCCCAAACATAAAATTATATAATTCAGAGAAATTCATTAGTTTCTTTACATATAAAGTATAGAGTTGTAAGAATTTGTGATCATATTCTTCAATGTCTATCTTATGGAAAATGCTTAGTAAATAGCAATTACTTGTTGTATATTATATTTTTAAAAAATAAACAAAAAGTGTTTCTTGAAGGATCTCCTGCCAGTGTAATCTGTTTGTGGAGGAGATCAGATTATAAAATTCCAACCAGGCAAAAGAAGTTCTCCTGAGTAGTAGAAAGAGAAACATGAGGAGACAAAGCTAAGATCTTGTTCCATGTAAAGAAATCTTGGCCGACTTCCTTCTCCAGCTCAGCACACCCAGACCTGGGTGGAAATAAAGGCTGATGCTGCCCACAAAAAAAAAAAAAAAACTCAATCTTGACCTTTTACCTCGTGGTGATGTGGAACCTTGTTCACAACCCCCTCCTTCTGGAAATAAGCCTTCCCTTAGGCTTCTCCAGATAAAGAGATTTGGGAATGTCTTCCTTTTCTTTGATTATCCTTCCAATTCTGGTATTCTCATAATTCTATTACAAACCCTCTTCATCCCTCCCTACCTTAAATTTCCCTCGAAACACAGATGACTCAAAAATGTTTCTGTCTAACGAGGATTTCTTTCATGATGTTTGGAGCCACATGTTTGACTGCCTGCTCCTTACTGGGCATGTTCCTTCTGCCCCGGGAACTTGGTGTTCATTGCTGCTGCTTCCAGGAACATTGTTCCCTAGACCTGACCAAATCTTGCCCATCATTCACCTTGGAAGTCATTGACTCTTGGAACCCTTTCTGATACCTCCCTACATTCCGACTTGGTCATGTGCTCCCAGACACACTCATTCAGGGCTAGGGATCACTAGAGGTTGTAGTTTAGGGAGAAAAGTAAACTACGTATTTGCAGAAAGACTGCATTCTATGACCTATGTGTGTGTGGGGGGGGGAGCTTCACAGGTTCACAAGAGCTACTAACCTAGTTAATATTAGTCAATGATTTTATAAGTACACTATGAAGATGAAATGGGAAACTAAATATGGCAGGCATGCAGTTATATCTGTTTATACATGTATATCTGTGCATGTCTCTACAGATATAGATAACTTTTTGAGCTATATTTAATTTCTACTGTCATTTGAGCAGTGATTTTAAAAATAAATCTTGTACTTTGTTTCTAGACTCTTTAATTAAAAGAATACATCCAGGTTTTTTGTTTGTTTGGTTTTGCTTTTTTTCATCTTCAAAAGAAGTGAAAAGATAAAGATTATGGGTCCTTTATGTGACATACTGCAAAAGGATTTACCTCTAACCAATCCTACTTGTATAATTTCACAAATAGGTAGGTGTGTAGATAAGTAGATAGGTGGGTAGATAAGTAGATAGGTGGGTAGATAGGAAGGTAGGTGGGTAGATAGGGAGGTAGGTTAGTAGATAGGTGGGTAGATAGGAAGGTAGGTGAGTAGATAGGGAAGTAAGTAAGTGGGCAGATGGTAGGTAGGTGGGTAGACAGGAAGGTAGGTAGGTAGACAGGAAGGCAGGTGGGTAGATAGGGAGGTAGGTGAGTAGATAGGGAAGTAGGTAAGTGGGCAGATGGTAGGTAGGTGGTTAGATAGTAGGTAAGTGGGTAGACAGGAAGGTAGGTAGGTAGACAGGAAGGCAGGTGGGTAGATACAGCCAGACAGGTATAGATACTTGTGTCTGTGTGTATGTGTGCATCACCCATTCACAATGCTAGTCTGGTATTATTTGATGCTTAAGGTTAAAGGATAAAATCTTCTGAGGTATATATAAAATGAGAGATTACCTAATTTTATTACTCTTAAAGCCACGCTAAGGACTTATTGACAAATAACTCAGTGACACCACTTCAAAAAATGTAAACTTTTTTACATGCTCTGAGCCAGTATGGTCACATTCACGGGAGCTTAAGACTAACCATGGATATGGCCCGTTGTGTTCTCTGACTAATGTCCCCTCCCTTCTCCAGAACAGCATGGTTCTGCTTCTTAAAACTGTCTCTCCCTCTGCTGTGACTATTGGCACTGGAAGCAGTTGTGTTGTCATAGAATCCCACACTCTAGCCACAGGTGACCAATCCAAGCATTGGCACTTGAGGTAAGCAGAGTCTTATCAAGTACATCGAGTATCCTCCTTCAGGGCCAAGCACATACATGGTCAAACACTTCAAAGCAGTGAATGGTCATGGAGAGCACCAGGGTGAACTCAAACAAGCAGGAATGAGAGATGGAGACAGACCCTGGGAGCAGGCCCACCCCTGATCCTGAGGCCCAGGCCCATCTCTGCCCTTCAGGAACCCCTGTTCAGTCCTTCCTCAAAGACCACAAGCCAGCAGAGACGTGTCTTACCTGAGGCTTGTTGAAGTTGGGTTTCTGTCACCCCAAAACTGGAGCCCAGAATAACACACTGATCACAATGGAAACGTAAATATTTATCACCTTACATAAGTCTTAACCCTCCACTCCAAAGAAATGAGGGATTGGAAGTGATGAAGTCTAAGAATCCTTTCAGATTTAATATTTGAGAGATAAAGGCACTTATGGGACTTATCTCGTGTCCTCAAAATGCCCGGTCTGGACTCTTGACAGGTGCAGTCCGGTCACATGAAATTGAAGAGAATAAGCAGCTACATCATACTGATGCGTCCACAGCCCTCAGTGAAAGGTACTGAGTTTGTCCTCAGCCCCATGTCAGTTTCACCTTAAGATGCTAAAAACTCCCACTTTCCAAAATATTAGCATATGCCTTTAGGAATAAAATTAAATTACCAAGACTTTGTACTTCCTTTTTAATTTTTTCTTACCATTTCAAGTAACCCAGATCTTCTCAAATTTCTGGATCTACCTTCCTGAGAGAGCCATAGGACACTGCCTCCCCCTGAACTTTACTCAGGCCCTCAAGCAAGATGATACCCAGGGCCCCCCTAGGACACATTGGGGATCTTCCTTATCCTCCCTTCTTGGCTACCCTTAGTTGACTGTACAGAGGAAAATGATGACAAAGTGGAGGGGACGGGGATCCTGCCAACCACTTTCTCCACATGCCACTCAATGCTCCTCCCAACTCTTTAAGGGAATAAACTGTTAATAGCAGAGAACTTTTTCCAGAAATCATACTCCCAAAACTTGGCTCCCCCTTTTATAAATAGGCCTGCAATAAGAAAATTCACCATATATGCTCCCTGCCCCCCAATGTAATTGAATAGGTTTTAAAAATAGAGAAATTTGGCTAAGGTCCAAATCTATTGTCATGTCCCAATTGTCTTCTCAGACCTGCAGTGTCCTTTAAAACTACTGCACTAATAGGATCATTTTCTTTTTTTTTTTTTTTTTTATTGAATGGTAACTGTGTACATTGATGCACTTTGGGGGTACAGTGTGG
>NW_003852417.1:6540265-6567852 GCF_000181295.1 Otolemur garnettii
GTGCCCATCGATCCACGAATGGATCAACAAACTGTGGTATATGTACACCATGGAATACTATGCAGCCATAAAGAAAGATGGAGACTTTACGTCCTTCGTGTTCACATGGATGGAGCTGGAAAATAGGATCATTTTCATATTTTGTTCTGCACCTATCAGTAAACTGAAAGGATCCTTTCCAAATTCTGTAGTCTAATCCAAAGCTTAAGCTGTGCTTTCTCATCTCTTCTCTCCAGTCTCTTCCCTCTCTCTAACATAAAATAAACTTATGCTTTTATATCCTGTAAAGAAAAAAAACCTATCCACTGTTACTAAAGAGCATACACTGATGGCCATTCATTTTAATTAAAAATTAAGTAAATTATAAATAATCTAATAAATGAGTAAAAATGAGCTATTTTCGACTGTTAATGTTTTAAAGGCTTTTTTTTTTTTTTTTTTTTGCAGTTTTTGTCTGGGGCTGGGTTTGAACCCGCCACCTCCGGCATATGGGGCTGGTGTTCTACTCCTTTGAGCCACAGGCACCTCCCACAGTTAAAGCTTTATAAAGATTCTAAAATTCAGTATCCTACTAAGAAATCAGGCCCCAGGCTTAGAAAAATTGGGAAGTTCTTGGGGTGCAAAGGGGCTTGTTGATAATTGAAGTTCCAGCACTTTGTGGGGAAGGATGTGTCAGACAAAAGGCACTGGAGCCACTTGCACGTACTATTCTTTCTTTCTTTTTTCTTTATTTTGAGACAGAGTCTCATTTTGTTGCCCTCAGTAGAATGCTGTGGCATCACAGCTCACAGCAACCTCAAACTCTTGGGCCTAAGCGATTCTCTTGCCCCAGCTTCCCAAGTAGCTGGGAGTACAGGTATCTGCCACAATGCCTGGCTACTTTTGAGGGGTGTTGTAGTTGTCGTTGTTTGGCAGACCCAGGATGTTTCAAACCCACCAGGTCCAGTATATGTGGCTGGCACCCTAGCTGCTGAGCTACAGGCACTGAACCACTATTTTTTTCTTTTTAATTAAAAATTTCTATTGATTATCCTTTGTTATAGTCAATGTTTGTTGTGGGTTATTTGATTAATTCTGTAAGGTATAGAGATACATATTTAAATAATCTGGGCTTCAGTTTGTCCAAGAAATAGATTTTTTTAAACGTATTTACACTGTGGTTCATTCACTCACTAAATATTTACAAAGCAATCATTTTGGGCCACACCCTGTTCTGAGCTTTGGAACAGTACTGAACAAAGTAGGCCAAAATCATCGTCCTTAGAGATCTTACATGAATCATTCATGCCTTATTCTTAAAGCAATTATATAACGATCTTTCTACGATTTACTTTTATTGTGACCTCATTCCTACAACTGAGTTTATTATCAAGTGGGAAAAAGCAATGAGGTGGGTGATATGAAGGATAATATCCTCATTCACATGAAATACACAATTAAAATAGCTGGATAGCTTAGCACTAAATCTCTAAGGTTTCCCGAGCTTCTTCACGGATGCTGCTCAGGGCACTCTGTTTTAAATCAGGTATTTAAAAAAATATTCCTTCATATAGTCTTAAATTAACCCCCACCCCCAAGTTTTTCTTTGCTACCTGTCTAAATCTACTAATTCACATCCAAACTTCCCTTAATAAACTCTATTCAGAATAGTCACCATGCCGCTCCTTATCACAGCAACTGAGCATCTCAGATCCCTCTTAAAGCCTGGGTCACCTCCCTCTCTCCAAGACCAATTTGGGCTTTTGTTTCCTGCTGTGTTCTTTAGCTAAAGCCTCACTTCATGTTTTCTGGGCAGAAAAATCAATTCCAATAGAGGCAAGCTGGCTTGGTGGAAATTGCTCATGGTTCAGCTTGTAAGACTTTCTTAGTGAAGGAGTAGGCTTTATAATCATTCCATTCATTGGTCTGAGCTGAACATCTAATGGGAAATTATAATGAGGCTGTTTGAGTCACCACTACTCTCCAAACAACCACTCTATCTTATAGACTGGGAGGAGAGAGGTGTTTTCAAAACCATTCCATTGTTTTGAGTATGTGTCTGTGCATTTTAATGGCCAGGATTCATGTTTCTTGTTTTAAGGGTCTCACTAGCGTAAGAGCACAAACTTTGGATCTGACCACCCCTGCTTTCTATTTAGTCTCCATTTCTGCCCCAGCTGTTTGATAGAAAACATTTTTGCCTGTCTGCTTTACAATATGTAAAGTGGGGAAATTCTTATATTTGTGATAGATTTTGAGAGATAAAGTAAGTCAAAATTGCCAGAACTTAGTAGACACTCAAAACACATATTAATTGTTTAAGACATGATAATTCTCTGTTCTTTCATTTCTGAATTTGAATAAGATTCAAAATTGTGTACATTTATAGAATTGTTGTTTTAATATGTCTTTTGTTAGGTGTAAATTATGTTAAAATTAGGAAAAAGTGGAAAGAGCCAGACATAAAAAACTAATTTCATGGTTTACTTCGTTGAATGTGAAAAATATGTTTAAATGAACATAGCTCATTTGATATCCTAATGTAAATAGATGAAAGAGGAGCTTTGCTGGTTGAAACTGAAGAGGAAAAGAAACTTCACTGAACTCCTTTGCCTCTATGAAGCCTACTTTAAACACCTCTAACCACATTTCTCTATTATTGTATTTCTCTATTGTGTAGAGGAAGTAATTTGTTAATAGAATTAGGGTAGATAAAAGACTTTCCCAAGATCACAGAGAGACTACTCATGATTGGAACCTAGGTTCCCAACTCTGGGACCAAAGTTTTATATTCAGTTCATCTGGTTCATTCATTCATTTAGCAAATGTACTGAGGACAGAGCAGGATGCCAGGCACTGCCCCCAAGTTTCTGCAAAGGCAAAGGTAAAATATAATAGTGTCAGCTCTACTCCTGAGCAGGTAAAGGAAATAGGAGGCATTTGACCACACCAGTCACTAAGTAAAAGATGGAACCGGGGAAGTTCTGATAGAGGAAGCACAGACGACCATGGGGAAGTGCACACAGTCATTTGCATTTTGTTGGAACACAAGGTTATGGAAGCTTAGGGTAATCGCTTTTAAAAAGAGCCCTTAAAGAATGGAATAATCACCAGGCAGAAATATAGAAAGAACATGCCAAGAGTAAGATAAAAGATGAACAAAGACAAAGAATTAAGAAAGCATCTTCTAGGAACAGTGAATATTTCATGTTTGCTGGACCATAATTACACAAGGGGGAATAGGGAGAAATAAGAATTTTATTTTAATTTTGTTCATAGTTATATAGGGTCTCGAGTGCCTGCCTGGGAGACTTGGAATTGATCCTGCAGGCAGTGAAGTGTCATTGAAAGATTATGAGGACTTGAATAAAATATTAGGAACTGTGTTTGGGGAAGATTTTTCTGATGCTAATATGGAGAAAAATATGCACTTAACAACCTGAAAATAATTTTGATGACTCTGTGACCTGTTTTAATACATATTTCCCGAAAAGTTACATTCTCAGTAGTTCATACTTTTTGTTCTCTCTACCAGCTAACACCATTCTTTTTTTTTTAAGTTGTAGAAGGGAAAGACAGTACTATTTATTGAGTGCTTATTATCTAATAAATGTTATTATTTGTTTTTCAGGTCTATGAGCTCTTGATGTGGGAATTATAATTCTAGTTTTGAGATAAGGAAAGTAATGATGTTCTTGGAAGCAGAAAATCAACTGGCTTTGGGGAGTAGAGTTTCTTTTTATAAGGAAAATGTTTCTTTAACAGAAGTAACAGGACTATCTAAGTAACAGACCTAGTCACTGAAGATTCACACCCTTCAAATATGTGAGACATTATGAAAGGTACACAAAAATCAAGAGACATAAAATCTGCATGGATGTAATTATGGAATGAATACAAAGCGTATTCCTTCACCAAAAACTCTACAATCCTCATAGTAACACCAATAAACGAAGCAAGCTGACACTTCCACAGGTGAATCAGAAGGGATACTATTGACGGTGTTTCTTAAAAGTGAAATAATGGACCATAACTCAGTCTGTCTCCAAACCTTCATAATGACCCACATACTGTTATGAGGTTGTGTTAAGACCTGGGAACTTATGCAGGGCCAGGGCCCAGAGGGTAACAACCAAAAAAAAAAATATTGGCGGGGAGGGGACACTTGGGAAGAACAGAAACTAACCTTCCTGTAAAATGTATGTGGGGAGATTAGCAGCCTAACTGGTAAATGCTTTAACAAGTTTGATCTTAACTTGAGTCTAGACCACAAGGTCTTCTGCTAACATGGTCTAAGTCTGTTAAGGGAAAATTAATGAATACAAGAGGGCGGGGGGGTCAAAAGAGAATATAAACTCGTGATTCAGTACCACCTCTTCTTTCTCTCATTCATCTCTACTGCAAACAAAACCTGTACAAATAACTTAAAGCATTAGAATGTAAAATGTCTTGCTCCATATAGAATATTGTCATCATACTAACATGGGGTCTTCATGAAAGCAAGCTCGATTGCCTGTTTAAATATTGACTCTCATATTTATTACTTTTGTGATGTGGAAATTGTTACTTAACTTCATTATTTCTTAGTTCCTTATCTGTAAAATGAGATGCTAAAGGTGTTCACTCCACAGAGTAGAACTAAATAAGTTAAGATATGCAAAAGTAGTTAAAACAGTGATTGACCCATAGTATGCACTATGTGACTGCCTGCTATTTTTTTAGTATTATTATTATCAATTGTTCCCACTGGTGATATTATTCTTATATTATTATTACTAATTACCATTTTGTTGTATTTTGTATGTCCAGGCCATTGCTGAACAAAATAGGCACAAAATGATATGTATTGACTGGATGGATACATTAATAAAAATTCTACCAAAATAATCCCTACCAAATTAATTTCTACTAGAAATGTAATTAACACCTAACAAAATAATGTCAAACCAGAAAGATCTCAGGATTGACTGCTCACTGAGGCAAAGTTAAGCATGTAGCATACTAGGATTCTTAGTGGTCAAGATACAAGGTGAACAGGATACACATTTCTCAGTCCATTTATGGAACACTTAAGTCAAAAGGGATTCTTGATATAAGCAAATGCTACACTCACTCTGCACAATACTTGAAGACATCTTATGGTAGTTTAAAAAAGAGCGAGAGAGAGAGGGAGACAATAGTATTAATTTGGCACTGTTAATTAGTAACAAATTTTAAAAAAAAATTATTCCCTTTGGCCTAGTTGTTTCACTTCTGAGAAAAAATAAATACACCACCAACAACAAAAAAAAGCTTTATGCACCAAGCTATTCAACATAATATTATTTATAACCATATAAGAACTCATTAGACTAAGCATTTAAAAATAGTAAAATAGGGCAGCCCATGGCATCTGAGCCTGTTTGACTGTTTTCCGCCTCTGCCACCATCCTCCACTCCCACTGTCACCTACACCACAGAGCCAGGCACAGTAGGACATGAGTTTCTTTGGGTCCTGTGTGGCCTGGAGCCCCCATGCAGGAGGACACTGTCTTCACTAAAAGTGTTATCCATCTTTGATGAACTTCTGTACATTGTGTCTCCCTGTAACAATCTGTATAATTGAAAGGCAGTGTGCAGACTCCACTCTGAGGTCTGCAGCTGTGGGCCAGAGCTCTGTTCCCAGGAAATCATCATATACTCCTTCCTACTGTGGTTTTGGGAGCATGAAGGCATTGCTTACCCCCTATGTCTGGTTTACTGCATGTAGGCTGGGAGTGTCTGGTATCGCTTGGAGTGCTGTCTCTTGGAAGAGGAGAAATAATATTGAGGATTCATTGAAACCTTAGGCCAGAGGCACAGTAACTTAAAGAACAAGAGGAAATGAAAGGAAAATTAGGGCAAAGAAATAAATAAAAGAAAACACTCATGGGGCAGTGCCTGTAGCTCAAAGGAGTAGGGCACTGGCCCCATATACTGGAGGTGGTGGGTTCAAACCCAGCCCCAGCCAAAAACTGAAGAACAACAACAACACTCATGAGGAAGAATCAGCAGAAAAATCCTGGCAACATGAAAAAGCAATCCAGAGCAACCCCCACAAGGGATAATGAGGTAGCTACTGCAAAGCATTCCACCTATAAAAAAATGTTAGAAATGATAGAAGGGGAATTTAAAATACAGATGATGAAAACAATGAAGGAAATTGCTGAAAAATTGGAAAATAACCAAAAGGAAATCCAAAAACAGAATAAGAGATGAACAATATGAAGGATATAGAAAGGATATAGCAGAGCTGAAGGAATTGAAGCAGTCAATTAGGGAACTTAAAGATGCAATAGAAAGTATCAACAACAGATGAGACCATGCAGAAGAAAGGATCTCAGAGGTAGAGGACAAAGTTCTCGAGATAACTCAGATAGTTAAAGAGGCAAAAAAGAAGAAAGAGAAAGCAGAATGTTCACTGACAGAATTATGGGACATTATGAAGTATTCAACACATGAGTTATGGGTATCCCAGAAGGGGAAGGATAATGCCCCAGAGGAATGGAAGCCATTCTAATGAACATTTCCCAAATATGGGTAGCACCTGTGGCTCAAAGGAGTAAGGTGCCGGCCCCATATGCTGAGGTGGCAGGTTAATATCACCAAAGATTTTGACATACTCCTTTCAGAGGGATATCAGACCCCAGGTCACCTCAACTCAAATTGAGCTTCTCTAAGACACATTGTGATGAACCTGTCCAAAGTGAAGACAAAAGGAAAGATTTTGCAAGCTTCCAGGAGTAAGTACCAATTGACTTATAAGGGAAAATCCATCAGGGTGACTGCTGACTTCTCTAATGAAACTTTTCAAGCCAGAAGACAGTGGTCATCTACCTTTAATATACTTAAACAGAACAATTTCCAGCCCAGAATTCTATATCCTGCTAAGCTAAGCTTTAAAATTGATGGAGAAATCAAATCTTTTACTGGTATGCAAACATTGAGGAAATTTGCCACAAGACCAGCTCTACAGGAAATACTTCAACCCGCTCTACACACTGACCATCACAATGGACCACCAACAAAGTAAGAACTCAGAAATTAAAGGACAGAGCTTAACTTCCACACTGATGTAAAAGATAAAACTAAGCAATGGATTCTCACAAAATAAGATGAATAAAACACTACCACACTTATCAATTGTCTCAATAAATGTTAATGGCTTGAATTCTCCACTGAAGAGGCATAGATTGGTTGACTGGATTAAAAAACACAAGCCATCCATTTTTTGTCTGCAGGAAACACACCTAGTTTCAAAAGACAAATTAAAACTCAGAGTTCAGGGCTGGAAGACAATTCCAGCTGCAATAAAATTCAGAACCAAGGGGGGTTGCAATCTTATTTTCAGATACAAGTGGATTTAAAGCAACTAAAGTCAAAAAAGACAAAGATGATCACTTTATATTGGTCAAGGGAAAAATACAACAACAAGACATTTCAATTCTAAATATTTATGCACTCAACTTAAATGCTCCCAGATTCTTGAAGCAGACCTTACTCAGTCTGAGCAATATGATATCCTATAACTCCATAATAACAGGAGACTTCAACACTCCTCTTACAGAGCTGTACAGCTCCTCTAAACAGAAATTAAACAAATATATAAGGGACTTAAATGAAACCCTATAACAACTGTGTGATAGACATATACAGAACACTCCATCCCAAAGCTAAAATATACATACTTCTCATTGGCCCATGGAATATTCTTCAAAATTGATTATATCCTAAGACACAAAACAAACCTTAACAGAATCAAAAGAATTGAAATTTTACCCTGTATCTTCTCAGACCACAAGGCACTAAAGGTGGAACTCCTCTCCAACAAAAATGTTCAACCCCACACAAAGGCATGGAAATTAAACAACCTTAGGCTGAATGAAAGTTGGGTGCAGCTAGGGAGAGAACAACCAAAGCAAATAGACAGCCTACACAATGGGAAAAGATATTTGCATATTTGGAATCAGACAAAAGCTTGATAACTAGAATCTACAGAGAACTCAAATTAACCTACATGAAAAAAGCCAATAATCCTTTATATCAATGGGCAAGAGAGATGAATAGAACCTTCTCTAAAGAAGACAGATGAATGGTTAGCAAACATATGAAAAAACTGCTCATTATTCCTAATTATTAAAGAAATGCAAATCAAAACCACCCTAAGATACCATCTAACCCTAGCGAGAATGGCCCACATCACAAAATCTCAAAACTGCAGGTGCTGGCGTGGATATGGAGAGAAAGGAACACTTTTACACTGCTGGTAGAACTGTAGATTAATATAACCCTTTTGGAAGGGAGTATGGAGAACTCAAGAACCCTCATAGAACTCAACCTCGACCTCCCATTTGATCCTACAATCCCATTACTGGGCATCTACCTAGAAGGAAAAAAATCCTTTTATCATAAGGACACTTGCTCTAGACTGTTTATTACAGTTCAACTTACAGCCACCAAAATGTAGAAACAGCCTAAATGCCCACCAATCCAGGAATGGATTAACAAGCTGTGGTATATATGTATACCATGGAATATTATTCAGCCATTAAAAAAAAATGGAGACTTTACATGCTTTGTTGTAACCTGGATAGAAGCATTCTTTTGATACTTAGAAAGCATCAAAAATAATGCCAAGATGTAGAAGAATTTTGATAAATAACCTCATGATGTTTAGTAAAGCATCATAAGAATGAAGAAGCATGAATCCTATGTATTCAATTTTGTTATGAGGACAATTACTGACCTAGTACACAGTGGGGGGTGGGAGAAGGGGAGAGCAGAAAGAGAGAGAAGGAGTAGGGAGAGGGAAGGAGGGAGGAGGTGGGGTGTCGGTGTATGACACACCTCTTGGGGGCAAGACACAATTATAAGAGGGACTTTACCTAACAAATGCAATCAGTTTAACCTGGTTTCTTGAACCCTCAATGAATCCCCCACAATAAAAATAATAATAATAAAATAGTAAAATGAATGAATAAATTGGCAAATATGTCAGAAGGATTATTATATACATGTTTAAAATATCATACTATACAAAATTGTTTTAGAAGAAATTATTGGGGCAGCGCCAGTGGCTCAAAGGAGTAGGGTGCCAGCCCCATATGCCGTAGGTTCAAACCCAGCCCCGGCCCAAAAAAAAAAAAAAAAGAAAAGTATTTCTATGGCTATGTAGAAATGATTGCCAAATCCTTGTGGGTGTGGGAGAAGAAAGAAGGAAAGCACATATCTATAACATATAAGAAGACATTCTGCTTAACTTAGGATCTATGAATATACAGAGTGGCCATAAAGTTTGGTAAATTGCACACTATTTTAAATTGCACATGAACTTTATGGTCATGCAGTATATAGTTTTGTGAACCTTCTGAACTTTATGCAGAATGATGTGTTTATTATATTGGGTAGTTAAAGCCATGCTTAATACCAAACTTTATGTTAGTGTCTATGACTTCTCAGAAAGTTAGCACCAGTAAGCACTGTAAGTCCAGATTGGAGTATTTCCAGTATATCAGCTATAGACTTCTGTATCAAAAGAAGAAAACTACATATGATGAAAAATCTGTAGCCATGTCATTCATTCAAACAGATCTGGCCCATGGCCTGTTTTTTTATGGCTCATGAACTATTATTTATTTTTTACTTTTATAAAAGAAATATAATGAATATAGATAGCCCATAAAACCAAAATATGCATTATGACCCTTTAAAAAAAATTTACCAACCTCTATGATTAGAATAATGCCAAGATGTAGAAGAATTTTGATGGATAACTTCATATCAATGCTTTGGTTTCACATAAAGTGAAATTCAACACATTTTTTTCTGAAAATGGTTTGAAATTGTTAGTTGAGTGATTTGCAAACAGAACTCTAGAAATGACATTAAAAGCCACTGAACTTAATTGTCTGGAGTTGAATTCCTGTCATAAAGTCCTTTGAGTCTCAGGCTGGAAAATAGAGAGAGGATAATAAAAAATATTCATTATTTACTCAAGTATAAATGTTTCCACATGCAATTAAATTGTATCTTTACTTAAGGCCTAGTAGAATCTTTGCTAGGTGACACTATATAAATGCTGAAGTCTAGTAACTATACTTTGAAAAAGAAATAAGACTTATATTCATATTTAAATATTTAACCATCCAGATTAATTTTATATAGCAAGGGATTCAAGCCTAATTAAATAATCAGAATATTTCCGTAGATCTCTATTTATGCTTCCTCACCATAAAGAACTGTGTCCTGGCTTTTAGATCACGGTTCAGTTTGGCTCAAATCTCTTTGGTTATTTTGGTAGATCTTCCCTGATTCACTCTTAATGAAGCTTTCCTGTATTGGGGTAATGAAAGACCTTTGCAAAGCCTATGAGTTCTGCTCCACTTGTCAAATGTGACCAGAAGATTCCTGACTACTTACAGAGGGAAAAGAACCTGATTTGCCAGTATGTCTTGGTGGGTATCTATTCTGGGGAAGGCAGTCCTGCGGAGCCCTGTGGTTACTTTGTAGGCCTCCACAGACAGGGCTTTTCTGGGGTCTTTGTTCATTTGTGAGTGGGTTAGTGCAAGGCAGTGGGAAAAAAGGATGGGTGTTCCAGACCCAGCTCTGCCTCCAGACGTGTGAACTTGAGCTACCCACATTGCCCCTGGGCCTCAGATTCCTCAGCTGTAATGGGCAGAGCGTGCTGGAGTGCAGCTCGGTGATTTAACAAACTGTAAGGATTCTAAAAAACCATGTTGCTTGTGTACAGTACTGCTTTGAAATTATCCAAGGATCTTACTGGAATTCCATTTCTCTGGCCTCAGCACAGATCTGAGCTCTCCCTCATGAACAGTAAGTCTCTGACATCCTATCTCCATCTCAGAATTTCTCACAGTTGTCTTTCCCCTCCACTCACACAGCCCAGGGCTGGAGTAGGTCCTATTTGGCTGTACTCCATAAGCATCTCTCCTTTTTCCTCCACTCTTAATCACATCCATTCTCTGGACATTTCCAGGATTCTTCTATTAGTGTTCTTGAAAATGGTGTAGACATTCATTCAACCAAATCTTTCCGGAACACCAACCAAGCAGTACAATTAACCAGCATTCATGTATGTCTCAATAGCTTTGTTTATGGCTTCTGAAGACTTGAGATCTGACCTCATACTGGCCTCAGGACCAGATAAACCCCTTTACTCAGGGCCTGCTTCCGTACTAACTTCAGCCACAGGTCAGACTCCCTATACTTGGTCAAATCTCCATACCCCACACTAAATTATTATATCAAAAGAACTTTATACCAGAGTATCATTTCGAATCTTGGGGTTACTCTGCCTTGCAAGTGTTATCCTCTGTTACTTTATGAATTATAGGTTCCAAAAGTCAAATATCCCCTCTTTACATTGTTCTGTACTTCTCTAAACCGTTTTTTTTTTTTTTTTTTTTTTTGCTACTTCATTTGAATTTACATGTTGAATTTACGTTTACAGGTACACCAGCCTACCAGCCTGTCTACATATCCAAGAACTTCTCTGTGCATCTCCTTCTAATCTAATTCCAACCTAGCTGGGCCCGGAGAACTCCGCTCCCACTGCAGCTCTCTCATGAAAGGCCCAAGAGATCAGGATCTTTCCCCCACTGCATACTGTTCCAGACCTTTTTCATTTTATCAACTTTATGTAAATCCCCAGCCCAATTGGAAATCCTACATTTTCCTGTAAACTGATCACTCTCAATTGAAGGTCATACTAGTTATCACAATTTTATCAAAAGCTCAGATTAACAATTTAATATCCCTGTGTTAACACAAAAGATAGGATCATAATCCATATATAAATAATGTACTTAGCTGGGCAAAACTTTAAAAACACAGATATTCATAAACTAACAACTTAATGAAAAAATTTCTCAGTAGTCAAATTTTGGGAACCAGAGGCTTAAATTTTAGTATATTTACCTACTCCAAACCCACCTGGGTTTTATAAAGTTCTACCTTCAGTAGAATGTGTGAGCATTTGAAGGGCTGCCAGCCATTTGGGTGGGAGCCGAGCGGGGAGTTAAAGTGAGACTCTAAGCAAGGATAAAACACCAGTCAGGTCAAACCCACCTAGCTGGTTTGTGACTTCTGGAAACCTCTAAGGCTGACAGTAAACACCCTCAGAAACAGCCATCACACCTTCGCTTACCTGGAAACTGGAGAGTTAGTAAGACTCTTTAACACTTATGTAAAGCAACTTGCTCATTTTACATATGATGAATTTGAGGCAGAGAGTGAAGTGGTTTGTCCAATGTCCCGAGAGCAGATGGCAATAGAGGACAACTAAAATTCTCATCATTTGTCTGCACATCTTGTATTCTTTCTGTTATGCAACTTTTTGATGGGATGAAATAGGAGCTTTCAAAATATCACCACGGAAGAAACCAAAGAGAATTGCTAACTAATTAATTAATGATAAATACTATAAAATCACATTATATATTTCAGAAAATGTCTTACATATAACTATATATATGATGATAAAATCTTAATACATGTTACAATCTATGGATAAATAGTCGTAAAAGTAACGAAGATTTATTTCAGAGATTATGAGGGATAGAGATAGTGAAGTAGTATTTGTATTTTCTGTTAGTATTTGTAGGAGCTCATTTTGTGCCGTCACTAGGCACTAAGTTTTCACAACAGGAAATCTTCTGCATTTAATCTAAGCGTCCAGTTATTGGATCACTGTGAATAATTAAATATACTGATTTGCTTTTCCTATGAAAAGTTTTGAAATGTCCAGTTGCTTATTGTACCATAGGCGTAATCAGAGTTCTCCTCACACAATTTAGGTCACTGTGCCAGATGCCCTCTCAGTATGCAGAAGGTTGAAAAACAGAGTTAAGAAAAGAAATAAGAAAGGTAACTGTTTCTGGTCTTGAATACCTCAGTGTGGGAGGAGGACCCAAAATAGACGACTCCAGTATAAGACAGCCATGGCTGTGACAGTGGTGTGTACAGGACCCAGGACAGGACTAGCTCAGTTGTACATGGGATGAGTAGATACCATCAAGATGAAAAAAATAATAATAATAATATATATGTATATATATATGATTTAATTGTAACTGGTCTTTCAGAATTCCAAATGGACATGTTATGACATCCATCCTCCCCAGAGCTTCCTAGAGGGACAAAAAGGTTCCCACACATAGCAGACCTGTGGATCACCCCAGTGGGATTCACTAAGGAAAGAGATGGCTCCAGACCATACACAAGAGACTAATCCTCTTCTTCCTACTTAGAGAATATTTCATCCCCCATCTTCTGATTTCCATTCCCTGCCTGTCGGGAAGGACAGAAGTGGCTGGGGGCACCGGGCTTGTGTGTCTGTAAGGAGGATGTGAGTCCCTCATTGGCTGGGGACACAGGACACACAGGGACTTGGGAGTTCCTGACCTCCCTACAGGAGATTTACAGCCAAGAAAAGTTCCATGAAAACAGGGGTCTTTTGACTTGTTATTATTAATAACTGTATTGACATTATTATACTTGTCCAAGCTTGAGTTTCCTCGTCCTTAAGGGGGGACGATGGCAACTCTTGCACGGAGAATAAACTAGGATCACTTATGTGAGGCACTCCACACCTTATGGCCCAGGGCACTTCCTGGTTCTCTAGCCCCGTTCTCTCACTCCTAGGTCAGTCAAAGGACACGCCCAGCTGCACCCCTGTTCCCTGTCCCCCCCCCGTCCTCCAGCCCAGCATACTCTCCACCAGTGCTCCTCAACCAATGCTTGGAACCTGCCACTCCATTGATTTTTCTTTTTCTTTTTAAAGACACTGTCAAATGTTTGTCTTTAACTGGTAGGACCAGGTATAAATTCTTACCCGAGCACACAGGCCCTCTCGGTCTGCCTCTTCAGCTTCTCTCCTATTCTTCCCATCAAAAGCTTCAACTTCATCCAGATCTCCCTGGGGACATGTGCGGGGACATGTGCAGACACAGGTGCTACAGCTCTGCCATCTCGGAGGCTCTTGCTTTTCTCCTCTACCTCTTCAGATCCTGCCTGTTTCTTTGAAGCCCAGCTTATGCACTAGCTGTTCTTTAAAACATTCCTAGGTAATTCTTGCTGGCAGTGGCAGTGCCCACTTTGGAAATCCAGCACATCTTGTCCATGTTATTAATCTAACAGGTTCTCTTTTACAGCCAAATATTTTTCAGGTCCTCAGTGTGTTAAGCAGCTGGGATAGGAAGCTAAAATAGCCCTGGAGCTTTCCATGTGTGAAGGTCTCTTCTCTCCGATTAGATGACAAGTTTTTCAAGGGCAGGAACCAGTTACTAAGTGTGTTTATATCACACCGAGGATGAATGAAGTGGGGTGATCAAAAGGGAAGAAAAAACACTATGCCCTTTAAAATGAGAAGCACTTGATTTTTATGTACTTTGGTTCTATTTAATTAAAATGGTAATTAAAGTGGTTTAATATGAATTAATGAATAAATACATAAATTTTCTCACCTCTGACTTCTTAGGTGTAAAATGTATAGGTCAATCATAAAAGGATAGGAATCTATGTCTTGCTAGTTCCTAATTCATCACCTTCCCTTTCAGATGAGAAGGAGTAGCCTCAGAAGGAAAACAAAAACCCAGAGGACAATTTTCACTAGCTGGTGTGCTTGCCACCCCTGTGTCCCCACACCGTATAAGGTCACCTGAGCAATAGACTCAAAACACAATTGAAACAAACAGGAGAAGGTGAATTTCTAGCCTGACTGCTCAAACACCTATTCTTTCTTGGCTTCACTTTGAAGTTCTGCAACAATAAGGCTGATGAAGGGATTCTTTCATGCTCCCCAGGTCTCAGGAAACCTACCATAACACCTCCCACTTCCCTGCCTTTTCAGATTCTGCCTAAGAAAAGCAAACACACACATACCCCTAGAGTTTTCCATAACTGTGTGGGCCTTTCATTTCACAGCCCTCTTGAAAGCATTATTTGTGTGAAGCTGAAAATATGTGAGCTTGCAGGGGGGGGGGGACAAGGACGCCGGAGAAAATGACACACCAGGATAAGCCACACCACATTGTTTCTTCTGGGACACATTTTGTTCTGGGGAAATGTCCTAATAGCCTCTGATTTCATTGTTACTGCATATCACAGCACTGTGCCTGGGAAAATACAATGACATTTTTATATGATGATATTGTAGAGAAATAATAGCTCTTCGGTACCATAAGCAGCAGATTGACGTGCAGCATCTATTAGGAATAGTGAGCATTGAACATCTAATCCATCAGATGGCTCTGTGTGCAGGATCGGTTCCATGGCAGGGCACAGAGAGATGTCACTAACCAAGGCGAGACACAAATGTTAGCACAATGGCAGCTCCTTATTTTCTTCTAAAGTGAAACAAAGTGTAGCTTGCTCAGGAGATGGTACTATGTAACATCCAAGGTACAGCTTGAGTGTCAAAGATCAGAGGTTGGTAGAGGGGCCCTGAAATACAGGCTCTATGCCCACAGGTGAATCAGTTAGTCTCCCTGTGTTTCATTTTTCTAATTTTTTTCTTTTTTGAGACAGAGACAGAGTCTCATTTTGTTGTGCTGAGTAGTGTTCTGTGGCATCATAGCTCACAGCAACCTCAAAATCTTTGGCTCAAGAGATTCTCTTGCCTCAGCCTCCTGAGTTGCTGGGACTAAAGGCACCTGCCACAACATCCAGCTGTTTTTAGAGATGGTGTCTCTCTCTTGCTCAGGCTGATCTCAAACTTCAGAACTCAGGAAATTCACCTGCCATGGCCTCCCCGAGTGCTGGGATTATAGGCATGAGCCACTGTGCCTGGCACTTTTCTAATTCTTTAAGTAGATATAATTATACCAACTTTATGAGACTTTTCTTTCTTTCTTAGGGACAATTAGAAATAATACCATAATCACGAACAGCTCCTGAAATTTGCTAACCAATTACTATTGATGATGGTCATCAATATTGCTGTTGTCATAAGATGTGAACCACATGAACTGTTGAGATTAATATTCCAACAGAGTTCAAGAGCTCCTAAAGAAACCCAGTTCCTTACTTCAGAGGCAATTTTGATTTGAACGACAAATGCAGTATCCTATAACCAAAATGCCAGACTGCTGGCCAGACATTGGAAATTCAAATTTGTTCTTGTGTGTGTGTGTGTGTGTGTGTGTGTTTATATATATATTAGTTTTCTGTTGGTGCTATAAAACATCACTACTAATTTTGCGGTTTAAACAACAGAAATTTCTATCATGCAGTCCTTTCCATCAGGAATCTGACGCTATCTCACTGAACTGAAATCAAAGTGTTAGGGCTGCATTCCTTCTGGAGGCTGTGGGCTAGAATCCATTTCCTTACCTTTTAAAGCCTTCAAAAGCCACTCACATTTTTTGGTTCAAGGCTGCCTTCCTCTGTTTTTAAAGCCAGTCACACCACCCCTCTCTCTCTCTCTCTCATCACAGTTGTTTCCCTGACCCTCCTCATCTCCCTTCCTCTTCTACGTTTACTGACCCTTGTGATCATATCAGGCCGACTTGGGTAATCCAGGATAACCTCCCTATTTTAAACTCAGATGATGAGCAACCTTAAATGCTTTGGCTACCTTAATTCCCTTTTGCATGTAAGTTGTATATTCACAGATTCCAGGGGTCAGGAATTTAGGGCAGCCATGATTCTGTCTATCATAGTTTGGCTTTAGAACTTCTTTCAATATTTTCCAAAGAACATAAACAACTTCAAAGGACCAAGTTTGTCATCAGTAAGAAGGCAACTTGAACATTTACCGAGTGCTATACCCCAGTCACTTTCCATCTATTAAGTCATGAAAACATGAGGACAACATCCCTCAGTGGCTTGCAGAGAGAACTGTTTGCCTCTTAAGAGTTCCATACCGGGAAATCACACTTTCTGACAACCTGAAACACTTGAAAGGATCAGAATCGAGTTTTTCAGAGAGTTCATTCCAGCACAGAGTTTGAGAGTGGCCCCTGGAAACACAGACTCCACAGGGATGGGCGTCAGGGCTCCAAAGTGGAGATGCTGAGGCTTCATTAATACCACGTAGAGGCAGATTCCAAAAAGATTAGCAGGCTTAACAGGTTGCACAGGAGGCTGGTTTATAATTTACCAAAATTCGATTTGCTACAGTTTGTTCTTTTTTAGAAAAGGTGTATTTAACTTTCTGTCCTGAGCAATTTGATAGTTATAGAGTCCTTTGCCTTCTGGTCTAGGTCAGGTAAAAGAAGTTAATCTATAACAAAGGGTCAGGAACTAGGAGGGAAGGGGTCTTATCTCTGGTGCCATTTAATCTTTCACAATATTTTACAGAGCAAGAAAAATAAGAAAAGGAATTAATCTGTAATCAGAGAAGCAAAAGTTGCAATGGCTTGCTATGGGACTCAGGTCGCAAAATCATATTTCACTTAAAGCTCAAAATAATTTAAAATTCCAACAGCTTTAATTTGAATTATTTTCCACACTCTTGTTATAATGCCTCCTATTATTTTTCCTTATTGAATCACACACAACTTCCGAGCCTCTGGGAACAAAAGAAAATTCTATAAGAGAACGAGTCAGAAAACATAGGACTGAGGCAGCAAAAAAAACGCTTTTGGAAATGTGATGCATCACCTCTTTTATTTATTGATCAATATATATTTACCATTCCCTGTGCTAAATATTTCTTGCTGATGCATTCTACTATTGCATTCTTACAAAAACCATATGCATCAGTATTACCTGTGTATGAAATAGAGAACGCCATATTTCAGAAGTCAGGGAAATTGTCGTCTTAGGCAGAACTGTCACTTGAACCCAGTTGCCTGACTTGAAAACACACGTGGTAAACCGTGACACAAATTATATCCAATATGGCGGCTCATAGGATATTTAGTGGGAAGTAAAGCTTTAAAGAATTCTACATTTAATTTGAAACAAACGTAATGAAGGCACATGAGAACCTGTGCATAGCCTCCAATGCTGACGTTCTCAAAGGAGAAAGCATTCATTTGGAGAGGTTAAGTATCTGGTATTTACTGAAGAAAGGCAGAAGCTCTTACCCAGCCTAAGGGGAGAGGTGTACATGTGGAAAGAATTGGTAGCTGAACACCCAAGAGAAGGTGGAAAGAGAGGTGTTATGTGTACCGACACAGTGAGCTCAACCTCAGGACACCATTCAAGGAACTGTAATTTTAGTATTAATGGAACAGTAGATGCATGACAGAAATGAAATAGGACAGGGAAATAGAGGCTGAAACCTTTAGGTCATTGTAAGACATGCTAGGATTTTGACCGTTCTGAGCAGAGAATTAACCTGACAAGCTTTGTAGTTAAAAAGAATGTCTGGCAATTGCTTTTGGAGGTTGGGGACAGGCTGGGACTAGACATTGGGCAGAGACTTGTCAGCCTGAAGCAAGACCTTGAAGAAGAAATATGAAAGTTTTTAGCTAAAGTTAGTTGGTAGCGACGGGGAGAAGGGACCAAATTAGAAGATATTCAGAGAATTTTAGTTTCTCAGACCCTGAGTCAAATTGACTTTTTGAGAAAGTGGGACTGCTCGGTCCCTGGATAAAAGGAACTTCTGTGAGCAGCTCAGTGCCTGGGGCGAGGCACGGGGAGGTGACCTCTGAGGTTCCCTTTTACTCTGAGATTTGAACGGAATTACTTTGAAGTGCCAACCCTCCTCCAAAGAGGCTTTATTTGGAGCCCCTCTTCGCCCTTGCAGCGGGCCTTAGCCTTTCTAAATCAGTGAGAGTTATATCAGGTCCATGGTAGGAATTTTGAATAATGTTCTTATCCTCTCACTGGATTGCCACAATTCACAAGTGTGTGTCTGATTTGTTCATTCAGAGAGAAAAACTCTCTGCACTTCCCTGTACAAGAAAGGAAGGAGAAATACAGAAGGACCTGCTGACGCACATGTTCACATTTTCTTGTTAATGGCTTGACAGAATTTCACAAATGGGCAAAGGGTTAGTGGGGAAAGAAACACGAGATTTTTCTTCCTTCGGTTAAATTTTAAAAATTTCTCTGAATATGTATTTATTTAATCATTGCCTAGTTGCGCCATATGTACCGGCTGATTGACTCACTCAATAAACAAACATGTTTGGGAACCTTCCATGAACCAAGAAGTGTAATAGTTTAGTGTAATAGTTATGCACCTGCACGTGTGGCTCAGCCTTCCCAGGCCTCAGTTCTTTCTCTGCAAAGCAGAGATAACAGGTTTGCTAACACAGAAGGAGGACGAAATGATTAACCAGCAATGCATCTACCGTTACAATACTGAGCAGGTAAAGTTCAGAAGAGAATGTTTGATGTGACGTTTTTGTACAGGTGTGTCATGGCATCAACTTTCTACCACACAGTTCACTTCTGTACCGAAGAATAACACCCCCCAATCTTCAGGTACAGGAGACATACGCAGCAAGTTGCAATGAAGAGCATTCGAAGAAGAGATGAGCTTCAGGACTTTTCTCAATGCAAGACTTTATTTCCAAGGTAATAGAGACAAAAAAAAAGTATAAATTATTCTTCCAATTATTGTTATTGGAAAGAATAAAAAGAACATGAATAGAAGCTTGAATAGTGAGAGCTTTCTACAGGCCAAGCACCACACTCCGTGATCCTCTTTAGAGTCAGTACTGTTTGTCAGTTTCACACAGGACATCCAGGGGCTTGGAGAGGTCAAAGGCTCGTCCTGTGCCGGGCGGTGAAGCTAGTGCTCAGCTGTCCAACTCCAGATTTCTATGCTCATTTTCTACCCTGTGAAACTTTGCCATCTTTTTGACCATGCAGAGTTAGCTACCAAGGTGAACCATTTTCTTCCAGTGGCCCAGGATAGTGGAAGTAAGAGTGCACAGGCCAAGGCAGAGCAGGAACAATACGGAAGCCGCGGAAAAGAGTCGGAAAAGAGTCAGAAAAGCTAACCAATACCAAAAACCAAGTACACAAGAATTTCCATCGACTTTGCATCCAACCCTGACTAAGGAGCTGTTTGGAGATGCTTAACAAAATATTACTTTGTATCAGGTTTGGATAGCTACACAGCATATGGATGTGCAGCAAAATCCATTTTTATAAAAGATATATGAAACTAGGTGTGAGGGTAGAAGCTTTCTCCTGTAAGTGTTTTAGAGCCGAGTATATGGAAAGTGAGGAAAGAGAACGTTCCATCTAATATCTTAGCAGTGACGGAGACTTTGAGGGGAAGAAGAAAAGACTAATTTCCTGTTTGCAGGTGGGCTCAGCGATTAATAGTTGAGAAGGGGAAACAGCCCTTTGGTTTGCAGAGCACATTGAGGAGCCATTCAGAGAGTTGGGGAGCTAATTCATCTATGTTTTAAAGCAATTATCTGTATCTTAAGACTGAGCTGCAAAGGACTTTTGACAAGAAGTACCCAGGTCTTAGTATGACTGCGTTTTGCTCCTGAGAACAACACTCCTGGGAAGGATTTTAAGTGGTAAGATGCCAGGAAGGCATCTCATACATGATACTCTACGATAACATACATGATATACAGTGAAAGGCGACTTTGATTCTTATTCTACTTTAGTATTTTTTTCATAATGAACTCTAGCTATTGAATTCCTCCTGTAATTAAATTTACATATTTACTTTTCATGGTATGGCTAATATTCAATTTTACATTGTTTGCACTGCTACAAAATAAAACCCAATCACTGCCCATAATTCTTTATTCAAGTCTGTTTTATACACACAAATGCCTTTAATTTTTTTTTCTTTTTTTTTTGAGACAGAGTCTCATTCTGTTGCCCTAGGCTAGAGAGCTATGGCATCATAGCTCTCAGCAACCTCCAAGTCCCAAGTCCAAGCAATCCTCTTGCCTCAACCTCCTAAGTAGCTGGGACTACAGGTGTGTGCCACCATGCTCAGTTAATTTTTCTACTTTTGGCAGAGATGAGGTCACACTCTTGCTCAGGCTGCTCTCGAACTCCTGAGCTCTAGCATTCCACTTGCCTCAGACTCCTAGAGTGCTAGGGTTACAGCCACTGTGCATGGCTACAAAAGTCTTTTAAAAAAAAATCATTAAGCAGGGATTTTATTCCATTCCCGGGTGGGGGAGGAGAGAACAAGCAGCAGACACAGAGTTTAGTGCAAGCAGAAACCTGGATAAATTTTACATAAATCTCAAAGACAGGTGACTGCAGGTAAGATCTGTCCTCCATGTAAATTATAATTAACTGAATTACATGACAGAACTTCAGAAGCACCAAGCAATCCCCTTGTTATATTTTTAAAGTCCTAAGCAGTTAGAACCCTCCAGAAATTATTTTATGCAGATTTCTGGAAGGCAAGTAACTTAGAGCAGGGAATAAGAGAAACACTTTTGAAGTCACCCAGCCCAAGATTGGGAACTGACTTTTCCACTGGCTAGCCCCATAACCCAGGGCACGTTATTGGACTTCTCTAAAGGTCAGTTCCCTCATTGGTAACATTAGGTTAACGGTACTTCTCTTACAAAGTTTTGTTACAGTTAAACGACATGAGAATGTGAATTGCTTACTTCAGAACTAAGTAGATTGAAGGCACTCACCCTAGAGAAGGGCAACAGGGCAAAATATGATGGAGTGATTTGGAAAAGCAAATTAACAGTCCTGAGAGAAGACTGTATCCCAAGCTACTTGGGGTAATCACGCAGCTAACAGTCAAAAAGGTCTAAAGACTCTAAAGGTCGTTGAGAGTGTTTTGTCCATTCTAAAATGTTGTCATTTGTAACACTGCTCTTTTCCCAACAATAATGAGCTAAACTACACATTTCTTGAGACCTCAAGCCATATCTGTTGTTCACCATGAAATATATCCAAATTATTAACTGCCCCAAAGCATTATGTTTTAATTGAATAAAACTAAAAAATAAAAAAATGAATATCTTCCGTGGACAATAGTGGCTGCTTATAAAGTCTCTTCCTGGAACTCTGAAAGACCTGAATAGAAAATGATAAAAACATATAAGGCATTTAGACCAACACGAGCCTTGCAGAAGAGAAAAAATACGGGAATGCATTTTCTGGAGGAATTGTCCTTCTGTGTAGAGGACAATAAATAAAAAGACTTTGGGCAGACCAGATAACCTGAACTAAAGGGAGCAGTACCAATATGTGAGGGTCCATTAGTGACCCTGGGGTCCCATCAGCACAGCATCACACAGTCGTGGGTCATGAAAGACGGGCATTTGCAATTCCCCACAGGGGTTGCATTCCTTTTGAATTATTTAGCACCAGATTTCCTGACAGCAGGAATAGAGTAATAATGTGGTTTTGGTATGGGGGTGGGGATCCTCAAATTGTAATTAATCTGTCTGTAGGAGATCAGTGGGGTCTGACAGAGCCGGGGAGGGGGGAGTCCATAAATCAATGTAATTAGTGTCTTTATGACATCATGCATGTTTCATGGCATGAGAAGCCACATTCCCAGAAAGAACTGACAGTAGAAACACTGTGAATTATCTTGCCTCTAATTCCTATAAGGCAGTGTCTCTTTCAGCCTCTGTTTGGTCCAGTCACTAAGGTTACTGCTGCCCACTGGGGAAATGGATCATAGAATCTTAACCTAGGCAAAAGTGAGATAGCTATTCATAAAAAAAATGTGTTTTATTCCCACAAACCATACATACAAAAAATAATTATGTGAGAAATAATTACAATTTGAATGTGTAAGCTCAACAGGCCACCACCTTTCAAAGATACTTTTGGGATGGAGTCCAAACTCGTCCAGCGTGATAGAGAAGACAGGCTCCTCAGTGAGCTGGCGTCTGCCTCCTTCTCTAGTCATATCTCTCAGGATGATCATTTAGATATTGTCCTCACTTAGATATTGAATTGTACTAAACTATTCATATTTCCCAAACACACCATGTTTTTATTTGGAGATATTTTTCTTCCTGTCTCCTTTGCCAGAAATTCTTTCTTTCCTTTTGGACTCTCAAATGATTCAGCTAGATTATCACCTCCTCTGCGTGACTGATCACGCCCGGCTCCATGCCACTAGTTTTTTCTTAACTCGTAGATCGTACCTTCCAGACTCCCTCATAGCCACTGCGTGTGTACCTCTATGTCTCTCTGGCTCAGGCATAAGCTCCACTGGGGCAAAGACAATGTCTCAGTCTCCCCTTTTCCCCAAGGCCTGCAGAAGGAGAAGAACATGGCAGGTGCTCTGACAACAGGGTCAGATGAAGACAGTGATGCCACAAATCCCAGAAACTCTCAAAATGCTGCATATCAAATTCAACATACATGAACACCAAGACAGATGTAAAAACATCGGATTGATTTTGCCATAAGACAAAATGATATCAGTGCCAGAAAAGGTAGTTTTATCCTATGGGATTTGAACTGGTTACTCTAATTGAGAAACGTAAGCTGTTATATATAAAATTTGTTACACATTGATGGGCAAATCGTCCATTCTACTTGGAATTTTCTCACTTTTCATGGCCAAATTTCATCTCTCAGTCATGGTTCAGTTCATTCAACAGCTCTCCTAAGAGATTTTCAATGTTCGCTTCAGGAGGACCTTGTTTTATCTTTTTCTAAGTCCATGTAGTACTTTACTTGATCTTCTCTTGTGGAATTTATAATTATCTCTCTTACATTGTCATTTTTCATGAAATTTATTATGGAATTTAAGGAAATTATTAAGACTGATGTCTCCTGCTAAATCAGAACATACTTAAAAGGTTGGTTCTGGTTATCTAGTACCTGATCTGGTTATTGTTATAACAAACCCCAAATAGTTATTTACTACAACAATAGCCATTTATCTCTCATGACGTGGGGGAATCAGGAATTTGATAATCTTGCATTTGGGCAACACTGCCTTCTGGAGCTTCTTCTGTATTCATTGGTAGATAGTAGCTGGAGCCAGAGCAGGGGACGGCAGCTGAGGGCTGACTGGGCTTCCAGCACCTCTTCTCTTCCCATGCTCTCAACACCTCTCCACATGTTCTCTCCACAGGAGTTAGTTTGAGCTTCCTTGCAAGATGGCAACCTGGAACTTCTTGGAAGGCAATTTAGGTCTCCCTAAACAAGTGTTCCAAGAAAGGCAGAGGCTATATTGACAGTTAAGTCAGTTACAAAAGCCTTGCTAAGTTTAAGAGGAGAAACAAAAGTCTTGGAAGAGCATGTGGGATAAGAAAAATTTCTACACTTGTTTTTGGAATGTACATTCCATCTCATGAATAATTTTGTCTTACTCTCTAGCACTGATTCTGTGTTCTTGGCTTTGAGCTTTGTAAATATTTTTAGGAATGGACAAAGTAATGATTCTTGAGTTACAATAATAACACTGTTGTTAAATATTTGAGCCAAAATACTTCCCTTATCAAATCCTCATCTACTAATCAACTTTTTGTCTTAAAGGACAGAAAGAGCAGAAGATACATTTTTTATGTATCTTAACTATTAGAAAGAATTGAGCATATAATATTATTCCTCCTAAACAAATTCAAAGTCTGGCCAAGCAAACTTTAGCCTTAAATATTCCTATGGGTATTTGAATAGCTATTTAAAACATCAAAAGATCCTCTGACTTTCCTAAAAAAAAGTATTTTAAATGTGGATCTGTTATTTACTTAGTTGACAGAAGATTCTAGGAATTTTAGTAACTTTTTTATTATTTAAAGTGAGAATTTTTCTATAGGGCAAGTGTTAATATGTGTATGTGTACAGGTACGTGTGTGTTAGCATATGTATATGTGTGTTATTGTATCTATACATATATAAAATATTAGCCCTGACAACAGGTATCCATATATAAATATATATGCATACATACATATATAAATATATATGTAAGATACTATAATTATTCATAGCTAACATTTTTTAATTTTCTTTTCTGGCAAGGGTGGAGCTCATTGAGTTCAAGAATGTTCCGCATAGCTATTCTGTATTTTGAACACATATTTGTATGGTGTGGTATATCAGTGTGTGTGTATGTATAATTTTGGATTCAAAGAAACATATTAAAACATAAGGCCTTGCTTCCTTTGCTTTTCTACTCTGAAAAGAAAAGTGTGTTTTTTGTTTATGATTTCTCTGACTAATGCCAGTAGTTTCAGTAACTTAGTACCCTTTACTGGAAATTACACCAGTAATTTCCTCTTACTGACAGTTTCCTCTTACGGACTGTCAGTCTCTTGAGTGCAGGAATTATATCTGATGCTACCCTAGTTGCACTGTGGTAACTCAGTGTCTAGCTGCCCAAATGGGTATGATTCAAGGCATCAGCAATAAAGCCCCACTTGGTGCCTGAAAGGGCTTCATAAAACCCAGTCACCGGTTACTGATGGGTTATAACAGGCAGAGCCTTGGTTAACAATTAGATTTGGGATGGAAGGTAAAAGCAAGCCTAGTATGATATCATCAGAGTGTTTATCCCTAATATATATATAGCCAGTGGACATCTTGAAGTGGCTATATAAAATTTAGGGAGCAGATATTCAAGCCTGCACAGCCTGTTCCAGAAGATTCTCGTTCTAAGAGCCAGAAAAGAATAGGTGCCTGTAGGAAAGTACAACTTGACATCAAATTGAAGTTCAGTCTTCAGATTGGTAAAACTACATTTTCTACTTTATAAGATAATTAGAAAGATAAAAATAGATAATGTCTATTAAAGCACTTTAAATGTCAACGAGTACAATCCAAATGTAAAAGTTTGTCAGAGGAGCCTGCAGTTCATAGTTGTCCTTTATCAGTTTTAAGTGTTTCTGGCTCACTCACGGCCCTGCAAACTCAGACCTGAATCTGCCTGCCTGTATTTATTTCCATCCTCTCCCAGCTGATGCTCTAATGGCAATGATGCAGAATGGTTTCCTCCTGCTTCTACCAAGCTCACTTCCAAAGCCATATTCTCCTTTCTGCCCCATCTTATCCCTAGTTTTCACAGCCGATATTTTCTTCCATCTCTCCTACACAAATGAAAATTGGACCAGTTTTACCGACATGTTGAGCCCCAGGTTCAGTTTCATTTCCTCCAGTGTGCCCTTCCCTTTTATGGAATGTGTTGCATGAATAAATGATGCAGTATAAATAAGAAACAAAAACAAAAGGAAGGAGAGTAGAAAATGTGGGGTTAATTCCACTGAGGTAATGAATTCTACTGAGGGCAGCCTCCCTCAGAGAGAACTAAGTGTATTCCCTCCCCAGGGCTGATGACACAGGAACAGCCAGGGAGTCAGTCAATCAGCCTCCAGAACTGTAGTGAGAACTGCAGGAGGAGACAGATGAATATGGCAAAGCTAACATCCTCAGGAAGATCTGAGTCTTATAGGAGAGGCAGATTATTAAAGGGACCATAATACCATTGAGTCCTGGATATGCCAGGCTCTGAGAGGACAGAATGGACTGTCAGATATTTTTATCAAAAATATTTATCTTAATTGAAAGGCAGATCTACACACTTGACAGTAAGCAATGTTTGGATGAGTGTGGGAAGTGTGAATTCACTTGGCTTCATGAAATACCTAAAATAGAAGAAACCCCAAAGTGTCCTCCGTGGGCCTGCACAGCGGTGTGCTGTGGAGTCTGCAGGAGGACGGGGAGGGACGTCAGATCATGTGTCTTCCAGGTGACAGACACGGTCATGATGTCCACTGTCCATCTGGGGAAAGCAGCAGTGAGCAATTCACCTTATGTTAATGCAAGCAGATGGCAAGGTCCTGAGAACTTGTTAAGGCATTAGAGAACTGCCTCTTCAAATTAAGAACTCTTGAAAATGGAAAGAGTTCTGGGAAACCCTGATAGCTCCCAAGATCCTATCATTCTCTCTAAGTGATCCAGGCATCTAAATCTCCTAAACGTTAAACCACTAGGAATACATAAAGCCATGGCTCATTACTTTAATGAAATGCAGGTATTCGGAATCAAGATAAGGTGGTGAGTCAGACACAGGCAGAGACAGCAAGAATTTCCTACTAGGCTTCCCTCCCCTTACTGCCATCATGGCCTTCCACAAATCATAGAAGTGCCTGGTGGAAATAAAATGACAATATCTTAAAAAGCTTTCAGATGTGAATGGGTTTGAATCATGTTTCAAAGTTTTTGGATATATTGAAATGACTGAACACATGCACCAAAAATACAACTTTGTTTTAAAAGGAACTAATTGACTTAAAATTGCATGATGGCTTTGCCAATATAGAGATTTTAATCATATGAACCACTATTTAAGGAAGCAAGAAAAATGAAAAAAGGAAGAATGAAAAAAGAAAGAAGGAAGGGAAGGATGGGAAGGAAAGAGAAGCAGGGGAGTGAGAGTGAAGGAACAAACTACACCCTTGTGGACTACAGAAACTAGTATTTACCTAAGTAGGTAAATAGTTTTATTTTGTGATCTCTTTTAGTAACATCTAAAAGGAGCTGAGATTTCTTACACTATCTCATTGGGCTTTACAAGTTTTACATAAGATTGGTTAATTTGGGACTAATGAAAAAGATGACGGACCTGAGAAGGCCATTGGCCATCATCTAATTAAAGTCCAGTTTATTACAGATGACAAAAATGAGGCCAGGTAAAGGAAGTGACTCTCTTCAGACCACTTAGCAATGACTTATAGAAAATATGGCAAAACCCAGAA
>NW_003852417.1:6568046-6570489 GCF_000181295.1 Otolemur garnettii
GTAGCCAAGCAAAAATTGGTTTAAATTATTCATAAACAAAAATAATCTTCTATATGAGTAATACCAGAATTAAATTCTGGTCTAGTTCAGATGATTATTATCACAACCTTACCATCTGGAAAAACAAGTTCTCTAAAAAAAAAAAACAAAAAACGAAATTAGCATGAAATTGAGTTTTGTAGAAAATAGTAGTTACTTTCTTAATCTAAAAGTTGAGATCAAAAATATGATTTCCATAGGAAAAATAATACTCAATTCTTAAAATAATTAAACTCATTCCATAGCTTAACATGTCCCAGATTTTAAGACTCACCAATTGCAAAATCTGAGTGTTCTAAATTCTTCATAAAAGCTTCCTTGATCAGGATACAGGTTCCCTGAAGTGGAGAGAAACCTTAACAAACCTTGAAAAGGGTTTTGAGCCCTGGGTGGAAGGGAGGAAGGGCCCAGAAGGAGCAGGTTTTAGTCAACCTTAGGGCCAAGGCAGACTCTTCCCAAGACACCAAACCTTCAAGCATAAATTCAAAGCATGCTCAAGGGCAATCTCCTAATAGGTCAAGCCTGACACACACAAGAACTCTGGTGCCAAAAGCCAACAGTAAAAAGTGGGCAGAGGCTCAAGGTGGTGAATAGTATTTCCTGTTAGGTGCAGCAATAGATGGGAATCTAGACCCAGTGTTCTGTGTGAGGAAAGTTGCACGAACTCACAGGAGAGTTTGGGTCCGGCCAAGGAGCCCCGGGGCCAGTTAGAATTCTTCTCTCCATTCCTGGAAGAAAAATTGTCCCTTGGGGAAAATAAAGTGGTGTTCGAGAAGAATTATACGTATATTGGGGAAAGACAAGAGGCTCTAACTCTGTGAAGTGACCAGATTCTTTAGGAATGAAGTTAAAAAAAAAAAAAAAAACAAGAGAAAGAAAGTAAAGAAAGCCAGAAAAGAAATACAAGGAGGGAGAGGAAGACGGGAGAGGAAGAAAATAACAGACAGGAGAGAGAAGAGAAAGAATGGATCTTAGACATGTAAGAATTAAATACTCCTGTAGCAGACACCCACTGTAGCATTATGAGAGTTGCAGTTCAAGGGTTATTCACAGTTCCCACTCCACCAGTGAGCGCGGCCCAGCAGAGACACACGGAATCAATTGTGGAGATGGAGTTCTTGCTCAAACACTTATTAGATAGATACCATTGAACAAATACCTTTATCCTCTATGCATCAGTTTCCTTTTCTGTAAAACTGGAATAAAAGTATTTCATCCACAGGCTTATTGTGAAGACTAATAAATGCTGTTTGTCACTGCTGAAGGAGGTGGCAAGAAATGTCACTGTGTTAGTCCATTTCCTTCCGCTCTGTGGCCTTATAAGGTGAGTGCTGTGTTTTAATGTTCATGACTTCCATGAAAGTGCTTTGTTAGCCATGGATTGCTACACCCACGGCATTTATTATGCTATTTATTATTTATTTATTATGCCATTTGTTATGCATAATGGTCACTGATCTTTTTCTTCAGCAAACTCTCTAAAGCCTACTTACTAGGGGGTGGTTGTGAATGGATAGCCAAGGACCTGGGATAAAACCTCACAAATTGGAATTAAATGCCGACACAAATGTGATCTTCAACTTGCCTTCCCTTGAAACCTACCAGCATATAAAGTACATGGAATGCTTATATCCTACTAAACAACATAGCCTTCACTTCATTTACCCCAATTACGGGATTAAGACATTTATGCTCTACACCTGTTAGATCCAACTTGTACTTGCACTATGATATGTACAAATGACTTAATAAAAAGAAAAAATAAAATAAAGTACATGGAAACTTTCCTGCCAGGGGTGTTCTGATACAAGGTTCACCTTTACACATCTGAGGAGCAGGGGTGCTGTAGAAGATGATCTCAAAATTCTTTGTTTTCTTAGTTAAGTGACAGAAAGTAGTTGATAGGTAATGTACATACCTTCCATCTTCTAAGTGCCATGTAGTTAAAATTATGAGTTTTATGTTTCCAGATATCAACCATCTTGGTATGTTTTATTTTTAATTCTTTTTATTTATTTTTGTATTATTAAATCATAGCTGTGTACATTAATGCAAACATGGGGTACAATGTACTGGTTTTATATACAATCTGAAATATTTTCATCAAACTGGCTAACATAGCCTTCATGGCACACTCTTAGATATTGTGTTAAGACATTTAATTCTACATTTAGTAAATTTCACATGTACCCTTGTGAAATGCACCGTAGGTGTGGTCCCACCAATTACCCTCCTCCCACCGATCCTCCCCCCTCCCCTCCCCTCTTTCTCCCCTTTCCCCATATTCTTGGGCTATAATTGGGTTACAGCTTTTGTATGAAAGCTATAAATTGGTTTCATAGTAGGGATGAGTACATTAGATACTTTTTCTTCCATTCTTGAGATACTTTGCTAAGAAGAATAT
>NW_003852417.1:6571715-6572436 GCF_000181295.1 Otolemur garnettii
GGTTCAACCCCTTGCTCAAGGTCATCTAGGTCTAAAGTAGCAGGGTCCAAGTGGAACCCAGAGCTCTCACGGACTAAGCTATACAATGTCCCTAATCAATCTGATGGTTCCATGGTCACTGGCAGGCTTATGTGGCTGAGGCAGAAGTGGCCAAAATTTGCGAAGTGCCTATTTCTTAGTTCTACTCTTGACCTGATAAAAGTTCATTGTAGATCAAGACAGCCGACTTTAAGGTGTGAATCTTAAGTGAATCTTAGGTGTCTGGAACTTCTAAATGATGCCAGATGTTAACCTACAGGAGAACAATGGTCTCCCGGGGAGACCAGATGACCAACTTCCAGATTTTATTTTTCTCTTTCCTCCAAAGTCAAACTGAAGAAAGATAGAAAGTATGAAGGGTGCAAATACCTCTCTACCAGAGTTATTTTAGGATATTCTGGGGGAATTGTTTTTCTAAACAGAAGTTCCAGAACAAGTTTTTAGAGGTCTTTCATTTCCCCATCAGACTCTTTAATTTTTTTAACATCATTGCTTCACATTAAAAAAATTAAAAATAGCACATTATGAATTATTGGTATGATTGGCCTTATTTCCAAACCCTTTCTCACAGTTCCAGTGTCCAAGTTTGTAATTATATTTATAAATGAGTTGTCACCAGTCAAGTCGTGCTGCTTTAATTGCCTCAGGCTAATGAGAAAAGAACAGAGGCAGATTTAGCAGG
>NW_003852417.1:6572727-6574383 GCF_000181295.1 Otolemur garnettii
GTGTTTTGACTTCAGAGTGGTATGAATTAAAAAGCATAAGAAGTTTATAACTGCTTTTATACTTATGTATGTGTAAGTAAGATGAGGATAAAAATAATACAATTCCGTATTACAGGGTTCATAAAAATATTGACCTTTAAGAAGATCTGTGTGCAATAGAGATTGTTCCTGACCAGCATGGAAGCATGATTCCTGTGGTTCTGGGTGAGTTCCCCCAAGGCACCATGGACGGCCAGCATCAGCTTCCCAGGCACCAAAGATGGCAAAAACATGACCTACAGATTAATGTCCACATGTTGCACTTACAAGTTTTGTTTTAAAAGTTTTTAATTTTTTCTATTCTCAGATTACTGTGTTAAAGTTCCAATTAAATTGAAAATTAGGAGATTAAAAAGGATAGGTTTTTAATAGATTGGATTTCTGTTTAGGTTTTATTCAAATTGCTATGGAAATGACCACAGAAAAGATTGTCTCAGAAAATAATGGTGATATCAGTTTTTTGTTTTTTTTATTCTTGTAATGCAGAAGAGGCAATGTTAGGTGTGATGCCACAAAGCTTAGTATCCCTCAATCTCAGGAAATTTCAACCGTCTTAGTTGATCATGGGGATGAGAAGTACTTTAGATATCTCTTTGCTGAGAAGGCGACTGCGGGCAGTACTGTCATTGCTAACTTTCCTGTTGTATCCACTTACTATAAACGTCAGCTATAAACTATCTCAAGTAAGTTCATCAACTGTGGATACGATAACTGATTTTCTATTTAGTATGTCAATAATTTTTAAATCTGTTTTTCTTCAGTGATTTAACTATGAATTGAAATTTCTTTTAAATAACCCTAAAATCAACTGCATTTGATCTTAAGAATTACATTAAATTTCAAAATGCCATCTTGCTAAAATCCACTTTTTAAATTTTCCGCCATCATGGATTACAAGTCATTTTTTACCTAAGAGTTTTATTTTTATAACTGTAGGCAGTTATTTGGAAAATATTTGTAAGAAGGCATTCTAAAGTAATCACAAATCAGCACCTCCAAATAACATGGACAAGTAGGAATAAACTAGCTTTGAATACTTGAAAATTCTTTTTCTTACCGAAAAGTGTTCCAGTTTATAATAGTTTTGTAATTTTGTCCTTCAGTTAAACAGCACAATTATTTTTAACAAGTCACATTGGAAGTTGCTTTGATTTAAAGATTTTGATAACATGTTTTCTTAGACAAACTGATTGCTTCTGAATAGAAATATGGATGCGGGCTCTTTTCCATTATTGAATCATCTTCAAAGTTTGCAAATACAGTAAAACTTCTGTAAGTTGACCATCCCAGGGGACTGTAACAAACTGGTCAATATGCAGCAGTGGTGGTCAACATAAGGAACTAGGCCTACTGTACTTGTATGTACATACAGTGCCTGTCCCATCTATGAAAATTAGGTCAACTTAAGGACGTGGCCAGTGTGGTGAGGTGGTCAACCATAGAGGTTCTACTGTATATGTGGTTGTGGAAATAAATAGTGAAGAAAGCACTTTTAACATGCTTATTCTCCAGGAACTTATTTGGGAGGTAGTTGTTAATGAATTCATACAGAATTTTAGAAAATTCTGAGACACTGTCTATGAAGATTATATGACTATGTATATGTGCTGAAATATG
>NW_003852417.1:6574928-6576348 GCF_000181295.1 Otolemur garnettii
CCTTCTTTTCCATAAGCTCAGGAGACTCACTTACCCTCAGGGTCCTGGGAGGGTTAACTTTGACAATGCATGCGAAACTGTGAGCACAGAATAGGTTCTCTCTAAAGGCTGGTGTCTTCATCCTTCCCTGCACCATCCACTGGCCCCAACGCCACTACCCTGATGCTTATGTGCTGGGTCACCCGGAACTCCAAGAACACCAGGATAGCAGCAAACACTTTGTGTCCCTCGTCTCTCTAAACTTTGTTGCCACTGCTGTGATGGTCCTCTCTGTGACCTGATGCTGGTTCCTCAACTGTCCTGCTCAGCAGTTGGCTGTCTTCTCCAGGAATCTCTTATTAAAATCATGAATTCAGAGACACAATAAAAATTGGAGGAGCTTGTCAAGCATCCACCATGTCACCTGCCTCTTTCCCCATCATGTTCAACTCAGTGATATTCAAATAACAAAATGAAACAAACCAAAGTCATACACTGTGAATTCCTACTGTAAATTTACTACAACTGATCTAAACCACCCATGAAATCCCATGGTCACGTAAGCTGATATGGAATAATATTTGTCAGTTCAAACTATCTTAGACTTAAACATATAAAACATGACCTTTCGGACAAATGCACAATACATTTGACACTTGTTCCTTCTCCTGCACACCGAGATGTTTGATTCAAGAGGAAGACAAGGTGGCTTGGTGTCTGGTTCCCATGATTCTGAGCTGTCCTGAGTCCTGACAGTTCATGGCACTGCGCTGACACCTCCTGATGCCTGGACAGCTTCCTGGCATCACTGCTGACCAACTCCCACTTGCTCTCACAGATACTGCAGAGCCCCTTAGCCCCAGCCGCAGCCCTATTTGGGTCTTGGCCCATAAGGTGCGCTCAGCAATGCCCCCTCCACCTCCACATCAGACCCTTCAGCTCTCAACTCAGCGTCCTCCGTGCCTGCTGTGGGATCGTGCAGGAGCTGCTGCAGCACCCTCAGCCACCCCAGCACCAGGAGAGGCAGCAGCATCTTGGTCCCTTCTCTGGATGATCATCTGTTTGTCCCTTATTTGTGTTTTGCTAAGGGATGAGCTAGGAGGTATCCACTATCCAACATCCCAACCGGTAAGTGGGACAAAAGCCACTCAGTTACTACCCCTCTCCTGTAGCTGCCTGAGGCTGGTGACTTGTTTTCCTCATCCAGTAAGGAAGACAAGACTCCAGAATGTCCCCTTTTGTCCTAATCTTCCTTTCTCTCTCCCCTTAAAGAAAAGGGATTTGAATGTTAATTTTCTGGCTAACACAGACCACTACTCCTCCATCTTTTCCTTTCTCTCTGCTGCCCTGTGTTCTCGGCAGCCCATCCGTTCCTCTCTGAGGACATTACACTCCAAGGCTTAATATTATGGATGGGGATAAACTGAGGAAAGTCATCTTA
>NW_003852417.1:6577026-6614526 GCF_000181295.1 Otolemur garnettii
CAGACTTAATCAGCGTGAAGCACTCACACCAGCGCCTGGCTCGTGGTGAACACTCAGGGATGCTGACTCTGTTTTTTATCTAGGTCTCTCCGAGAGACCGATCCTCTGAACCCAGGCCAAGTATCCCTGATGGTGACAACCTGCCGTCCTGCTCGGCTCTCCCGCCACTGAATTCTGCTGCCCCAACTTCCTACAACCTCCTGTGGAGAAACCCGCATGCTTCCCTATCAGAGGGTCCCATGTTATCAATTGTATCATGAAATGCCACATAACAACTATTTCAAAATCCCTAATCACCGCATGGCCCTGATTGCCCCTTCCTGGAACAAACTTGATTCTGCTATTCACGCGCTGAGGTGCCGAAGTTAGGGCATCCTGAGGGTAAAATGCACATGGCCTTGTTGTGGGACAAATCCACGAGGATCTCCACGCACACATGCCCGCATTGTCCTATAAAACAAAAAAAAAGTCCCCTAGGAGTGGAGATTCAGTAACCTATTCCTCAAGACCATGGCACTGGGCAGGAGACCCATCAGGTGAAGCTTTGAAGCCAAAGACAAGAGCACCCAGAGGCAGCTGAGGGATCGGCAGCAGCCACCGCAGCGGCGGGAACAGTGAGCCGTCGGCATTTTACAGAGCTTTTCATTTTATACGTACAAGATTCTCACATTTTATCCTATCAGGGACACCAGGAAATGACAGGATGTGTTTGAACAACTAGGGCAGTGCTTGGCACCATTTTTTTCCAGATGTAAACCTCTGTAAGTAGCTGATATGACAGAGGCAGTGAGCTCAGCCTCCTCCTTACCAGAGACATTTCCTCTTCTCTCACTCATGCGTGTTTAGAGATTTTCCTGGTAAGACCTTAAGATCTGTTTATTTGAGCATTCAACCTCCCAGCACCTTGCATGGCATTTTCTTTTCTTTTTTGAGACAGAGTCTCCCTCCATCACCCGGTTTAGAGTGCCGTGGTGCTATTGCAGCTCACAGCAACTTCAAACTCTTGGGCTCAAGTGATCCTCTTGCCTCAGCCTCCAGAGTAGCTGGGAGGACAGACATGGACAACCATGCCCCTCTAGTTTTCCTATTTTTAGTAGAGATGGGGCTCACTCTTGCTCAGGCTAGTGTTGAACTCCCGACCTCAAGCAAAATCCACCTGCCTCCGCCTCCCAGAGCTCTAGGATTACAGGTGTGACCCATGGCACCCTGCCTTGTGTGGGATTCAATATTGATGTATATCTTCCTTTTTATCATCTTGCCGTTTCAAAATGCCAGCTTGTGGTGTGTCTTCATATATTATGAATTAAAATATTTGCCATTCTTTAAAATTAAAAAAAAGTAGCTTATGTACTGGGTAGCTTCCAAAGCTGCCGTAGCCTTCTGCACGTCTGTGCCCTTGCTGGCCACATTAATACTCTGTACCCTTCTCCACCGATGATTCGGGGCTGTAGAATTCAGGTCCAGCTTTTCCGTCTAATCATTTCAGCTTAGCAGCTTCTATTTCCAAACTTTCCTGGACCTGCCACTGGCTTTCTTAGAGCTTCATATCTATCTTCATTTCTACCATATCCCCTTGACTCCTTCCATCATCGCCACCTGGACGTGAGGGCCTCCTCTTGCTCCCCACTCTGTGAATTTGGTTTACACCTTTGGTGTGTGGACCACAAAGACACCCCAGTGGTCACCAACCCCTGGTCCTCGTGTTCAGGCCTTTTATAAAACCTGCCCTTGAGTGTCGAAGGGAACCGTGTAACTTGCTTTTAGTCAATGGAATATGGCAAAGATGGAGGCATTTTCCAATGTAATTATGATCCCAAATTAGTTGATTTTGAGTGAATAAATAGTGATTTATCCTAGATCACCCCAACTTTAGGGAAGACTTTAAAGTGTCCCCAGGCCCTGAAGAGTTAAGAGCCAGTCCTGGCTGACTTAACAATGATAGTGGCCATTTTGAGGAAACCCACACATCCAGGAACTGTGGGTGGCTCTAGATCTGGGATTGGTCTCCAGTCACAAAATAACAGAGCCCTCACTCAGACAGCCACTGGGAAATTAATTCTGCCAGTAAGCTGAGCTGGAACACTGGCAAGGCTTTAGATGGCAGCCCAGCCGCACCAGCACATCTACTGTGGCCCGGGAGGACCAAGCAGAGCAGGGGACCCGACTACATTGCGCCTGGACTCCTGACCCACAGGAACTGGCCACCGTCATGTCAGCTGATCAACCATGTTACACTTTGTTAAAGAAACTACAGAAGTTACACCAAATTGAAACAACCAAGCTCTTGTTGACATTAAGGGAGTGAAAATAAAAACATGCAACACAAAATAATATAATAAAATCAAAATTCAGAGTAAATACAAAACGATCAGTTCAGTAGAATCGTATTGAATTTAACTCGGGGGATGGAGCATCTGCTATTTTGAGTTAGTCCTCAGATTCCTCCCCACAAGGCATTCCCATGTGCAACCTTTTAAAGAAACAGGTGGAAGCCTCCTCGCCTTGACAGGCAGACGTCGTCAAATTCTAACAGGGCCACACTGCACCTGTGTGAATCCAGCAGCATACACGTGTGGAGGAAGGATACACGGTGGCCTCCCTGGAGGTGGCAGGAGAGGCAGCAGCTTTATGTCCCAGGTGAAAACAAGAAAGGGAAGGTGTGAAGAAAGGCCAAGACGTGGGAAACTATCCCCAGAACTACCACCCTCCTTGCCTCTGCACACACTGAAGTAACAAGCAGACGTGTCAGGACCCCTACAGGGTTTCTTTTCGTTCTTTTGCAAAGATTTTTCATATCATAGGAAAGAGGCCTGAAATTAAGTAAATGTATGCTGCTTTCAGAAATACATTAGAAACTCTGGCTTGGGGGGTTACTATTTTTTGTAAGGTTGGAATTGAGAATTTAGTTTACGGACAAATTTCTTTTAGAGATTCCCCTTCACTGACCATTCTGACACTCACCTCTGTGGTCCCCATACAGAGAGTGAGGAGGGACAAGGCAGAGGATGAGTCTGGGTCAGGGTCAGTGCACATTGAAGGGCCCTGTGCATGCAAGTGCCACCCACAGAGAAAGTGAGGGTAGGGGCGGGTATTGTGTTTTCCACGCCAATCTTTCAGACTGGCAGGAAACTCTACCTCAAACAATTTCAAAACAACCTCCCCCACAGGTGATCTTGTATGTAGAAGACTCTTCCCACTCGGTCTAGACCTCTGAGGTGATTCTGAACTAGTCTCACGGCTGCTACGCAGCGGCCCTTCCCATGCAGGAATACAGTTGTTTCCTTCCCTCTCATGAGGTCAGAGCGGCCAAGAGTAAAGGAGGAAAACCACCGCCTAAAATCAGAGCCCTAAAATTAGGCTAATTGTTCCTCAAGTTTCTCCCTCTTCCTCGGGCTGAGACTGATTCCTGCGATGACAAGTGTCTTAAAGATGCTCCCAGAAGACCAGCGAGCACAGACTAACTCAGGGGACTGACCCTGAAACTCAGCTGCTCTCTGGAGGATTGAGGGATTCTATCAGATTCAGATGGGAAATTCAGCTTTTATGTATTTATATTTTTAGCTTCTATGTGAGGCTTTATTCAAAGAAAATATTCTCTTATTTAAAAAGAATAGAAAATTACCACCCTCATGCATTTGTCGTTTCCTCATCTTTATTAAATTTTGCCTATTTTGCCCCACCTTTTTGCAAATTTGACTCAGAACATTACTTCTGGGATATTTGCATACCTGAGAAAAACGCTAATATTTTGATCATCTATATATGGGTATAAAGTAACCAAACCTAAAATCAAGTGAAGGAGAAATCTTAAAATCATAAGCACAGATAAAAAGCAGGAATCATGACACTGGTAATAAAAAAAAATGAATGAATATAAAGAATTACTTGATACACTTTCATTCACTAAAACTAAAAGCAGATCTGGTGTGTCATTGGCTACAATTTTATTTATGTAAAAAGCAAAAATGTAGGGCTAGAAAATGGACCAGTGGTAGCTCATAAAATTGCGAGGGATGACAGAACTCTTCTACCTCTTGGTTATTGTGGGGACTACAGGACAATATATATTTTTAAAATTTCACAATAAAAAAAAGTGAATGTTACTACACATCCATTATACCTGTGAGATGACTTTATCTTGTTTATAAAAAAAAATCCAATTTAGACTTCATCAAAATTAAAACCTTTTGTGTTGCAAATGATCCCACTTAGAATTTGGAAATGATACTAACAGAAGGAGAGAAAGTATTTGCAAATTGTTTATCTGATAATGGACCATGACCTGAGCACATAAGAACAGCTTACAACTCATGATAGTGAGATAAACAACCAAATTATGAAAAATAGAGAAAGTATATGAAATAGATGTCTCTCCAGGGATACACAAATAGATAATCAGATGAAAAGGTGAGCACCATCATTAGATGCCAGGGAAATACAAAATGAAACCACAGGGAGATAGCACTTTACACCCACGAGAATGGCTAAAATCAGAAAGTAGAAAAGAATAGCTATTGCTGAAGATGTGGAGAAACCAGAACCCTCATATGTTGCTGTCATAATTTAAAATGGTGCAGCCACCTCTGTGGAAAACTGTTTGGCGTTTCCTCAAATGGTAAACACAATTCCCAGATGACTCAGCAATTCTGGAGATTTACTCAAAATAAGTGGAAATTATGTACACACAAAAACTTGTATGTGAACATTCATAATAGCAGTATTCCATATCAAAAGGGGGGATGTAATAGGGAATGCCTGAATAACTGCTGATGAGCACAGGAATTTATTTGGCGAGATGAAAGTGTCCTAAAATTAGACTGTGGTGGTGAGCGCACAAATCCGTGAATGTGCTAAATGTGAATGGTGTGGTATGTAAATTAGAGATCGATGAAGCTGTGAATGATGCACCTAAATAAACCAGACTCAAAAAATAAAATTAAATTAAACTTCTATACAGGCCAATGAGAAAGGGCTGAACAAACGGCAGAAAGTTATTTTAAAAAATAACTGTCCAGTGGACTCAATACTAACACGAAACCATTACATAAAAAACTACACCACCACACACACAAAAAAAAACACGAGTATATTCAAGTGAGAGGGAGGGGAGATGGTGATTGATAAGATCTCACCTAACATGCACCATGTGAGGGTGTTCAGCACCCCCCACCCCAGGCAAAGGGCTCAACCTCAATTTGAATTTGACCTTAGAAATAAAAACAAAGTAACCTAAACACTTGTACCCTTATGTGGGGGCACAAAACTTCAAAAGTAATGTAAATGACCAATAAACATATAAAAAGAAGTTCATCTCATCAATTATCAAACAAATGCCAATAAAACAAAAATGAGTTATATTTTCCCTAATAAGATTCACAAATATTAAAGATTGACAATATTCAAAGCTGGTGAAATTGTAATTAAAGAACTTTCCCAAGTGTGACAAATTTTCTAGAAAGAACTTTTATCATGTGTATCAAAATGAGTAAAAGGCATAATTCTCTGTCTAACATTGAGGCCTTAGAGCAGAGGTTATATAACCAGACACAAGTGTTGCAGGGAAGCACAGAACAGGAGTGATCTATCACAGAACTCTGGAGGGACTCTATAGGTCCCACCTTGACCTTTGCCTCCAGGCTGTGAAGGTCTCTGGAGTCCTAGGAAAGAGCCCTGGACAGCCAAGAAGGGTCAGCCCCGGGCACTGATTTGCCCCTCCTGACCAGTACCAATTGGTTGATGGTGGGCAATGTGGTAGAAAGTTTCTGTATTTCAACAACTTCCCTGGCCTTAGTATGCATACTGACCAAAGCCAGGCCTGTGAAATGACAGGAATTGAAAATGCACGTGGTGGACTTAACCATGGTGTGTTTGTAACCCCAGAAGGCTAACTGTCCATATTCAGGAGGCTGGTTAAGAAACCCATGGTAATCAAGAAAATAGTTTATGACAGTACACATAAATTCAAAATACCACCTGTTAATGCACAAAAGTGTCTTAAAGGTAATACTGAATGAAAATGGTACTTATCAACATGGATACTAAGAGTATAATAAAAGTAAGAGCATCTGTGGATTTATGCTCCTGTGTAGGAATGAAGAAGTGTCTAGAAGGATATTTACTGGAATGGTTGTGATTGGCTCTAAGTGCTATGATTCGTGGTAGTTTTTATTATAGTCATATAGTTTAGAGTTGTTTGAAAGTTTCATGTTTACAATATGCATAAATCATTTATATAGAAATAATAAAACAATTAAAATATATTATATTTAATCTGGAGTTTTTATCTACTGATTATTTTCACAGGAACTGGAGAAACACATGTAAGTGTCTAGGAAAAAATCAGGCAATAAGATAGTAAGCATTTTACATCGTATATCAAATCAGTACACTGACCCCATAAATGCATCAATGTACACAGCTATGACTTAATAAAAACCAAAAGAAGCCAGCTTGAAAATAATACTAATAATTTGTGGGATACAATTCATAAAGCACCCTAATGCATTCAGATGTGTGATTGTCCCAACTCTCTTCTGAGGACAGTTATGCTGACATATTTTACAGGTGAGATCAGACGACTTGTCCAAGTCTACTTGCTTAGTTTTTAGTAATGTTAAAACTGGAACCAGGTGTTTTGTCTTCTAATCCAGGGCTCTTTATTCTATAAATTGTTTATCTCGGTAAAACTGAACAAAATAAGAAATCTAGTGTGTTGATGTTCTATTCTTACTGTAACAAATTACCACAAACTTTGTGGCTTATAGTGACACAAATTTCTTTTCTTACTTTGTGGAGGTCGTGTCACTGGGCTAATCAAAGTGTCAAGTAGAACTGTGTTCCATTTAGAGGCTCTAAGAACTGAGCCATGCCTTGCTTTTCCAGCTTCCAGAGGCACCCTCAGTCCCTGCCAGGTGACCCCAGCGAGCAGTGGCACCTCTCTAACTTCTGCATCCATCATCAAATCTCCTTCTCTAACTCCTCCTCTCCTGCCACCCTCTTATAAAGACCAGTTGATTAAACTCCACCTACCTGAATAATTGAGTATAGTCTTCTCATGCCAACATCCTTAGTCACATCTTCAAACCCCTTCTGCCGTGTAAGGTAATATAGTCACACATTCCAGGTATTAGGATGTAGGTGCCCTTAGGGGCCGTTATTCAGTTCCCAAACATTCTAAACACTTAGTTTCTAGGAATTCCTGTGCACTAAAGCAGATTCAGTTGGCCACTAGGAAAAAAAATGCTAAAGGCAATTCAGACACTCTCATCACAGAGAAAGTAGGAAAAATTTATCTCTGAGATCACATGAAATGGGGAAATAAACAGGTCGGCTTGTGGCAAATTGTGGCTTAAAGTAAAAACCAGAACAAAGAAATGCTGGGAATCTTTTTTAGGTCTCTTATTACCCTGTAAGCATTCAATACAATTTACCTGGCATGTGTTGTTGTGAAGATTAAATGAGTTGATACATATATTGCTCTTAGAGGACGGTCCGTTATCATAGTAAGGATTGAGTAAATGCTGACTATTTACAAGACCTGTGAGTCAGACCATATACTAAAGCATGGAGCAGATCTTCCCTAACATCTTCAAAGGCTGCACATTCTCACAGTAATAAATCAAAGAAATAGACTATTAAATGTGTTCCTTCCTTAGACAAAGAGAGCTGTGCAATGACATGGCAGGCCAAGATGGAACTTAGTTCTCAGAGTGCCCTCGGGATGTGGATGACCAACAAAGCCCTGTGACCCACTTGCTGATGACAACTCTCCTTCCAAATTACTCTAGTCTGCACCAGAAGATGCATGCAACTAGACACCTTAGCCTGCATGCCCCAGTTCACCTCACCCCTCCTGCAAACAGCCATCTCCTGGCCAGTCCATTCACCTAATGGGCATGTCCCAATAGCACTGTTTACTTTGTGAAGAAGAACTTGAGGAAGAAGCTTACACAAACCCAAAAGGAAGCAGGCTCAGGCTGTTTGGGCAGAAAAATCTAAGCTCCAACTAATCCAGAATGCAGTCTAGAAGGAGGAAGGTAGCCTGAAGACGGGTGTGCTTTATTCTTCCAACAGACATGGGAAGAGTCATAGTCAAAGGAGGACCCAAAAGTGACCTCTAAAGTAAAGCCCAGGGCAGGGGCGTCTGACACCAGGGTCAAAGGGAAGAGAACAGAGAGAAAAGCCATGCTCCTGCTAGGCCTTCCCGCGAAAGCTCTGAGAGCCTTCTCCTGCAGCTCTCCCTCTGTTTCTAGTACACATCACTGTGCCTTCTCACTGCTCATCTCTTTACTTTGACAGACCTTTCCTCATCCTTGAAGGCTGGGAGGTCACATGGGCAGCTCCCACATGGCCTCTGTGATAAACTCTTTGCTAACCAAGAGCAAGTCCCTTCCATCATGTAACTTGTATCCCAAGCATTGTGGGGAGGGAAGGGGGAAAGAGTGAGTTTTATGGGAAGAATAAGCAACAAACAAATACAATAAATTAAGAAAATAAAACAATTCACAAACGTGAGATATGAGACGGAGAATTGTGGGGGAAATATATTTCCAAGAATGGGCAGAGGAAAACTCTGAGGAGGTAACATTGAAACGAAGGTCAGAATAATAAGGAAGAACCAGGGTCCACGCAGAAGGAAGAGTAACTCTACAGAGCTCCAGAGACAGGAGGTTCCATGGAATGAAAACCAGGGCGGCAGGGCTGAGACAGGCCAGGGTGAGCCAGAAGGAGAGACATGAGAGGCCTTGTTGGTCAGGGCATGGAAATTGGAGTTTTTAAAAAGTGAGATGGGAATCTTTTGGAGAAAAAGTAATAATGTCAGGTTTACTTTTTAAATTATTTATATTTAATTTGTATGACATGATATTTTGATATACCAACAAATGCTAGGAGTTTTATAAAATTAGGCTTTACGTTTAGGTCTTTAATCCCTCCTGAGTTTATTTTTGTATAGGTGTAAGAAAAAGGTGCACAAAATACTTAGGAATAAATTTAGCCAAGGTGGTCAGAGATCTGCACACTGAGAATATAAAACACTAATGGAAGCAAGTGAAGAAAACACAAATAAATAGGAATATATCCCAGGATCACAGATTGTACAAAATAATATTATTTGAATTTCCATATAAACTCTAAGCAACATACAGTTCAGGGCAATCTCTATGGAAATTCCAAGGGCATTCTTCACATAAACAGAAAAAACAGCTCTGACATTCTTATAAATTCACAAAAGACCCCACATAGCTAAGCAGTCTTAAGGAAAGCAAAGTTGAAGACATCCCACTTCTTGATTTCAAATTGCGTTGCAAAACTGTGGTAATCAAAGTGGTGTGAACTGACAGAGAAAACAGACACATAAACCAACGGAACAAAAAAGAGAGTCCAGAAAAAAATTCCCAAGCATGTACGGTCAACTAAGTTTGGACAAGGGAACCAAGAAGACACAATGGGCAAAGACGCTCTCTTCAGATTTGCCTTTTCAGAAGATTACTTGACTGCCAATGAGTGAATTTTCCATAAGAGGGGAGAGGGCAGGGGGCAGCAAGGAGACCATTAGGTGTCCTTACCATACTACCGTGAGAGGTGAGGCTGACGTGTGGGGAAGGAAGCTACGGATACTGTCATGAGAGTGCTTGAGATTTGGGTGCGCTTCAGAAGTAGTGCACCCTGGACTGCTGATAGATTGGATAAAATGCTGAAGGGAAAAGAAAAATCAAGGCTTTCTTTGAGATATTTGGTTTGAACAACTGAGTAGATAAGGCACTGGCTAAGGAAGGAGCAGATTAGGGCGTTTGAGACAATTAAAGAATACTTTTTGGAAATGTTAAATTTGAGATACTTATTAATTTTCCAAGTGGAGATGTTGAGAAAGCTGTGTGATATTTGTGTCCAGGACTAGAAGGAGGGGTCAGAATTGCTCATATAAATTTCATTGCTATCAGTAGGGAGTGGTAGCCCTAGTCAGGTGACTGGCCAAGATTACCTATAGAATGTGGATAGAAAGAAGAAAAAAAAAAGATCAGTGAAAAGTAGAATCCTGGGGCTCTCTGAAACCCAGAGAAGAGGAATCCAGCAGGTAGGTAGACCAGGGTTTGGGAAACATTTTCTATAAAAGGCTGGCCAAAGATCTTTCAACTGTAAAGACCATCCAGTCCCTCCTGCACTTAGTTAAATTAACACTGCTATCATAAAAGCACCTATGGACAATATATAAACAAATGGGTGTGGCTGGGTCCTAAGAAAAATGTATTCACAAAAGCAGGAGCAAGCAGGATTTGGCCAGTAACTGTGGCTTGCTGCCTCCTGGAGAATGATGGAACACAGTTGTGAGGATGGTTGGCAGAAGGCAAGCTGATCCTGGTGTCATGGAAACCTCCAGGAGGTGCTATGAGAGGGGGAGAATAGTGAACCAGGTCAGCTCGAGCAAGATGCAACCTGAGCATAAAAGCCTTCCAGCCACACAGCTCTGTGTGGTTTCCACAGCTCCTTCCATCTGGATGGTCCTTCACCAAAAATTCCCTCCATCAGTCAAATTTCCCCTCATCCTTTAGGTCTTCAATATCTGATCCTTGAAACCTCCCCCAACAGATGGAACAGACAGAATAACAGCTGTTCAAAGATATCCTCCTCCTAATCCATGGACTTGGTGAATACATCGCCTTGCAGATACAGCTATGCTGATGGGGAGATGTTCCTGCATTGCCTGGATGGGCCCAGTGTAATCACAGGATCCTGTTACCAGTTTAGTTGTGTTCATTGTGTTCTCCCAAAATTCCTAAGTTGAAATCCTAACCCCCAGTACTTCCTAATGTGACCTTCTTTGATAGCAGAGTGATTGCAGGTCAAGTTAGTTAAGATGAGGTCCTATTGCAGTGGGGTGGGTCCTTAATCCCCCTATAAAGAGGGGAAATTCAGACAGGGACATAGACGCAGGGAGAATGCCATTTGAAGATAAAGGCAGACGTCAGGGTAATGTTTCTATAGCCAAAAGCATCTCATATGACAAGAAAACTACCAGGAGCTGGGAGACAGATTCCCCTTCACAGCCTTCAGGAGGAACCAGCCCTGACACCTGAATCTCGGGTTTCCAGCCTCCAAAACCATGAGGGAATAAATTTCTGTTGTTGGAGCCACTCAGTGTGTGGCTTTGTACTTTGTTACAGCAGCCCTAGAAAATGAATACTCATCCTTCAAATTGAAAGAGGGGGGCAGGAGAGGCGGTGAGAGTCACCTGGTAGGAGGAGGACTATGTATGGACTTAGGAGACACAGAAAGGGGCCACAAGCCAAGGAATGTGGGTGGTCCCAGAAGCTAAAAAAGGGCAGATTCTCTCTCACAGGCTCTAGAAGGCACACAGCCCTGCCCAAAGTGATTTAACCCAGTGAGACCTATGTGGGACTATATGTCCTACAGAGCTGCATGATGGTAAATGTGTGTTTTTAAGCCACTAAATTAGTAGTAAATTGTTATAGCAGTCATAGTCAAATAATATGTCTCCCCAGTGTCAAGCCTGGCACATATATACTTACCTTAGGGCTAAATGCTGTCACTTTGTCACTAGGGATATTTTGAAGGCGAGTGCCAGGTTTTACTAGTTCGTGCACACAGTAGATGTTCACAGTAGGGTGAAGTCTGTGAAATACACATACTTTTACTATGCTCTTTGCTGCTTTTATTATCTGACTATAAGAACACTCAAGTTTTAATTTTCTGGCCCTGAAGCTCACTTTCTTTACATTCTTTAATTTAATTACATTTTATTAGTCTACTTTAAACTATCTGCTGCCTTTTTGAGATTCAAGAACAAAAACAAAAGAAGACTATGAAGACCCAGGACATTCCAGGAAAGTATCCTTAGCAGAAGCTTGTAATGTGAAATCACTTGAGCTAATTTGCTGCAAATCACTCCTGAATATATTGCAGTGGGCAGATCTGAATGGGCAATTTCACAGAAGGAAATGAGCAAAGCTGATCCTTATCCATCTGCAAATCTATTTAGTCTTATAGGTGAAATAATAATAAATTTCATTATGGTTTATTGAAAACATCTCAGTGATTATAGATCTGTTTATGAGGGCGTTTACATTTTTTTAAATCATGGAACTGCAAGTTGTACATAACATTGTGGTAAATATTACAAAAAATGAATGAGATTCTACTGAATGCTGGGTTAATTATGGATTTTCCAGGATGTTCTTGATTGCAAACTCAGCAACAGCCTTGCCACTGAGTTAAATTGTATTACGATCTATCTCTGTAACAGAATGATCGCTTATTTTAGACAATAAAGAGTCTGGGGATGGCTACAGTTATGTCAAATCCAACCAGATAAACTCTCACTTGTAACAAGTGCAGAACACCCCCTTTGTGCGGCTGTAACTCAGCATTTTGGGAAGTTATCACTTGGGCTACACTGTTACACTTATCTCAGTCCTCTCCACAGACGGATGAGTTAGACAGTTTTATCATTAATTTGTAGATGAGGAAATCGAGGCTGAGGGCACTGAAGAGACTTATCCAAGGTCATGCAGAAAGTTAACAGTGGGGCTGAATCCTGTGCGGGAGCCTGTGATTTTGAGCTGAATGCTCTTTCCCCTGGGCCATTCCGCCTCTAATTCAGGGTAGAGCACAGACTCCAAGAAAAACAGGGAACTGATTCTTGTACTCTGAGAGGGGTGCAATCTATCAAAAACTTAGGCTCTTGGTCTTAGTTTTGGAAGGGATCTTGATATAATCCCCCACCTCTTGGGGGGTGAGCTATTTTCTGGAGGCGGAAGGTGGAACTTGTCACAGCTCAGTGAGTGGGGAGCTGAACCAGAGACCCAGGTTTTCTGTTATCTCACTTTCTTTCCCCACATCACACGCACATGAAATAGGCTGCAAAGGGTTACAGCAAACACATCACCCAGTGCCCAGAAGTGAAGAAAACAGGTGTAAACTTGTGGTCAGAGCTGGCTGGGGTAGATTCAGGAAGGGTTGTTCCTGGGAATAGCTGGGTCAGACACAGCAGAACAAGGCAACAGAAAGGGAGCCATTGGTGCACAGTGTGGCATGAGATTAAAATACTATGGAAAATTGTCACTCAATCATTCCTCAGGGCTAGCAGACATGCGGCAAAGTTGGCCTTACCATAGGGTCATAACAGAGGAATGGCAGGACAGAATTCATGAAATAGAAAACGTCTAGTGCCAGCTCCCAATTTGGAAACAAGCCGAAACCATCTGCTATGTCCAAACATTCTGCCCTCAAAGGCCCCTCTTTTCATGCCATGAGCTTCTGGTGCCAGTGAAACCAAGCATTTTTCCTGTCTGGGGCAGGGAAGGATGGAGTGTGAAAACCTCTGAAGAACTCAGTCGTTCACAGTTGTGCATACTTAAAACGCTCTCCCACATAGACCCATTCTACTTTGAAAAGATCATACCGAAGGGTGGGAAAGGATTGACCCAAGTGAGTTCACCCGGTGAGATGATATACCAGTCACCAGGCATCATCTGACTCTCAGATTACAGGGAGAGGGGATGTTTACTTCACTCACCTCTGAAAAGTGAGCAGAAAGACTGAAGACCTGTTAGGGAGATGTGGGTTCACATGTACTCTGACGACGATTTGTGTCCTCTGCTGTTCAGAACCCAAAGCCAGAGCAGCACTGATGCTAACTTGTGGTCTGTCCACAGCCCCCCTCTGAGCTGCCTGCCTCCCCATTGAATGAGAAGGTTATGAGTGGTCTCTAAGACCCCCACTGCAATCATGACTCTATGAGTCTAACACTCTTACTTTTCCTTATTTGTGATATTAAAATAATGATGTTATGATATGATAGCCTCTTTGTAAGACGTAAATAAAATTTCCCCTCTCTAGAGGCCTTGGATTGGTTCCTAACCCATAGATGTTAAATCTGCATCATAAGGATTTTTCAACTCCCTCAATTTTGTCCTGTGGAGTGTGACGTGCAGGCTCAATACTTTTAAAGTGTACACGTATTTAAATCAGCTTTGGGATAAGTTAGGAAGAGCGATTCCCTTAAGACTAGGGGAATATGCCACCCCTACCTCCAATCATGTTAGTAACCTTCAGGTGGCTTCCACGGCCTCTGAGATAACGTGCTCTCTGCCTGGCTGTCTTATACTCTGCTGCTTCCCCTGGTGCACGGTACTACCCAGGGTTGCACCACCATGGCTGACTCACTGCTCTTGGAACACACCATGCACTTTTATATGTACAAACCTTTGTGTAAGTAAGAATCCTCCTTCTGCATCAGACAGATTTTCCAACCTGCCCCTTCTGCGCACCGCAACTGTCACTTATCCTTCCAGACCAAACCAAACTCACTTACTCCATGAGGCTTCACTAATTTCTTCAGCAGAGAGAAGTTCTCCTCCTTGGAACTCACCCATCACTTTATTTGCTCCTCCAGGAGAACAAGCATCTCAGTGGACTGGCAACAGAGTTGACCATGTGCACTTTCTCTAGATGATTCTTTGAACAAGGCGTCTGTCCTTCTTATGCTCTGCAGTCACCCTCAAGGCCACGAGGAGATAGGACAGAGGTGACCCTGGAGGAGGTGCAGTGTGGACGTCCCTGAAGGTGCAGTAGAGCCGGTTATTACATCATCAATCAACTGACCCAGCTGAAGAAGGAAGATAAAATTGGGGCCAGGTGGAAAGGCGAATGAGAGCAGATCTGGCTTCCGACTGCAGGAAGGCTCAACGGCTTAACAGCAATCCTAGCAAGAAGAACCTGAGTAAGTGGTGTGGCTGGTGAGGCAAGTGGGTCAGGAGGTGAACACACAGAAGAGGGGCACACGGGGTTTTTCTTTGATGTAGTTTCTGGATATTTAGCTCATTCGCAGTAGCATCAAGGCAGATGGTAACTGTGAAGCTCCTCAAAGCCCAGTAGATAGAAGGGCCTCAGGGCCGCTCCGGCACATCCAGGCTGGGCATGTGGAGCTCTTCCCGGCCTTCCTTTCCCCCACGCTCCCCCAGTGCTCCCAGCGGGCACAGGCTCTGCCATCCCCCTTGGCATCATTTCTGACGCTGCTTCTTTCCAGTCTTCTCAAGCACGCTAAGCCCATTTCTGCCCAGGCCCTTTAATCATCGCTCCCTTACCCGGAAGGCTCTAGCCCAGGGCTTGCTGCTCCGCCCAACTATTCCTTTATGAATGAGGCCTTCCCAATCAACGCAAATGAAAAAGCAAACTTCCCCTGTGCCTACCCGAACATATTCCCTCCAACCTTCTCACTCAGCTTTATTTTTTTTAATTAAATCATAGCTGTGTACATTAATGCAATCATGGGGTACAATGTGCTGGTTTTACACACAATCTGAAATGCTTTGGTCAACATAGCCTTCACGGCATTTTCTTAGTTATTGTGTTAAGACGTTTATATTCTACACTTAGTAAATTTCACACATACCCTATTCTCAGCTTTATTATTCTGCAGAGTCATTTTCATCACCAGACTTCCCAAATATTTACTTGTTTCTTAAATACTTTCTATCTCATTCCCACTAACATGTTCTAAGCTTCCTAAGGACAGGGACTTTCTTTGTTTTATTCTCTTAGGTATTCGAATACCTAGAGCATCCTTGGATCACAAAGGATGCTAAATATCAGCTGGATAAAGTAACATTGTACAGAAACTTCACACTCTCTGGCTCTACTCGTATCCATTTGTCTAACCCTAGACTGAATCTACACGGAATTGACTGCCTGCTTGAACACCGTACATGTCCAAGCACTGACGTTTCAGCCCTGTCGTTACTCCAAAACCTCAATTCTAACAGAATCATAGATTTTGCCTCCCCTTTTGTATTAATAAGTCGCCGTATGCATGTTGCTGGCCTCCCTAAGTTATCACAAAATTTGGGCTTGCTACTCGGTATCTTTTTTCCAAAGCAGTTTTAGAATATTGCAGAAAGCACCAGCTGCAAACTTCTCATGGCATTCCTACAACCATTCCAGCTCATTTTCTGAATGGAAACTGATAAAGATTGACTACCTTTATGTGGTAGCAATTCATCATACTTAGTGTCTCTCTTCTGAACATCAATCTGACAAATTCACCAGAAGCCTTAATAGTGTAAATATATTATTCATAAACTAGAGTGAATCCCCACTCACCACCATAACCATTTTGACAATAAATCATAACACATAAATGGTTTTTTCTTCTTTGCATTTTTTCTGCCTTTTCAGAGACTTCACAAAATACATCTATTAGTAGAACAAAGAGCAGCAGAAAAAATTTCCCAAGTCAGAGCAGAAACTCATGAAAAGAAACCTGGATTAAATGCACAAACATGAGGGAACATAATTTATCGAAGACGATTTTTCTTTACAGAATTGCCAAACCATTATAGAATCTATCTTACTGTGTTTTTTAGATGCATCTTAAGCTACAATTGTTCTGTGCCCCACTGAGCATTGTGGACATGTTATAAGTTCCCACTAACTCTCATATAGTTACAAGATAGAGAGGCCCATGCATTATAAAAAGCAGTGTAAGAACTGACATCCTAAAGTAGATTGTACATATGTAACATAGGAAAAGGTGTACTAGTCCTGCAGTTTGCAGAACTGAGCTCACAGGTTCGGAAGTCTCTTATTGGCAGTGATCTCGCAACACTAACTTTGCCTTCTGTATAAATACAGAATCATTATATTTTATTTCTATATCATAACATATACAGATGTTAGATTAATGTACATGGACATTTGATCATAAAATATAATGCAGTCGTAATGGATCATTAACATACATGGGTTCAATGCCGTAGAAAATTAATACGGAAAATCTACCTTTATTAGTAACACATTTGGGCAGCTTGGAATGAAATACAGCAAAAAAGAATTGAAGATAATGAGATGGACTTGTTTATTACTAGAGACTGGGGGGAGTGTGTGGATGAGCCTGGGATAAAATTAACTGATTTAATGTTTATTTCTATAACTGACATGGGAATGCATCATGCAATCCAGATCAATAACTTCCCAGCATTCACATTATCAGACTGAAGTAACCTGGCTTCCGTGTGCAGGGAGACTGAGGTGCAGCCTGGAAGTCCCCACGTATTTAAAGACTTTAGTTGGTGGCATCTGGGCTCAGAAATTATTCTTTGTCATGAAATGGAGCTGAACCTTAGACATATTATAGACTGGCAGGATAATCTTTCTCCTGCTATGTCTTGACAGTGTTTCTAAGAATAAAATAAATACAAATCGGACAGCCCCTCTTGCAGTGTTGTCTAATTGCTGTCAACATTATTAAAATAATTTCTCTCAAAAATATTGAATCTCTGGAAAGACAGAACTAAGTAAAGAAACTGTGAATACAGTGTCGCAGGTACTAAAACAAAGAGTTTGGAGAATTACATCCTACATCCATTGTTTATTCTTTTTATGAAGTTGGACAAATAATTTAATCTCCTTGAGACTGGGTTTCTTCAGCTGTAAAATGGGTTGATAAAATTTAAATACGTTTTGATGTATTGTTTACAGTTGAGGTGACAATATATGAATGAAAAGGGTTTGAGTGTTGGAAACACCACACACATTGCTTATAATGATAACAATGGTCTGTGTTGATAGAAACAGGGGCCAGCAGAGCAGCAGGGAGACTTGCTCTCCATGCACCTGATTAGGTAACATCTGGACACTCTTGTCATGCTAATCAAACCTGTGGCTTAGTCACTTAAAATTCCTGGGTGTCAGGTGCACCCTCAGCACAGGTGGAAAGTGGTCCACATCCGCTGATTGGCAGCCCGTGATGGGTGGGAGTTCAAATGACATCGTGTCTGGTATTATTTCTGAAAGGGCTTTGTAAACTTTGAGTTTGACAGCATAGTTAATATTCCAATGTCTCCTACAGACATTTTTCCAAGAAGTTGAATTTTCCAGACATCTTAGGGCCCAAACTGTCCAATCACAGCTTTGACTGTGTTTCCATTAAATCACATATTTACTCTCTGTTGTTCTGCATAATCAATTAAAAGCAAGACAAACAGAAGGTAGACCAGAAGGAAAGGGAGCCGTCAGCCACACAGAACATAACTGGGAGGAGAGGAGAAGAAAACAGAAGGAAGTTAAGAAACAAGGTGCCACGTGTCTTGCACCGGGTCACAAATAAGTGACAGAGGCGGAGTCAAGCCTGGATCTATCTGTATAGAACCCGTGCTCTGCAGAACTTTAGGGTTTTCAGGTCACCTTACTTTGCAGGTCAGGAAATTCAAGCTTAGAGACAAAACCTGACTTGCTCAGAGCTATGAATAGCAGAGACTAAAACCCTGATATCCTGACCCCACCTGTAACCCCCAGCCAGCACTCCTTCCTCTGAACCTCTGTACTCAGGGTCTAACTGTGACTAAAACACCATTTCAGGCTGAAGGGCACACAGCTGCCCAAGAGGCTGCCCCTGGAAGAGGCTGCTCCAGGAGAGGCTGCCCCTGGAAGAGGCTGCTCCAGGAGAGGTTGCCCCTGGGAGAGGCTATCCGTGGAGAGGCTGCTCTGGGAAAGGCCGTCCCAGGAGAGGCTGCCCTGGGAGAAGCTGCCCTGGGAGAGGCCACCCTGGGAGAGGCTGTCCCCGGACAGGCTGTCCCTGGAGAGGCTGCCCTGGGAGAAGCTGCCCAGGGAGAGACCGTCCTGGGAGAGGCTGCCCTGGGAGAAGCTGCCCAGGGAGAGGCCTTCCTGGGAGAGGCTGCCCCCAGGAGAGGCTGTCTGGGAGAGGCTGCTCTGGGAGAGGCTGCACATGCCTGCTGCCTCCCAGTTGATAATAGGCTTCATGTGCGCACCTCTGATATTCTCCTCCAACTAAGCCTCTTTTCCATACACTGTATCCACTTTTTGTGCAGGAAAGATGGGGAGAGTGAGGGTGAAGGTGAAGTGACTGCATGACTCAGTACATCTGAGGGGGAAACTACATATTTGTTACTTTTGAAAATCACTGTGATTCGGACTTGCACTGCCAGGAATAATAATCAGAAATGTGACTCTTATGAACATGTGTTCCCACTACTCTCCAATTATTTTCCATCCATCAGTCTCATCTCCTCGGTCAGACTCTGGACTAGCACTGGGTGCTGTTATCTCCTGTAGCAGATCAGGGAAAGAGCTGCAGCCTGTTTCCTGCTGCTCGCCAAGGCTCCCTCTGAGGAGCACTTGCCTGATTGATCCAAGGTCGGCCCTGATTTTGTTCTCCAGGATGCAAAGAGGGCATCAGTGTATCAGGGACGGACCCCACCTTGCCATTCAATTGATCTAAGATCAAAAATATTACTGATGAAGACAACAGCTGCTTATGTCTTCTGACCAATATTTTCCCTTCATGTAAAAGAATTTTATTTAATTATGTAGTAAATCAAGTTTTAGCCATGCACGTGTGTGTGTGAAGAATCACCAAGGGAGGAATTAAGTATATAAGTATCAAATAGCACTACCATGTGCCAGCCTGTACAGCTATGTCTACGTCAGAGGAAAATGAACCAGGCAAGATTCAAGTCCGACAAGATGAATACCTGACTTGATTCCTGGGAGGGCACAGCCAATAAACAAAATCCCTCTAGGGAAGGAATGATTTCACACTGGCAACACACAGTAATATTCAGTAAAGGGTTGCTGATTGCTGAAATGAAAGCAAACAAACAAACAATGTTCTGGGTATTAACGTCTATGTTTAGGATCCCCTGAGACCCTGTCCCACTTACCCACACCTGCTCCCAGATCGACTTCTCCCTCCTCTCTGCCCACCCCTTTCTCATCCTCCACTTGACCTCACAATCCCAATCAAGAGCATGGCTACCTCCTTAGAGGTAACTAAGGTAACTGACAACTAATTTGTGGTCCAATATATTAGTTTTGACTTTTGACATTCCTTCCATTATACACTAACAATATTCAAACTTCAGCTTTTCTTGAAGAGATTGTTTAGAAAAAAGCCCAATGGGGCTGAACAGTCAGAGGAGGGGAATCACAGCCTTTAGCACATCTTAGTCATTTTATAAAGGTTTATTACATAACATAATGTTGGGGTGAGTTAATTCTGTTTCATTTTAAATGAGAAGGGTAAAAACTCTTGGACAAAACAAATCTGGAAGTATTTTTCCAGTGAATGGCAGACTGCTCTTTATTTCCAGAGATCTAAAACGGGACATGTTTTTATGATTCACAGGGAAATTAGATAGATAGATACATAGATGATGGATAGTCAGAGCATTTGCACACCCCCCCCAAAGTCATTTGTTGAAATCAAAGTTCTAACCTCCGGTGCGATGAGCCATTTTGGTGGAGGGCTCTGGGATTTAGGCTTTTATGAAAGAGATCCAACCTTGGATCCATCCAAGAGATCCAGAGCTTGTGCGCTCTTTCCTCCGTATGAAGTTATAAGAAGACCAGGATAAACCAAGAAAGAGGCTCTCATCAGATATCAAATCTACTAGACCCTGGCCTTGGACTCCCAGCCTCCGAACTGCAGTGAGAAATAAATTTCTGTTGTTTATAAACCACGCAGGCTATGCCAGTTTGTTACACAGCCCTAAGGAACTAAGACAGACACACGTATATACACATATGTGTATAGTTTTGCTGTATGAACATGTGAATCAGCCGTTCCAATGCAAGTCTCATTGAAAAAAATCTGAGCTCTTTCTATAGTTTCTAAATTGCATTTCTCAGTTCTATTGATGTATCGTATCTCTTAAAAAGATTAGTTAATATTTTAAGATAAAATATAACTTCCAATTAGCCTGATTAATCTTTAAAGATAAAATATAATTTCCGATTAGCCTTCATCTCATGTTTGAGGCCCTGGATGGGAATCGACAGGTTGCATAAGTGAGTGGATCAGTATGAAAGGAATATGTTCTTCCCCGTCAGGCCCTGATACTACTGAAGTGTAAACACTGACTGTCTGGGCAGGAGGAGGGGCAGATTCCTGGCCAGGGAAGGACAAGCCCTGCTGATGGGGCAGACATTAGCACATGAACAGAGATTCTAGAAAGAAAACTGACATTTATTTCACCTGTACTGCCTGGAAAGTGCATCACACAGTATAACCCTCTTGAACTCACAACAGCCGGCGAGTAGGAATATGGTCTTCCTTGAATAAATGAAGAAAATGGGACTCATGGTGGCAAAAGAACTCGCCACTTACTTTAAAGCAATAGAATGGCTGATCTTGGATGTGACTCGACACACCTGTCTGATTCTCCAACGTATGCTTCCCAACACCGCGCTGCCTCCCGTTTTCTGCCCTCTGCCTACTTCCCAGAGATGAGGTAAGATCTGAATGACTTGCTCAGCAGGAAGACTCACGAAAGAGCCAAGTCAGAGTTCTCATCTGGCAAATCCAGGAGTGGAGAAACTGCAGTGGTGGGAAAGGATCTCGGTTCAGGCACAGACTTACTCCTACTGGGCAGGAAGCTTTCGGTGTATACGCTATGATTAGAGATTATAGCTGTATTTTAAAATCTGGGTGTGACCTGTCCAGGAAGATCAAAGGCAGCTTTGTAACTGAGTCCTATTCCAAAAGAGACAGGGGCGTGGCCCCTAATTAAGAAATGGAACTCTAAGCCAGCAGTGAGACCTTTGGAGTTTGCACATTTCTTATGCCTGATCTCATTTGTTATAAAAGAAGAAATCTCCCTGGGGGGAGGGGGAGCTCCTGAGTTTTCAGCACTGTGGTGGGCACTTCACACATGCTGTCTCGTGGGTGTGCAGGAAGTGCAGCAGGTCAGCAGTGACACATGTGTCTCTCCCATGATGCTAGTGAAGGTCAGAGAGACAGAAGGAAGTGATGCCCCTGCTGGTCTCCCTCCCTCACTGCCCTGAAGAGCAGCCCACTCTTCCCATCCCTCCCCTTGTCTAATTCTGGAACAGAATGAAAAGACACCATCCTCAGAATCTAAAATATAAGCTGATGCCTCACAAGTCTCCTTTGTTTGAGTACAATTGGGATTTGTCTAAGACTGAGAAACTACCCAGGAACAGTTGGACACATTGCGCAGAAGAAATTCCAGTGTGGAAATCCAAGAAGCCTGGCTGCCGTGGATGGGGGCAGTCAGGTGCAACGTGGAAAAAGCTGTGCTTCCTTCCTAAGAGACCCAGGAGGGCAGGGAGGGAGAGATGGATTAGCTATTTAACATGGACAAAATGCAAACATTTAAGAATTGTGAAATACGTGGTGACTATCAGAAACACAGTTTAAGGAAAGAGATTACAGTGTTGGATTGATTTTAGAGAAAAAAAGGAATTTTCCTATACTCTCCAAAAATGTCCTGCCATTTCTACACATAGTCACTGGTGCCAGGTACGATTTAATGGGCACAACATAGGGATTATTGCTAAAAACAAAAGTGGGCTTCAGTGATAGGGGAAAATGTGCCAGTTTGAAGTCTTTGTCTTTACCAGTCACATGGATGTCTGTGAATCAAGTGGCCACACTCATCCTTGGTTTCATCATTTGTAACAATACTCCCCGAACTGCCTCTTCTATGAGGTTGCCATGACACTAAAAAGAGGTAACAAACAATCACAAATCATCAAAATGAAGGCCAAATAAATAAGACTGTTCATTTTTACAAGTAGTTCTCCAAGCCCCACAGTAAGCTCCAATTTAAAAAAGACTTGAACAGTGAATGACACAGTCAAGCAAACTCCATGAAACAGGTCAGAAAGAGCCAAGGCTTACGAACAATGCTTCCAGCCTAAGAATAAAGGATTGAAGTTTTAAAATAAGATAAACAAAAACAGAGAAGGGCTGAGCCGGCTTGGATGCATAGAGGGTATTGTGTTGAAATGGACTAAGAGAACGCAGGACAAGTCAGAGCCTGTACTGGCGCATAGAGCAGTTGGTTCTTTGTCACTTGAATTTTTAAAGAAACACAACATGTTTACCCAACAGATACGTTCTAAGGGAATTCCCACCTTCTGGAGATGTGAAGGCCTATCACTCTTGATTTGTTCTCTAATTTTAAGATTTGATGAAAGCCCACAAAGAATGGCAGTATCAATTTCAGAATTCATTATCAGTGACCCAGATAAAAGTTATAGGAAAAAGCTCAAGTTCACATTAAATATATAGATGGATCAGTAACATCCCTCATGATGCCAACAAATGGTCAATTATAAAGCAAGAAATTTACTCCTTAACTGATTGTGCGATCTTGGGCAAGTTATCTACCCTGATTAGTTCTTCATTGCCTCATCTTTAACTAGAGGGGGTTGGAATATTTAGTATAATCTCTAAGGACAGTCCAGCTCTGACAGTCTAAAAATACTACTGTTCCACAGAGGAGAGTTGATCAGAAAACAGAACTATTGGCTCGGCGCCTGTAGCACAGTGGTTACGGCACCGGCCACGTGCCCCAAGGATGGCAGGTTCAGACCCAGCCCAGGCCTGCTAAAACAACAATAATAATTGCAACAGAAAAATAGCTGGGCATTGTGGAAGGCATCTATAGTCCCAGCTACTTGAGAGGCTGAGGCAAGAGAATTACTTAAGCCCAAAAGTTTGAACTTGCTGTGAGCTATGATGCCACAGCACCCTACCAAGGGTGACATAGAAAAACTCTGTATACAAAAAAAAAGAAGAAAAGAAACCAGTACTGTTGCTTTGAAAGGAAAGAATTCTCTATGCATCGAAGAATGGTCCCCCTAAACTTGGGGCAACACAAAAGCCATCAAATCCCTCTTTGAAAACCACAAAGAATTAGGGGTGTCTGTGTGCGAGAGAATGGAGCTAAAAATATAATCATTTTCAGCCTTATTGCCTCAAGGCAAAAGCAGTTCATGTTCACTATCATTATCGTTAATGTTGCCTTCAAAATTATAAGATCCTAAATTATAGAGCATTTTATAACTGTGACAATCTACAAATATTACAACATTCTTTCCTTCATTATTGTCTTTCATATAAGACTCTGAGTTCCCCACCCATATCCACCTTAAAATTTGATTTCTCCCTTTGATGCTCATTCCCTTCTTTCTGGGACATCCTTGCATAAAAGTCTGAGCTCATAATTTGTATTTCAGCAATTCTATCAATATCATGTCCACTCTGTACTGAGACACATTTTTTTGCTGTTGTTGTTGCAGTTTGGCTGGGGCTGGGTTTGAACCCATCGCCCTCGGTATGTGGGGCTGGTGCCCTACCCACTGAGCCACAGGCATTGCCTTACTGAGACTTTTTTTTTTGACTCACACTTCCAAAAATCTGATTTTCTCTTTTCACAAGGCTGTAGAGGAAATGGCCATCAATAGTCCTGCGGCCTTATTGTCTAGATCTGGGATGACATCTCCTAGGCCCACTCTGCATAGGGTCCTGAAACCCCTTTCTTGGCGTGAGTTTACTTTGAGACAAGGAACTCAGTGCAAGGACAAAGCCAGACCAGACGTAACAATCTATTGCTCAGTTTCTTAGTGGTAATGAAGGAGAATCAGGAGGAGAAAGGGTGAAAGCAAGGAAATCACAGTGAATACCCACTACGGTGCCAGGCTTGGTGCTAAGTACCTCAAGTCATCATCCCATTGAATCGGCACAACATCCCACAACTACTATGTGTCAACGTGGTGTCAGCTCTGTTGACTCATCGTGATGCCTATTTCAGAGAAGGGAAGGTATAAAAGCCATTTCATTGATGCCAAGCACCTGATAACTGGCTAAAATAAGACTGAATTCAGACATTTCAACCTCTGGGCTAGTATTATTTTCCTTCTGTCCTAGCTGCCTCTAAAGTAGAGCATCAAAGGCAGAGTGAATGTCTTACAGACACCTAGCGGAGGATGTAATCAATCCACCACCCAAATCTGGTTCTCATGTGGAGACTAGAACACACACCAAGATGGGAGGAAAAGACACATCCTGGAACTCTGGGGGGCGGGGGGCGCGGAGCAGGTAGGAACCAAGCTGCTGAGAAGTCACTCTACTGAAGGAAGGGGCAAGTGACTGGGTTTTATCACGGGTAGGGGCTGAGGCCAGAATCAAGGTCCCTGTGTGCACGAGCCAAGGATTCCATGGCTACAACTTTCTTCTGGTTTAAGTGAAGGATCAACATGGGCTTTCCGGTCAGCTTTCCCAAATCTGGGGCAAAAGGCAGAGGAAAGGGATAGAGCCTGAAAGCTGTGCGTGGTCACACATCAATAAGGGGGTCAGCCGCAGATCTGTGCTGCATGATGACCCAATCAGCGTGGCTGGCGTATCCATCACCTCACACGTGTATCATTTCTTTGTAATAAGAACCTACAAAGGGCTTGCAGCTGTTTCATTATATACAATATTTGACTGTTAACCATAGTACAACATAGACGTATATGGAAATACCAAATTATACATATATATGTACATATATATGTACAATTGCATGTCAATTAAAAACTAAAATAGTTTTTTAATAAATAAGGCCAGTGTACTGAGATTGGTTATAACAGAAATGAAACAAACAAGAGAAAAATATACAATATAGTGACACTTTATGCTTGCCAAAACCTAAAGAACGTGTTTAGACATTTGAGGAATTAGCAACAGATGTCTTCCTCTAATGTATGGTCAGAATAAATTTCCCTTAGAAAGATTTTTAAAAATGGTGTTGGACTTTTCACTACCATGAAAGAGTTGAATGGGGAGGTGGTATGCTAAGAATCGAGATTCAGAAAGATCACTCCAGCACAGACATTTGCCCCAGACCACTCTTTCCCTTCCGCCCGAGTCACAGTGGCAGGGCAGGGGAGCTCCGCCCGGTACTGACCGCCACAGAGCAGCACCTGTGTCATTCTGTGCGCCTAATGAAGTCTGCTCAGATGACAGCACAACACTCAGCTGTAAACAATAATCAACCCCAATCCGCCAGAAGCCAAATTATATGTTCCTGTGGATTGAAAGGACTGAAAGTCCCTCCTGCAAGTGGCTGTGTAAAACAGACTCCAGGCCAGGGCCCAGGAGCACGCCCTGAGAACCAGCTTCAAATCAAACAACACACTAACATTTACTGCAGCCCTATCAAGGTCCAAACTTTCAGGTGCCCAAGTTTCAATCCACCTCCACAACCAGCATGTACGGCAGTTGTTTACATCTACATCGCCTAGTGAAGCTCAAGCTGGACTGCCATGCACAACTCTAGCGGGGGCTATTTTCACTGTGGACGGCACCCCCTCCGGCCACACAATGAACAGCCAACAGGGCTGTGCCCAAGGGCCCTGCTCAGAAAGGTGAAGTCACTTGCTCTAGACAATACACCTAGGAAATGACTGTCCTGTAATTCGAACCCAAGTCTTTCTAACTCCATGGTTCAAATATTAGTTCTTCTTAACATATCAGAAATTGATTTCAAAAGATAGATGAAAGAAAACTGGGGTAGGGGAGGGCACAATTTCATAGTTGCTTTTTTTTTTGTTTTGTTTTTTGGAGTCACAGTCAGACTCCATCACCCTGGATAGAGTGTCATGGTGTCACAGCTCACAGCAACCCCTCAAACTCTTGGGCTCAAACAAACCTTTTATCTCATCCATCTAAGTAGCTGGGACTACAGGTGCATGCCATCAAGACTGGCTAGTTTTTCCTATTTTTAGTAGAGATAGAGTCTCCCTCTTGCTCAGGCTGTTCTCAAACTCCTGAGCTCAAGAAATCCACCCACATGGTCTCCCAGATTGCTAGAATTACAGGCACAAACCATCACACCTGGCCTAGTTTTTGGTTTTCCTTAAAGTCTATCTTTAGAGCTTTCAAGAAGAAAATGAGCATTCAGTCTGGACTTCCAGAGGGGTGCAAGGGACAGTTGACCACAGTAAATACAGGCTATGAATTTTGAGCAGGACACTTACCAGGCATTTCAGTGGAGTATTGGCCTTTTGTACTTGGAATCCTGAAGTTCTCCATTGAAGAATCATTTTGGCTAGGGATGGGTGATCATCGGGCTCTGGGAAACATTAGAAAACGCTCTGGAATTTTTAGTCCTTTGCAGACAGTAATCAGACTTGGAGATGAACAGAGCTAGAAGGAGCATTCTGGAGTGTGTTTGGATCAGGATCCCATGAGTAATTCAAACAATACTAGATTCTGGAAAGCCTCATCTCAGCTTGTGGAGGTGCTCTGCACATGGCCATGGTGTGCACTGCTCTGGGGGCTCTGAGGCACAGTGTGGCAAGTGAGACCATCACATGTCCCTTAGGGAGCTGATGACCTAGCACAGAGTGTGAAACTGAATGCCAGCACCAGACATTCAGAAAAGTGGCAGAGACGAGAAGAAGATGGCACAGGTACTAAGCCCTGAGTCACTACCCCTGTGTCCCTCATGAGTCTGCCAAGGGCCCTGCTTCCAGTGTGGAAGAGTCAAGCTAAATGTAAGAACGTAAATATGCCAAACAGAGAGATGCCAGTGCTGACATCTTTGAATCAAGGGGATGAGCTAGTGATGAGGGGAGAGTGATGATTAGACAGTAGGCCGGGGGAAGCCCTCATTGCAGAAGTAACATTAGAACTAAGACAAGAAATTGTTGGCAGAAAAGATTTGGAGTCTAAATTTCAGGCAGAAGGAGTAGCAACTACTCAGAACCAAGCAGAGGAAGGAGAAACAAAAGAAAATCCCAAGTAGCTGGTGGCACTCAATGCCAAAGGAAGACCAGCTCGTGTAGGGCTGCTTGTGGCCACATTAGGAGTTTGGATTTTATTTTAAGTGTGGTAGGAACCCCCAGGAAAGTTTTAAGCCAGGTGTGACATGATCTGGTTTGTGCTTTTAAAAAATATCATTCTGGTGATTCTCTGCATGGAGAACGGTTTGATGCAGAACGGTGAGCCAGCAAGGACAACAGAGATGATTTAAGGGCTGTTGGAGTCATTCAGGTAAAAAATGAAGGAGAATTAATAGAGGGAGAGAGGGAGAAAACTGGATAGACTTGGTATGTATCGATGGTAGAACAGAGACAACTTGCTGATTTGGGATAGAAATGGTGATGAAGCAAATTTAAGGGGCAAAATAATGACCCTAGGTCTTTATCTTGAGCAATTTGGTTAAGTAGTTTGCCATTGCCCTAGATGGACTGGTTCACAGAGGAGAATCAAGAAGGTTCTGCTAACCCTGCTAAGTGGGAGATGTCAATTAGAGATCTAAGCAGAGCCGGCCAATAGGCAGTGGAATTGTGATTCTGGAGCTAAGTGGAGAGACTGACACCAAAGCCATATGTGAAAGCTATTAAATGGCTTACAGAACATCCCCTGGGGAAAACAATTTGAGAGCAAAACTTAGCAGTCTAGGGACTTCTAGGATTAGGTTCAGACTGAAATAAGCAGAGCTGCACAAAGACTGAGCTCTTATGGACATGGAGAACTTGGAGGGATGGCCAAAAGCATTTCATTCATTTGTTCAACAAACAAACTCCAGCTCCCCATTGTACGTCAGGCAGTCTTTGTGGTCAGTGTCAAGGTGGACTTGATGAACAGGAGACACGCTAACAATCATCGTGTGAGGGGGTGGAAGGGACAGCAGGAGGCTGATGTCACAGGTTCCCACTGTGAGGGATGAAGGTGATCAGGAAAGGCCTCTGGAGGATTCCTTCTGATGTGGCACAGAGGAGGAGAGCAGGAGGCAGACAGGTGAAAGACCTGAGGGCAGCTTATGGCAGGCAGAGCTAGCAGGAAGTTACATGGTTGGAGCACAGAGCACAAAGGAGCAGTTAACAGGGAGAAACCCACCGAGGTAAAGGCAGCGGGTCAAAGCCACGTTGAGGAAAGAACTTCACCCTAAGCCTTTGGAGGTCAATGGGAAACTCTGAAAGGTTTTGATCAGAGGGTGAATGAATAGATCCATGAATAGAAAAGTCACCATTGTGACTAGGAAAACACCTTGGAACAAAGCAAAGGAGGAAGGTCACTTAGACTGTCTCAGTGAGGACTGGGAGGTGGCCTAGACCTTGGAAGTAGAAGAGAGGACACAGAAAAGTTAGCTTACTCAGAAGCTTTACAGAGTGGCTAAAATGGATGCTTACGATACCAAACTAGAGAGGACTGCAGGAAAGTTAGCCTCGGTTAATGCTGCAGGTAACCAGATAGATGTTATTTCCATTCACTGAGATAAGACAGCTGCCTCTGAATGCGGGTTCAGATTCCAGCTACTCCTCTTTCTAACTCTGTGACCTGGAGAGAGTTATTTAATGCTTGACCAGGTTATGCAACCTTCCGAAACCTCAATTTCCTTATCTGAAAAATGTGGATCATTAATGCCCTTAAAGGGCTGTGTAGAGGATGACATGAAATGACACTGACGAAGCCCACTGTAACGCAGGGTAAGCTCCATATGGTGAGCAGCCAACGCCTCCCAAAGATGTTTATGTCCTAATCACGGAAACCCACAGATATGTTATCTTACGTGGCAAAGGGAAATTACTGTTACCGATGGAGTTAAGGTTGCTAATCGGATGACCTCCAGATGATGAGATTATCCTCGCTTATTCAGGTGGTTCCAAGGTAATCACCAGGGTCCTTATAAGCAAAAGACGGAGTGGGGAGAAAGAGACCATAAAACAGCATGAGAGGATCTTGTTTGGACATTTCAGTTTGAACATGAAAGAAGGGGGCCGGAAAGCCAAGGAATATGTGTGGCCTCTGAAAGCTGATTTTCCCCGGGAGCGTCCAGAAAGGAAGACAGTCCTCTCCAAACCTTGGTTTTAGTTCACTGAGATCCAAGTAGACTTCTGACTTATAGAACTGTAATATCATTTGACGATCAAAATTATTTTAAGCCACCAAATGAGCTGCAGTGGAAAACCAGCACACACGGCAATTAATGCTGTTATTAAAATTACTACATGATGAAAGATCCAAGAAGAAAGAGGAGGAAGGGAGAGCAAGGAGACAGAAGGAAGGGAAGTTGATCCTGGTTGTGAGAGCTTCCTATTTAGAAGGATTAAGGAGGCGCAGGGCGTGCTCAGGAAGCAGCAAATGGCAGCAGGTGCCTTGGTCAGGCCACACCAGACGTCAGCTGTACAGCTGGACGAGTGAAGGAAGGGCCGTTAGCACCAAGCGGAACTGTGTAGCCGTAATTGTGTATTCGTGCCGAATGACGTTGTAGCTAATCTGTGCCCACTGCAGTTTCTCTCTGTCCTTTCCACTAGCTCACTTTCTTTCTTTTACTTTAAGATATAAATCCTTCCAGCAATATTTGCCACTTCAAAAAGAACTGAGGAAATCAAGAATCTAATTTCTGGAGAGAGAGTTTCCTAAGGGAAGTCAGAAATCAGGAATAGGGCCTACTAAAGGCAGCTCAGATGTGTGTGAAGGACTTCTCAAGTAAGCTTTCAAAAGTAGAGCAATCACTGCCCTTCTCAGGAAGGTGGACTCGATGAAGGGTGCAAGGCTCACTGGCAAGAATTTACTCTATCATGCCAATGGCAACAACAAACTGAGTGTCCTTGACCAAGTCATTTTTCTTCTCAAATGTCGTCTGTAAAATGGGAATTGCAATTCTGGTCTAGTCTTCCTAGCAGATTGCTGCGATCAAAGGAGGTAACATAAACGAAAGAACTTTGTAAGCAGAAAAGCACCATACATCCACCATCAGCACTCATTAGTCCTCGGGCTCCTGGTACCACCAAGAGCAAATATGTCAGTCCTCCGAGGCTTCCGAGCTGTCTGGTTGCAGGTTTGATCATGCACACACATATTATACATCTGTCCCTTCATTTCCGTCCCTTCTTATCTTCCATTTTTTTTCTATTCCCTTTCTAATCAACCGAACACTTTGATCACTGTTTTGCCTTCTTGTTAAACAGATCTCTGAAATTCATTTATTTGCAAACTGGTTTTACAACCCAAATTGCTCATGCATAATGTTCTAGCATGTCAAAGAATGCCTGGGGGATGTCATTCACCTGGGAGTATCAACAGGCCGAAAGACTGTTCTTTGAAACCAGGAAGCTTTACTGGGATTAATATTCATTTTGAATTTTATTCTCTATTTCAAGAAGAAGAGTGGGGGGGGCATCAAAGTGCTAAAAGGAAATTTCATTGGTTATACATCAATCATAATTTCATAATTAATCCAATGATGACTATTCCTAAAATTCTATGATCAAAGTAAGTTTCAAGGGTTTGATTTTTATTGAGTTTATCTTTCCTTTCCATGGCCCCATTTGGAAGCTTGAATTGGCTATTTGCAGGTAATAAAAATACACATCGCTTCCATCATGAAACGACTTCTGTCATATATAAATGAGGAGCTTCCCTTTCCAACTGTGCCTACTCTCTTGTCCAATCTGGAGCCCTGGGCAGCTGGCATGTTGGCCCACTCCCAGCAGGCCCAAGCAAGTGAATTGTGAGGAAATATTGAGAAAGCCAAAGGTTGGTACAAATGTGCTCACTTGTTCAAGACATACACTGGGCAGGTTAAACTGTCACAGAGATGAATTATGGAAGCCTGCCTAGCTGGGGAATGGCCATCTCATGGATGGAGGTACATGGGGAGCTCAGCTAGGACAGGGGTACCTAGACCTGATGTTGGACTGCTTAGATGGGGAAGCTTAGTCTTGAGAACCTGAAAGAAGTACCTGTCCCCCAAACAGCCAGCCATGCATGGAATTTCTCCCATCTTGGTTCATTCTCACCCCTTAAGCACATCCTCTTGGCTACCATCAAGTGTTCCCTGCCATTCCACACTCTACCAAAAGCTGGCTGGCATAATGAACTGCATCTTTAGTGATCATATAGTTTAATCTTTTCATTTTTCTAAGCTCTACAGAGCTCTGCTGGGAAGAGGCGGGGGCAAGGACCCCTGATCCAGGGGACACAGCCCACCTGACCAGAGCTTCATCAGTTCTTCAAGGACTTGGCTTTCTCAGCCGTATCTCACCATGTGACAGGCAATACTTTGTATCTCTAAATTGGAAATTTGGGAAAATAGGAGGTAAAAGGTCTTCCGAGGTCTCCCTGAAACAACCTTCCATCATGACTAAAGACAGTCTCCATGCACCATTAAATCACTCAATACAAATGGGGCTCGTAACCAGAGAGGTTTTCAAAACCTCTTTGTAAAGCCTGGAAATGGTGTCATTTCTCTGTGTCCAGGATCTTACAGGACATCCCAGGGGGGGCCTTTTGCTAAATTGGTATGTGGTTTGCATCCCAGGTTTCTCTTTCATCTGTCACTCAGGATTCAGTCATGGTGCCAGGGTCCAGCTGGGTTGAGAACTTGGTCTCAGGGCTCAGAGGCTAAAGTTGTTAATGAGAGATTCGAAGACTCAGGAAAAAGTTTTCAAGAACTTGCTTCTGCTTTCTTTGTTCTCTCAAGACAACCTGGCTCTCCTCAGCCTACAACTGGGGCCCTCATCTCTTTCTGTCCTCCACAAAAGCACAGTATCTAGATAGGTAAAGTGATTAAATAAACAAATACATCAACCACGTTTATCACCACATCTTGCATATGCTATTTTCTCTCCAAGGAAACCCTTGCCTGCTCATCCTCCATCCCCTTGCCTGTCTGGCACTCACCTGCCATAGCTACATCAGCGTCGAAGTCTCTCCTACCCTAACTGCCCTGATGACTTTGGAAGCCTCCCTTGGTGTTCCTGCCACAACACAGATGCTTCTGCTTTGTGATGGTTTCGTGACCCCTCTGTACTGGCATTGGTCTATGAGCTCTTCCCACATAGGGATCTCGTCTTACTCATCGCAGTGCAGGGCCTGTTAGAGTCAGCCCTTCATAAGTACCTGTAGAGCTGAACAATGACAGAAGGAGTGAGTGACTCATCCTGACTGCACCTGCAGGCTGGCCATTCACCTCAAAGAAAATTATGGCTCCTATGGGCTTCAGAAACAGTTTAGAGGAATGGGCTCCTGGCCACACCTTCAAAATTGCCCCAGCACACACACACACACAAATTCATTCTTTTAAAAGTCTGCACAGGTCTAAGATAGGAGACATTAGAAGTCCAGACTAAAGCCATTGTCATGTAGTTGAAGAAACTATGAATCAATGAAGTGGCATGGTTGAGGAAAGTTAGGCACCTGACATTATGATTAATACAGATTTGGGACAAATAAACACTTACTATGGATGTTACAAATTTCATACAACCAAAACGTAAGTACTATAATATAAAAAAGATAGGCCAGCTGTAAAAAAAAAAATAAGCAATTAACTCTTATGCTATAAACATCTTTAAAATCTAAAATACAGTACACAACATGACTGCCATCCTGCACCCCCAATGTTGTGCAAAAGAGGGACCCTGCATACATTTGAACTTTTCCTGCTCATTGAGTCTCGAATTTATCTTACAGAAGGGACATATGAGATTAGAACCCCGGAATTCCTACTCCCACTTCGGTGTTCTTTTTGCATAAAGTTAGTTTACGAAAGAACAAAACTTTAATTTCATACAGAGAGGAAAACACCGTGATTCCTGATAACATGTGCTTGACTGATATCTGACTTATCTTTAGAATAAATTTAGATAAGCAGGCAAAGGAACAGGGTGCCACACACACAGCATAGAGCCTTGAGCCAGGAGACATGAATTCTAAAACCCTCTCCTTCTGCAAGTAGCTGTGTGAAGTTTGTATAAGTGTTTTCTTGATCTTGTAACCTTTGAATATTACTTTCCCCTCCATAAAATAGAGATAATTTTTCAGACCTTATAATTGTGATATCAGGTTCCTAATCTAAAAACTCTTGGCCACACGCCCTCTGGGGGCTGACATTTTTCTATACTAATAGTCATTTTTACTACTATAAAGTGAAAAATAAAAGGAGGAAGGGGAAGCAGCAACAGTGGAGATGCCACTGGTCCCTAAAGTGGGCAGGGCCTGGAGTGCAAAGATAAAGGTTCAGAAAGAGGGGCAAGCAGACAACTAAAGAAAGACTCACAGACATTGCACTAGGGGCTCAAGATTGATTCCTTGCCATCTCCACAGTACATGTGGACAGGAACTTCTTAAATAGTCTGGTTTCTTCATCATTTTTGTATTTGCTCTTTGAGGGAAAAATTACCTTTTGACTTAGCCTAGGGAAAGACAAGAATGACCCGAGGTTTCTCTATTGATCTGGACCCACAGTACAGCAAGAGTTAAGCTGTCCAACCTGGGCCCGCATCCAAACTTGTACCTCTGAGCTTTGGACATGCTAAGAATCTTGTCCTCTCCTATTAGAGGTAAGAAAGGAAAGAAGATGGAAAGAAAGTTTCTAAGGCACTTTGGGGTATAATACTTCACCTAGAATCATGGAGAAGGAAGGAATCTAGGCTTGCTGCCTCTAAACAGCACCAGAATGGAAGTCTCATTTCCTCCAAATCTCTCTCACATTCAGCATGAGTTATTTCTTCTTGGGAACCTCCTCTTCCATTTCAATTTTTAAGCCATAAATCCGTCCATGTATGCTACATCTATTATCAGATTACCTCTGTACCAGTCCTATCTTGGGGTTGTATGGAAATCGTCTCTTCTTACATCCTCTAGGGGATAAGGACAGATGATTTTGCGTGATCAGTTCAGGCAGCAGTGAACACTCACACATGTGTTTGTGGTTTCTAAGCACTCCATATCCTTCATCTCATTTGAGTTTCCCAACAACCCAGGGAGGTAAGTATGGCAGGAATTATCAGTTTTACAAGTGGACACCCTGCTACTCAAACACAGAGCTTGTCCAAGCTAGTAGGATAAGGAAACCTGACTCAAAATCCCTGGGGGTTCATTCTTGATATGTTTTTGATCTTCTCCTGGAGGAGGTCTGTATCAGATGAGTGATCTCACCTGAAGGGTACATTCTCTTCCAAAGTTCATTCTGTGCTCTGCATAAATTATCTGCTTTAGAAGTCTAGTACAGTTCGTCATTTTTCAGCCTGAAAAGTTATGGGAACAAAACTAAAATCACCTTTTCTTCAAAAGCTAATAATCACTAGCTGCCATTAAAGAACTTAATTGCAATTATCACCTCATTAATGTACAATTAAGATGTCTGATACAAACTCTATGGGGAGTGGTACGATGAGACCTCAAAAAACTTAACGCAGACCTACCATTTGATCCAGCAATCCCACTACTCAGTATTTACCCAATGGGCAAAAACATTTTATAATAAAGACACTTGCACTTGAATGTTTATAGCAGCTCAATTCACAATTGCAAATATGTGGAAACCACCCAAGTGCCCACTGCTGCATGATTGGATTAATAAAATGTGGTGTATGTAAACCATGGAGTGCTGCTCAGCCATAAGAACAAACAATAATCTAGCGTCTTTGGTAACAACCTGGATGAAACTGGAGACCACGTTTCTCTATGCAGTATCTCAAGAACTGAAAAACAAATACCACGTCCTCAATACTAAATTGAAACTAGTAGATCAACACTTATGTGCAATATGAAAGCAAAACTCAATGGAAATCATGGGGGGTGGGAGTGAGTACATTCACACCTAACTTGTACAAGGCGCACATTCTGGGTGAAGGGTACACTTATAATTTTGACTTAAAATATGCAGAAGCAAATTACGTAACCAAAATGTAGTACTCCTGCAACATTTGGAAATTTTTTAAAAAATTTAAATGATGTGGTATACTTACACCTTGGAGTACGACTCAGACATAAAAATGAATGAATACCTTTTGCAACAATCTTGGTGGAACTGAAGGCCATTCTCCTAAGTCAGTAGTTCTCAACCTTCCTAATGCTGTGACCCTTTAATACAGTTCCTGTGGATTGCGACCCACAGGTTGAGAACCTCTGTCCTAAATGCTGTGTCTCAAGAATTGAAAAACAAGCACCACATGTACTCACTATTAAATTGGAAGTAACAGGTGCCCAGAGGAAAGTGTAACTCAGTATAAATCAACCTGAGGGGAGGGGAAAGGGAAAAACCCTATCTAATAGGCACCATGAACACTATTTCGGTGACAGAAGCACTTACAGCTGGGACTCAAGCATTACAAAAGTGACCCATGTAACCTAATATTTGTACTTTATAAATATTTTTAAATAAAAAAATCAGTTGTTCTGTTAAAAAAAGAGATGTCTGCCACTCGACAACCAGCCAATAACCACAGTTAAATGAGATCATAGCTAGTGAGCTTTTTCAAACCTACAGAATTAGGATTCAGTAGCTGTACTGAAACTTGTTAAATGCCCTGAGAATTTGATCCATTGTCTTTTACAAAAACATACTGGAGGACACTTGGTGTGTGCCTGTGCAGCCTGTCTCCTGTAGGTGTGGAGAAATAGGCTCCTGTCACCAACTCAAGTGCAGAAGCCTTCTGCTCCTACTAGCTTCATGGTATGTCCTAAGGGGCTGCAGGCTGGGATGGTACTTAGACACCATCTGATCTTCACTGTGCCCCCAGCTCACAGGGGAGCGACTTGCCCTGGGTCATGAAGCAGCTTGGTAGTAAACTGCAGCCTCCACATCCTGACTCTCATGCTCTTTCTGCTCCATGCTGATAGTGTTCAGATGAACTAATTGGAAATGGAACCATTTCTAACTAAAAATATTTTAAATCAAGAATCTGTAGTTAAACACTTTGTCTCTCTCGAAAACCCTTACTCATGTCGTGATTTGTTATGGAACCCAGGTTAATCACCAGGAAAGAAAAAGGGGTAGACATCTTAAGGGACAGGGGAATAAATTGTGAGCATGATTCACATTTGTTTTAAAAAATAAACGAAATGCAAATACTGTACAAGTCAGTGTCTAGGTCACAGCATTGTTAGAATTTTCCCAAGAAGTTTATGGATAGTAAGCTGCCATAGAAATTTCCTGATGTTGCTTAGAGCTGGACCAGGTGAAGAGGAAGGAGAAGACATCCGCGCCAGATGAATCCCAGCATAACTGGAGTGGCGCCATCTACATTCAATCCATAAAGACCAGCCTGGGGGCCCTCAAGCACTCAGCATCACTCCAGTTTTATGTACCTTTTCAAACATTTACATTACATGAACTATTTTTATCATGTAATTTCTCAGTCCTCTGAGTGTTAGACAAGGTTTGTGTGACCAGCCCCTATGTAAAAGAAAGCAACTTGAAGAAGTAATAGAACAGGCTGTGTTGGAAGGGACAAGCAACCTGGAGCCAGAAGACATCAAATCATAGGGTTTGGTCTAGGCTAATTACTTCATTTGCAAGGTCCTCGTCTCTAAGTACCCATGTGGGACAGAATTCAAGAAAAATTAATAGCCTTCTTCCAGATGAAATGACCATGCTTATGCTGAAAATTTCAACACACAGCCACTTTCTACAATGAGGGATAGACAGGTGTGTACACTTTGAGGTGGAGTGTGGCAGCAACTGGGATCTGGACCCAAACGATGCTGGTTTCCATTCCTCTTGAGCCATTTGCCACCTGATTGGCTTTAAACAAGCTCTTTGACGTTTCTGATGCTCAGATCTCCCCGTGCACAGAGTTTTGTAAAGTATTAGTGCCCCATGCAAGCGTAAGGGATTATTCCTAAATTCTCACTGCTCAGCTGTTGTTACACCTTGGATGCACCATCTGCAGAACTGGTAGGCATCGTAGCAAACATCTGTTCCCATTATCAAC
>NW_003852417.1:6614628-6619174 GCF_000181295.1 Otolemur garnettii
AGCATATTGCTTAATATTATGCAAATATGCATGCTCTTTGCAAACTGCCAGTAATTACAAGGCTGAAAAAATCACTGCAGTAGTTCTGTCTCCTGGGAGCACATCATACCAGGAGTTTGGTTACTGACCTTTTCATTTGTCTGAACAAATAAAAAGAAAATTATTGGCTTTGTTTTTTAAATATTTACTTGCCTCCCTTTCAAAATAAATTACATCAATAAAAATATGCGCTTGTTTTTATAGTGTGTTCTGGAATTTCACCCTACTCAAGGCTATTTTCCTTCCTGAACTCTAGCTGTTTAACAGTTCTTCTGTCAGCAGAGCATGACATTTGTATTTAAGATGTTATCTTCGTAGGCTGGGTGCTGAAGAGCCTGTCTCCTTAATAGTGCCATCCCCACCCCTATTGAAACCAGGCTAGCTTTATTTACCTTCATTTTAAATGCTCTAATAACTTTTCAATAATCTTTCATTCACCTGCATGATAGTACCCAGATGGACCTTATCAATAAGCTGGAAATTCATATAACAAGGGTTATTAATCAATTGAGTCTGTTGTAATTAGATAATTAATAAAAAGGAAAGGTACTTGACAAAAGGGATAGATTTTAAATTTTAGTGCCTTATCACGAATTGGTGAGTAGAATTCTAATGGACAGTTCAGCTTCCCACTTGGCAGAGTAGAGAGAAAAGCAGGTCCTCTGCAGTTTCTGTGGCAGTGCGGTGAGCTTGACAATGTGGTGAGCTCGACAGACCTAGCCTGGGAATGAGGGGACGCAGGTTCTAAGCCTTGACCTATAGCAAGTCATTTACCACTTCTGGCCCTCAGCTTACCCATCTATACTTTCCAGAGGCACCAGCAATGGCTAATATCCCTGAGTCTCAAATTGCTCAGTATCACAGTAAAATTCCATACATACACATTCAAAGAAGGAGAGGCTGAAGCTGAGATAGGGTTGCCAATGTTTGTTTCTCCAAATAAGGACAAGAAAATATGTCTATGCCATAAGCTCCCAGCTGGTGAATAAAGCCCTTCCTCTCTTAAAAAAAAAAAAAAATTAAGAAAAGAAAATATGGCTTGAATTCTTAAAAACATGAAACATCCAAAATCTCAGAAAATGTTTAATTCTTTAAATTTAATGTAATCGAGTATATAAAAAATGTACTAGTTTACCTCATTTACAGAAGATTGAAACAAAATTCCCCATGCAGCAGAACCAAAACATGGCATGATACATGGGGACTCAGGCTAACACATCTCAGAAAGTCATAATACCAGCAGATCTAAAAGATCTCATTGTGCTCTAAATTTTATGGATGCTCCAAACTCGTAATTACCTTTTTTATTATAGACTCTTTTAAAAATGGATTTTCTTAACTGGATTTTCTATTTTCAGAAGGTTGATAACATCAGCTTTACATTTTTTCTTTTCTTCACATTAGACATGTGTTTTAATTTGATGTCAAGGACACCTAAAAGTCTGTAGCACACTCACACTTTAAGGGCTCTGCCGTTATGCCCTGCGGTTTTATTTATCTTTCATAAATTTTCTTAATAGAACTAAATGTCCTAAAGATTTTATTTGTCACATTTTAGTTGCCATTTTTAATTTGCCTTGTGTAGAAATAAAATACATTGTCAAGCTATGAAATTTCATGTATTTTCTACATGTCAGAAAAAGAAAAATAAAAACTTGAGCCTTGGACTAAAATTGCCTCTTACCCTGCTCTCCTCTGTAAATGTGGCTAGAAGTGACTGCACTCCCGGAATGCCTGAGGTGGCCAGGAAGCTTACCTGAGATAATAACGCAAAACAACAGTGTGATCTACATGGAGGTTCAGTTATCTCCTTTTATTAAAAATTTCTTAAAATCCTAGACAACTTGTAAATTGTTAAAAAAAAAAAAAAGAGTACGTGGTACTATGACACTATGGTATTTTGAAAATAAAAGCTAAATAAAATTTTCAAATATTGCATCCAATTTTTTCTTGGATGAAGAATGACGCTGAGGTTCTTTTATCATTAAGTGTATAAAAACAAAATAAATTTCTTACACATGAGGGCAACACCTTCAAGGTCTATGTTTATGGGAGAATGTAGACTATTTTAAGAACAATTAAATCAAATGAGGCAAAGTAAAACAGGATATAAATGAATTTCATTTTAGGCAAATGGGACAGAAAATTCATATAGACAGATTTGCTAAATGTAGTAATTGGGGTATTTCTTACAACCTAACTTAAAATTAGCCTGCCCTAGAAAAAATGATTTAATCTAATAGAGAAGCCTAAATCTTGTTTTCACTTCCCTTGAAAACTGTAAGAAATAGTTGTAGTTGGTTGGTTGTTCATTTTCTGTGTTTTTCCCCCTGACTTTTAAAAACAAATTATAATAGGATCAGAGAATACTAGTATAGCATAAAAAGGAAATAACTTAGAAATTGTTCAACATGGGAGGCAAATAAAGCCCATCAGTGACTGGTGATCCCTTATTCAAAATTTGTGGAAGACAGTGACGCTTCCTCTGAGTTTCTCAGAAAAAATCATAAACTTGCTTTTCATTTCTATGGCAGGTGCATATTGATTTTTATGGTGCACTAGGACCATACCTGACATAAGGGTTACAGAGGCATAGATAACACGGCTCCTGCCCTGCGGGAGTCAGCAGATCCTTGTAATGAAATGTGAGGCTTCCCATGGTAAGAGAAATACAGTAACCTCCAGAGGTAAATTCCAGGAGCATTGACCTAATCCGGAGTGTCAGGATGCCTCTGTGGAGGAATGAACCTCAAATCTGACTTTTGGAAAGTCAGGTAAGAGGTTGGTGATAAAATATTCTCAGAGCTAAAGAGAAGAAAACATGCAAAGGACCAGGTTCATACAATTGCTGAACACCATTCAAGATGCACAAAACAGAGAATGAGAGGGAAGCAGGGGCAGGTATCCAAGGACTCTATATACCACCAGCAAAATATTCATCAGTGTTCTTGTCTATGCTGGAGGAATAAGACAGTTCATGTCTGAAGTGCGAGTCTAGTGAGACAGAATACTCAATAGGCAGCCAAGGACAATAGGACTCAGGGCTGGCTTACTCCTCAAGGCTCAGGAAAACAGCAAAGGGCTGTAATCTCTTCTTCAAGGGCCCTGACTCCAAAAAGCAGCCCACTGGGTTTTATACCCCAGAGGGTCACTGTATGCTGTGCTAAAGCATTGAAGGACATTCTGTGTCTGAGAGGGACCATGACAGAGCCCAGGCTGCTTGTTATCAGGATGTGCATTTCCAGAACATTCCACAGTTATGGAGGATGGTTGGAGAGCTGGGTTGGCTCAAGAGCACCTGGAGAACTATCCTGCAAGAATCAAGTGGCCAGAAAAATTCTAAACCTCCCAAGAACTTTCAGAGATAGAAGGAAGAAGATAAGTTCTGTGTGGAAAGGGGCATCGATCACATGGTTTAAATATTAACAGTGTGATTCCAGAATGTTGCATGACTTGGCCTCCCACACCTAGCAGACACTCATGTCTCCTCATGGAATTTGGACAAAATCCTAATGGAAATGTGAAGCCAATAAAAGATTTCAAATAGGTCAGAGATACAACTATTCTGAGCAAATTACAGGCAGAATTTAGCCAGGCAGAGAGCTTTGAAGAGAATGGGTTGAGGTGGAGGACAGGTTTGAAAGTTATTGTAGTAATACAAATAAAAGATGATAGCAACAATGCCTGTGCGTGCTTGTCAGGGGAAAGGGGCATCTGTAGAGAGGTGAAAAGTTGACCAATCAATCAGATCTTATAAAACTTCATTCCTTTAAGAATCAGAGATGATCCTGAGATCTACAGCTGGCTAGATGTTAGCACCATTCACTAAGACTTAAACAGGAATCAGAGCATTTGGAAGTACTTGAATACATTCCATTCTGGATGTGTTGGTTTATGATGTCTGTGTGACATTCAAGAGAGGCATGTAGCCAGTGGTTCATTTGGCTAAAATTATCTTCATGGTTTTCCTAAAAATTGCATCTTGCACACCTAAACTACCAAATTCTAAGGTCAATTACCACTTCTAGCATCCTATTTGACATATAACAACATTATGCTGAATTATAGTTGGGTTCAGGAAGAGATAAAAGAGGAAATCACTAACTTCTTTGAGCAAAACAACAATGAAGACACAAGCTACCAAAACCTGTGGGAGACAGCAAAAGCAGTCCTGAAAGGAAAATTTATCACTTTAGGTGCCTATATCCTAAAAAGAGAAAGAGAGTGAATTAACAAACTCACAAACTATCTAGTGGAAATCGAAAAAGAAGAACATCTAAGCCTAAACCCAGCCGAAGAAAAGAAATATCCAAAATTAAATCAGAGATCAATGAAATTGAAAACAAAATTCAGAAAATTAATGAAACAAGGAATTGGTTTTCTGAAAAATAAAGAAAATAGATAAACCTTTGGCCAGACTAACTACAAACAGAAAAGTAAAATCTCTAGTAACCTCCATCAGAAATAATAAAGGAGAAATAAGAACAGATGCCACAGAGAGACAAGA
>NW_003852417.1:6621852-6630664 GCF_000181295.1 Otolemur garnettii
GTGACAGTGTGTAACACCCCTTTTGAGAGCAGGACACGATTATAAGAGGGACTTGACCTAACAAATGCAATCAATGTAACCTGGTTCTTTGTACCCTCAATATATCCCCAGTGACAAAAAAGAAGATGCCCAATGATCAATGTTATTGTAACCTATAACCTCTAAAATTATATCTGGATATATTTTAATTGATATTTGCAAGATAGATATTTTTCCTTTTGTTTTTTTTACTTTCATCCTACATATATTATTACATTTTTAGTGAATTTCTTGTAGATGGCATTTAGTTGGGTCCTATATTTTATACATTCTACCAATCTTCATTTTAATTGGTATATTTAGGCTCAGCATATTTAAAGTAATTCTTGATATGCTAAGTCTAAATCTTCTCTTTTATTATGAGTTTTCTGCTTATTCTGTTTTCATTCTTCTCTCTCCTTTTTCTTGCATCTTATGAGATACATGAATTTTTTAAATTTAATTTTGATGATATTTTTTAATATGTACTTCAATAATAATTTTAGTGGTTAGCCCAGGTGTTACATATATGTTACATACTGGAGTCTCTGGTTCGAGCACTTTACCATTTTACATAGTACAGAAATCTTAGTTCCAGGTCCTTTACCCACCCCACTTTTAAAACATTCATGACTTAGGTATTTCCTGTCAATACATTAAGCAATAATTTTTAATTTCTGCTTCGACCATCAAACATAGCTTTTTTAAAACTCACATGAAAAAAAGATGGACAAATATTTGCCTTTAGGTTCACATTCGTATTTGTTCTTTCTTCTTTCTTGAAGGCCCAGCCTCATTTTTTAATCATTTATTATCTATTTAGATCACTTTCTATAGATATTTTTTAAGGGTAGCTCTTCTAACAGCAAAGTCTCTTCATTTTCCTTTATCTGAAAATGTTTGCATTTTCTCTTAGTTCCTGAAGGATATTTTTGCTACCTATAAAACCAAAGATGTTAGGGTTTTCTTGTTTTTGTTGGTTTTTTTTTTTTTCTTTCAGCATTTGAATATTTTGTGCCACTTTTTTCTGGGTTCCATGGTTTCAGATGAGACATCTACTGCCATTCAAATTTTTGTTCCCCTCTAGGTAATTTTTTCTCTAGCCTCTTAACAGTTTTCAAATGGTCTTATCAAGATTTTGAAATTATTTACAGTGGCATGGGTAATTTGGATATTATTTTATTGAAGATAAATCTTAATTTAGTATTAAGTCATGAATTCTTTTATCCAATCACTTGTTCACTTAGTGAACAAGTCTTTGAACTCCTATACTGTGCAAGGAAGCAACTAGGAAAAGACAAATTTTATGTAATCTTGGCATCCAAGAATTTATAGCCCATTAAGGAGGTTTTTAAAAAGGCATATACAGTCTAAGGTGACCAGACGTCCCGCTTTTTAACAATTTGTCCCATGTCCCACTGCATTTTTAAAAAGTCCCAATTTTTGGAAAGAATACATAGCAAGCTAGGGAATGGCAGAAGAACGGGAAGGGATATATGGTTTTCAGCAGCCATGTGGCTATTTTGCCAGGATATGAGTTTTATATTATTTTTGTTAATTTTATAGTGTTAAACTTTAATAATAACAATAATTGTCAAGAACTGATTATCGAGAACTGCTTATCAAAGTTCGCATTGTTGGTCAGTTGTTAGAATTCGACCACCATTGTTTGGACTTAATGAACAATGGCATTTTTTGGCATTGGCAACCATGAAAACATTTTATAACTGTCTCTCAGACGATACACATGGTACTGTGTGCTAGTGCTAGTTAAACAAGTGATGTCAACAAATCAGCTATGCGGATAATTTAGGTAAGTAATTTATTTATTTCATGAATTTAGCAGACAGTATTCGTATTATTTATATTTTATAGCGGTGGCAAAAAGTCTAGCGTTGGCCTTTAAAGTGACACTTATGACTTACAAGGTATCATTATTAAAAAAATATATTGATAAGGAAAAGGTTAAATCTTGGGCATCAGCAAAAATCACAATAGAGAACAAATGGTTAGAAATATTTCACCATTTTGAAACAAACCATGTTCCGTACAATAATGCACTCAAAATTGGGGGATACGTGCTGTCCTTACCAGGAACTAATGCTGCAACTGAACGTGTCTTTTCTGTGGTAAATAAAATGTGGACATCAGAAAAATCACAATTAAGTGTTGAGACTTTGAAAGCCATTTTATGTGTGAAATATAATTTAACAAATTCTTGTGAAAAATTTCATGACCTTTTAAACAATGACACCAATCTACTAAAAAAAATTCACTCGAATGAGAAATGTGCCAAAGAATAAAATAATACTACACATAATTTTTAATGTATTATATTTGTAAATTGTACTTATGTTGAAATTTAAAATATATATTACAATACTATTTTTGCATTGTATGAAAATTTTTGTTGCTCCATATAGACCAAATTTTTAATTAAGAATCCCCCCTGCCCCCCTTCAATGGTGTCCCACTTTACCAATGTTAAAATCTGGTCACCTTAATATACACATATAGCCATGATATAAATTCAAATAAGATCAGATCCATAACAGTAACCGAATGTGCTTTAGTGATGGAGGATAAAGATTATTTTCATGTTAAAAGGAATTAGGAGAGTGATATTTGATTGACATCTAGAAAAACAGGTAAGTTGTGAACAGATAAAAACGAGGAGAAAAGGGAACTCCAAGTAGAAGAAAGAGATTCAACAAAAACAAAAAGATGAGAAACTGTTTTATGTACTAAGCATGCAAGGGACAGAGGAATCTGTTTGCTGCTTTGTTCATGAATGCTGATCATGCCTCCCACAAGGTTGAAAATTCTTTCAGAGCAGAAAGAAGGTGTTATGTATCACAAAGAATGAGCCAGACTTCAGAATTAATCAGTCTGAATCACACTTAATAATTATATTTTCTTTAATACTCCAGTCAATTTCCTCACTACCCACCTTCCCCTTCCAGGTGTAATAAGACATTGAGACCTGGATGCAAACTACTCAGCCTCCTCCTTATTCTTTCCATACAGTGACAGGCACAGGCAGAGCCAGCGTGTGTGGTTGTTTGCTTCCCAGGGTTCCTGTCTGTCATGAAGCAGGAACTACAATCCCACCCTCTGTCTGTCTGCAAAGCTTGTGTCCTGCCTCGGGGCTGCTCACATCTGCAGGAAGGCACACCTGCTTCTCTTCCTCTAGCCTAGCTGTATGCCAATTCAGAAGGGGCACTGACTTTAAATCATGTAAAAGAGAAAAAAAATATTAGTCACATATTTTGGCACACGATAGGTATGCATGGTAAGGCCAACATAGATTATTGTTTCCACTTGACTTCATCATAAAAGCTTTCATGCTAAAGACCAAGGTACTTGGCTATTTCTTCCAAAGAGCTGTGCATTTCATTCACAAGCTAGGCTTTTTTCCTGATTGAAAATATTGTGAAATTGTTCTGCATATAATTTACTTTTGGTTGCAGTCCTAGAATCAGAGACATAATACAAGAAGCACCAGACAGCTTTTAAATCAAGCCTCAGCATTCTTGGGGTATGGGAAGAAAAAAGGCTGTAATAAAGTGTTCATGAATCTGAATGTTAAGACACGTAATGTTTACATGTCTACAGCAATCTTACAACTCTGGGGGTAGGTAACTAATTAGAACAAGTAATGCCAGATAGTTTAGCTAATCCGATCAAGCAAGGTGATATTTGAAATTGTCAAATAACACCTGAAATGGTCAAGTAATGTGAGCAGGATTGAAATGTCAGTAGAAATTTTTACTTCTGTTCAGCCGCACTGTCTCTGGGAAGCCCTCCCCCATGTCTCCAATTTGTCTGCATTTCCATCACTTCCCAATCTTCACAGCCCTGTCTACAATTAAAATTACCTGGACTTTCCTCCCGACTGGATACCTATAACCTGTGAAAACCATGAGCAAGTTATTTAACCTCTCTCAGCATTGGTTACCTTTTAGATAGGGCTGCAGTGAGGATTAATTGAGATAATATATACAAACCACTTACCAGGACCACGTGGCAAGTGACAGTCTCTCGATACTTAGCAGATATTAGTATCACCTAATTTTCTTTGCTAATTTCCCCATTGTAATAGACCTGCTTACACATCTGTAGTTCTCTTTACTTTCTCTAACTACCTAGATTCCACTTCTATTTTCAAAATTATTCCAAAGTCATAGCTACATGGTCAGAATCATGAGGTCCAGGCCTAGTTTTGAGTCCCTAATGCTGTCATTGTTACATGGAGTAGGCACAATGAATATTTGCAGAAAGACCAGGTAACAAGAAAGAAAGGGAAAAAGAAGAAAATTGGAGTGCTACATATTGAAACACATAAACACTTGACAGTTACAAGAAAAATGTGAGTCAAAGGCTATATATATCATCAAAAACCCGGGGTAAGGAAAAGCTGAAAAGGCTCATACACAGATCTGAGAGTCTCTAAGTATTTATATAACAGCCAGTGGTTTGAATACACACTTCCTTAAGCTATAACCTACCTTATACTTTCCATTGAAGATAAATACAATACTTATTAAAATCTATTGGCAAGAATTTTAATCAATGCAATACGTTCTACTGTGTACTTAGTGAAATACAAAGAATGAAGGGAATTGCTAATGATGGCTGCACATGCAAATTTCAACAGGGACAGGTCCACGTATGATGATAAGCTAGAAGATTGAGGAAATAGACATCATTGCCCACCCTAAAGCTTACGCTTCTAACTACCTACCTTGCAATGGGACTTAAGGACAGATATGTCTTTCCTTCCTATTTGAAAGCTAAGTTTATGTTATCAAAAAGAAAGAGACTTTAATTTTCACTTTAAACTAGTTTCTCGGACCTCCAACTTAAGATAATTCATAATTCACAGTGTGGACAGTGGCAAAGAAGAGATATTTCAGAGTCAAATAGACTTGTGCTAAAATCCTGGATCTATCATATGGTAATTCTACCAAGTGAAAAATTTAAGGGCAATTTTAAATTGAATAACAAGGAGTTTAAATTAACTAATCTGTGACTCACTTTCCAGGGTGCCTGGCATGTTGCGAGGATCCAGTAAATGGTAACAATTGTTCTGCCACGAGAATCATCTATTATAGCGATAGCATTTAGATAAGTGGTGCTGAAAACAGAAACTCAAACAGAAATACTAACAAAAATAAGATACTAAAGCCATTGTGAAAGTGGCAGCTCCAGGAGGCCGGGCTATTTATGTGTGTGTTCACTCCTTTATCTCCTGAACTAGAACGTATCTGAGACAAAGTGCTTAATGAACATTTGTTGAATTAATTAATAAACAGCTCTAGGACAGTAAATTGTAACAGAGGCCCCTTTGGTACTTCCCCTCCATCCTCCCAGCGTGCTTTCTGGGAGGGTTGGGTCATAGCTGTCAAGTGGAAGCCAACTCTGAAGCTCAAAGCTTTTCTCTCTTTTTTTTTTTTTTTCTAATTATAAACTGATAATTTATAATGTCATAAATCTATGGGGTACAAAGCCTTGCTATGATTCATGAATGCAATGCTCAATAATTAAATCAAGCTAATTAACTTATCCATCACCTCAAATACGGAACATTTTTTGTGGTAAGAACACTCTCGGCAATTTTGAAATATACAAAACTCTATTATGAACTATATTCACCAGACTGTGTAACTGAACTTAAAAAAAGAAATTCCTCCTAAAATTTTGTACCCTTTCACCAGCATCTCCCCACTCCTCCCACCCCCAGCCTCTACTGTAAGCACCATTCTGCTCTCTGCTTCTAACAGTACAATTGTTTTCAATTTCACATATAAGAACATGCAGAATTTATCTTTCTTTGCCTGGCTTATTTCACTTAGCATAATATTCTCTAGTTCCATCTCTGTTGTCACAGATCGCAGAATTTCCTTTTATTTTAAGGCTGAAGAGTATTCCATCATGTACATATACCATATTTTCTTTAACTATTGATGGGAACGTAGGTTGATTCCAGCACTTGTCTATTGTAAAAAGAATTGCAATGATTATGAGAGTATCGCTATCTCTTTGAGAAACTGAGTTTAAGTCTTTTAAACATCCAGAAATGAGACTGTTGAGTCACACATACGCTGGTAAACAGACATCCTATCCAACACAGTGCTAGGAAATCGCATAGCCATATCCAAGAATAAAATTGGACCCCTAACTATTACCATATACAGAAATTAACTCAAAATGGATTAGATTTAAATGCAAGACCTGAAACAATAAAACTTCTTGAAAATGTACTTTATCCAGAGAAAGTCTATTTTTGTAAGTGGTGAGAGGTATGGGTCCAGTTTCATTCTTCTACGTGTGGCTAACCAATTAGTCCTCCCAGCATGAAATGATAAAAATTCTAGAAGGAAGTGTGGGGAAAAATTCTTGACAAAATCAACCTGGGAAAAGATTTTATGAAGAAGACCCCCTTGGCAATTGAAGTAACACCAAAAATAAATAAGTGGGACATGATCAAGCTAAAAAGTTTCTGTGCAACTAAGGGTACAACAAGTAAAGCAGACAGACACCCTTCAGAATGGGAGAAGATACTTGCAATGATGAATCTGACAAAGGGATGATCACTAGAATCTACAGAGAACTCAAACTAATCAATAAGAAAAGAGCAAACAATCCTATATGTAAGTGGGTAAGAGACTTAAACAGAACCTTCTCTGAAGAAGACAGATCAATGGCCAACAAGCACACGAAAAAAACGTTCCTCATCGCTCCTAAACAGAGAAGTGCAAATCCAAACCATCCTGAGTAATCACTTCACCCCAGTAAAAATAGCCCACATCACAAAATCCCAAAGCTGCAGATGCTGGTATAGATGTGGAGAGAAGGGAACAATTTCACACTGTTGGTGGGATTGCAACCACATGCAGCCTGAATGGAAAGGAGTAAGAAGAACCCTCAAAGAGCTATAAGTAGACCTTCCATTTGATCCCACAATCCCATTACTAGGTATCTACGCAGAAGGAATGACAAATCATTTTACCACAAGGACATTTGCACTAGACGGTTTATTGCAGCTCAATTCACAATTGCCAAGACACGGAGCTGACTCACGTGCCCACCATCAACACATGAATGAATGGACCAATAAACTGTGGTATATGTAGACCACAGAATATTACTCAGCTATAAGAAAGGATGAGACTTTACATCTTTTTCATTTACCTGGATGGAATTGAAGCACATTCTTCTCATTAAAGTAAGGGAATGGAAAAGCAAGCATCCAATGTACTCAATACTGATATGAAACCAATAGATAAACAGCTACATGCCCACATGAGAGAAGAATAAACACAATCATATTCAAGTGCGGGGGGAGGAAGGAGGGTGACTGGTAAGCTGTCATCTGAGGTGCACGTGACGTAGAAATGGAATGCAAGTGTGCCACTAGTGGATAAGGAAATGTGAGATGCATATTTGACTATAGCATAAAGTACTACTCAGCCGTAGAAAGGACCGAGATAAAGTCTTTTGTAGAAACTTGGATGGAACTGAAGACAGTGTTCCTAAGTGAAGTGTCTTGGGAATGGAAAACCAAATACCACTTGTATTTACCTACAAGTGAGACCTAACCAGTGGGTATATGTGGGCACAAAGTGGTGTGATGGACTCTTAGGAGGGGGGTAGGAAAGAGGGTTGAGGGATTGAAAATTACCTAGTGGGTGTAAAGTACACTGTTGTGGTGATGGGTACTCCAAAAGCCCTGAGTGATATGGAACCACAAAACTCAAACAGCAAAGGCAATCTCCAGCTAAAAGGAATAATCTGGAGATACCACATTACCTAATTCCAAGCAATACTACAAAGTAATAGGAATTAAAATAGGTCGGTGCTGGCAAACAAACAAACAAAAAACCTAGATATTGCTAGTAAGGGCACAGGGCAGAGAACCCAGGCATATGCAGTCAGTAATTTTCAACAAAGGTGCTAAAAATATACAATAGCTAAAATAAAATTCTGTTCAATAAATAGTGTTGGGAAAATCGGATATCCACATGCAGAAGAATGAAATTGGAGCTTAGAGCTTTTCAGATTGTGAAAGGGAATTTCCTTCACAGTAAAAGCTTTCCAGTCAAGGATCTCTTATGTTTCTTAGTCACCTAAATGGAAATGATTTTAGTCCTTTTGAATAAAAAGTTAAGTCAGTGCCAAGTGCAATGTACTTGGTTACTAAATATTTGGCTCTGAGCTCAAACCTGCTGTTCTCTGATTTTATGGTCTTGAGGTGGCTGCAAGATCCAACAATTGATGTAACCCGAGGGTTAAGGGGTGTCAGAAGCCAGAGAGGTATTCAACAAGAGAGAGAAATAAAGTTCTGAAACAGCATGTAAGTTAGATTCCTCCCTAGGAAGGGTAAATAACCCCTGATTTGTTGGTACTGTAAGATTCATGAAAAGATCAACTCAAAGCACTTGAAAATGATCACAATTCAAAAATAACGAATTTTTGCCTGTCCAAGATATTACCATTTTATTCTAGTAATAGCCACTGCTTATTGTACAGAAGTTTTAAAACTACTTCAAAAGAAAAAAAAAATTGAAATACTTGGACGACTAGTAAAGAAGCAGACTGAAAAAGCAAAACAAAACCAAAAATGGGTGATGCCAACGGATGGAAGTTTTAAAATATATTTTGTTTTGGGATACTGAGTCGGCATTTAAAGTGGAAACTAAGTTTTTGCATTTAGACCCTAACAACACTACACAGCAAACACTCTGCTCACTTCCTAAACTGTTGTGAAGAAAACAAAAAAGTCATCCTGATG
>NW_003852417.1:6630933-6660279 GCF_000181295.1 Otolemur garnettii
GTCTAGAAAAAGGATTATGAGCACGCCCTGTACCTGTTCATCTTTTTGTTGCTAGATACAAAAATAAAGAACTCACAGAGCTCAAAACATCTCACTTTATTGGGAGGAAAAACTAGCTGAAAAATAGACTGAATTCAGACAATAGGATAGAGGCTCAGCAAATAAATCAGCAGGACGGAGCCCTCCTCCTCCTCACCGTCTCTTTTCAGAGCCTGAGTATCTCCTGCCTTCAAGGTTGCCTGGCCAGACTCAGCAAAAGTGTAACAAATGTTCCAGAATACTGAGATGTGCTTTTGCAAAAGAAGGGAAGTAGGAAACAAAACACTCAGGGTGGTGTAAGAAGTCTGTACTCGAGAAAGAAACCAAACAAAAGCAGAATACAGGAGTGATTCTGAGAAGCTCCAGAAGAGCTGGGGAAGTCATCTGAGCGCAGGGGGAATGAACGCTGGTCTGTACATCACAAAAGAAGGTTCGGACCAAAGTCTCAAGGAAGATTTTTCCTAGGCAGTGGAATTCGAGATGCACATGTGGGCAGCCCATGTTTCTCTACATTTTCCAGATATTCTATAGTAAACCATAAGTGCTCATAAAAGAAAATAAAAACAAGGATATGTTTCAAAAGTGTATTCCAATGACATTGATGAGATTTTAGTATAAAATGCTCTGTTTTTCAATTTGAAAAACTTTTCATCTTCTTAGATTGCATATTAACTTCTTGAAGACACTGTCTACTAAATAATCCCCAGTTCTCCCAGCTCGCCTTGTAGCTCCTCAAATAATTGATGAGGCTGAATGTTTTTTTTTTTTCTACAGGAATTATTTAAACATTATTCCAAATGTGTAGGCAACACTTCGCTGCCATCTGCATCTAATGAAGATGGTAATGATGAAGATCACAGCATCGTGGGTTAAGACTCCATATAAGTGCGTATGTGTTTACAAAGCTGTGGATAATAATTTAGGTCACAGCGCTGAGAGAATGAGAAGTGCTCTAACATCATCTTTATCCATCTGTTTCTAAGGATTTCTATTTCTATCCTAGTGTTTTTAAGTTTGGAGATACCAGTGTCTCACTCCTCTACCCTACTGAGTTTAACACGTGCATATAATTTCAGAGAACTAATAACTAACGAAGATCAACATAACTGCTTTATTAGTCTTATAAAATTGTGTTAGAACCACTTCTTTAGGGTTACTTGCTAAAATTGGCTTAGAAATACCTCTTGGGCCTGAGAACAAATGGCAGCTACCCTCCCCACCTCCCCTCCCTTCCTACCCTCCTCACCTCCCCTCCCTTCCTATCCTCCCTTCCTCCCCTCCCTGCTGACCCTCCCCACCTCCCCTCCCTTCCTACCCTCCCTTCCTACCCTCCCTGCTGACCCTCCCCACCTCCCCTCCCTTCCTCCCCTCCCTGCTGGCCCTCCCCACCTCCCCTCCCTTCCTGTCCTCCCTTCCTACCCTCCCTGCTGACCCTCCCCACCTCCTCCCCTTCCTCCTCTCCCCCTTTCACTGGGACATGTAAGCAGGCTTTTCAGGTTTTCCCACCCTGCAGTCACAATGGAAAACAGCAATGGAACTGTAGGTAAGTGTAGTTTTATCACATTGAGACAGAAAGGGATTCACATGAGGAAAAGAGAGAGAACCCTGACTCTTGGGCACTGTGTTAGTAGACACCCAAGAAAGCTATTAGAAAGAGAGTCTGAAATTGTTTACCACAATATTTCCCATTCATGAAAAAGAGAGCAGAGACGTCTTTGGCATAGGAAGAAAAGGTTAAGTGTTTCTCCCTCTTCTTCCTGACTTCTGTTCCCTCTTAACCCACTGGGTTCAAAGGCCACAACTCAAGTCAGTTGGAGGCACTGCTTTACCCAAGGAAGAAGTTCATCAGTGCACAGAAGTACCCTGCTTCCTCTCCAGAATACAAACCAGCAACTGCCCTCCCTGTGCCATGGACAGTTCAGCTGTTGTCCCCAGAGATCCTTGAAGAGACAGATCAGGACATTAGTTAAATTAGCATCACAGCCTGTATCCTAGGCTAACAATGTATCACCTATTCGATTTCTCATTCCAAGTCATTCCCAGACATATTTATCCAAATATTGCTTAAGGAGAGGTACAGTGAACAGTAAGATAAAAATGCCGTAGGTTTGAATGAAAATCTCCCTAGTATTACATTGCAAGATAGGGAGTGAAATAAAAAATAAAGTCCTCTATGCCTCGTAAATTCAAGTTTAAAGAATTGAAGTCAAAGCTTCTTACTCCCTGTGTTAGGACAACTAATTCTCCTCCCCCCCAAATGTCCACATCCTAGTCTTGGAACCTGTGAAAACGTTACCTTACACTTCAAAGAGGAAGTAAGGTTATACACAGAATAAAGGTTACTAATCTGCTAACCTTAAAATGATTATCTTCAGGGGCTGACGTAACAATAGGGTATTAAAGGAAGAAGTCAGGGCCAGAGAGATGGCAGTATGATGAGGAGCTTCCCTAACATTGCTGGCCTTGAAATTAAAGGAAAAGGCCATGAGCAAAGAAGGGGATGTGGGTGGACTCTCCTCTAAAACCTCCAGAACGTAACAAACCTACCGAAATCTTATTATAAGCCCATTTTGGACTTGTAGAACCATAAGAGAATACATTTGTGCGGTGTTACACCATTAAGTTCATGGGACAGGTTGTCTCCCTGCAATTGTCAAAATCCTCGAAGGATTCGGGCAGTCCCAAACGGCACTCCTAGGGAAGCTGTGGGATACAGACTCAGTGTCCCTTTTTTGAAACGCTTGAGACCAGTTTTGAATTTCAATTTTCTGTTTTGAATTTTGGAACCTTTGCATATACAGAATGAGCTATCTTGGGGATGGGAACCGAGTCTAAACCCCAAACTCGGTTGCGTTTCATAAAACACCTTCTACACACAGCCTGAAGGTCACCTGTGCCACATGTTTAGTAATTTAGGGCAGGAAACAAAGTTGCAGACACAAAATTCAAGTGTGGAACTTTCCATTTGTGGCATCTCACCAGCATTCCTAAAATTTTGGATTTCAGAGCATTTCAGATTTCCAGTTTTCAGCTGAGGGGTGCTGAACCTGTCATTGCCCCCAGCAGCCTAGAGTGGAACGTGCCTCCTACTTTCTCACTCTGTTCTTCCTCAGCCAGATTGTGTCTTACTCTGAAGGAGTCTCTTCTGCAGCAAAGTCAGCATCCCAGTCCACCTTTGATGAATAGTTACAGTTTTCAGCGCCCTCCAAACCTGAATTAGTGCAGCTCTCGAGTTTTCCATTGTCCTAATCAGTTGGAAGGACAGGTAAGAATATCACAGCACCAAATTCATACCAGCCACACTAACAATATGTGGGTGACACGAGGGCAGCTCCTGCAGCAAGACAATGTTTCCAGATTCAGAGAGTGATCCATGCTTTCTGGGCTTTCACCAGCCACAGAGTGAACATTCAGTGTCCACTGAGATAAAGGAGAAAATATGATTGATTTCGTTTCTGCCAGGACGCCATTCTGTCTGTCCCAGGGTCATCATTTAAAACCAGTAAAAAAATGAACCTAAACATTTTTACCTTCATGTTAATCTGAAAAATAAAACAAAATCAGCAAAATGAAATCTTTGGATAGGTTAATTTCAACTTTCTGATTTCTTAAAAGAAAAAAGAAAAAAAACCCATCTATCACACAGCCTCCCCTAGGAGTACAATTGGAGACTGTCCTGACTCCTTAGAAGATTTAGACAATTTCAGTTAGATACTCTCCTTTGGGGTCTGTCCCTCTGAAATTTCATCTCCACTTCAAACTGCATTTTCTGTCACTCTAAACTGAAATGTATGGGTTCTGTCTCATGTCACAGTCTGTCGTGAGGAGGTTTCCCCATATTTGTAACTTTTATAACAAGCAACTTCTCCACCCCCACCGAGACTCCAAGGCACGTTTTGTTTTTGTGACTACTGACCTTACCTCTTGCTCTCGAGTTATACAGACAGGGGCAGCTTATCTCCTATGGGTGGTTTTCCTCATTCCCTGTGTTTCTCTCCATTTAAAATCACCTTTAGCAAATTCATGAACTTCCAAAAGGCACGTGTACCTCTGCAGGCCAGTAAGAATCAACATGGCCTAGACTCGGTGTCTGCCCTAAGATTCCCAACCCTCAACCTTTGTATTTTCCAGACGTCTTTCTTTCCTGGTTTTTCTGTCTTGGAGGGCGAAGTCTCGGAGAACTGCAGTTCCACGGTTTTCCTTTTCTCCATTCTCAGCAGACTGAGTAAAGTCTAAAAACTTTTAACCTGCTTTTTAAGACGATTCTGTTTGTTCTTAATCATCATTCTATCTTCCTTCCTCTCTCTTTGCTCTTGGGCCAGGCACACATGACTCCCGATTCTTATCTCCCGCCTGAGAGATACCAATTCAGTGGGTTCCAGATCTGCTGAAAGGAAGTGTAGCTGCCACCCCGAAGTTCCCTTCCCAGCAGTCTGCAGCACATCCAGGTCTGGTTTGAATCTCATTAATCTTCTGGCTGATTCTGTCTCTCTAAATCCATCCACTCCATACATGTCCTAGCCATGTTCCTTTGTGGAACATAACTTACCTGTTTCCCCACCAGTAGTTGGGCTGCCTTGAAAACTCATAAAGTATGCTATGTTGGTATTTACCTTGATAATCTGACCCTCCCCATGCACCTGTTCCCAGGTGTTAGGGTGTTTTCCCATTTGCCTCTATGACTGGCAGGGTGCCTCTGGCTGTCTTCCTCTGGAGAGAAAATTCTGGTTCACCCAGAATGTACAGGGAGAGTGTACTGCCTAATGTGGCTAAAATTTAGGGGAGAGATCCAGGCTTCAATCCAGTAACAACTAAGTCATCGCCTTCATCTCTCCCTCTTCCTTTGAAAACAGTTAAATATAAGTGCAATTCTTTCCCATTCATCTGTGGTCTGAACGTTTTCAGTCGGTGGCTTAAGAAAACGCCTCTCTTGCTCTAGTTCCATCAACACACAGACTTTGACTGTCTTTCTCCTTTTTCCATTGCTCTTCTCTGACTTGACAACAACAATGTGTATTTTTAAAACTAATTCTGCTCCAAACTAACTAACCCAGCTTAATTCCTGAAAATAGTCTGTTTACAAACATAAGCTGCTTTAATCTGTTTTTCCATTTTTTTTTCTTTTTCTCCATCTCTAGCCACCAAAATAACATATTGCTACTACAGGAAGGGATTTTAATTCTTTTTGTTCCTGCTTTTTCATCAAAAATGGAACTTTTTTTTCTGCAGTTGATCTCAGTATTGGTCTCTGAAACCCACCCTCATGTTCAGGGCTTATGAAGGGAATAATCTAGAAGGAAGTTCAGACCTGTGACAGGTTCAACTCATACACTCTAGAAGCTGAACGGTTCATGTCTCCACAGCTCTCTCTCTTCCCTGGATGGAATTCCAAACAGAACAGTGACAATATTTGAGAACGCTGATCCAATGTTCTTTGTTAAAGCCCAAGTATTATCAATTTAAAGGCCAAAACATCACCAATTGATGTTCTATATGTACAATTTCATTGTTCTTTCATAACTTACAGACCCAGTAACAGAATGCCAGCCTGTCACTCAATGCTATCTACTGCAAAGGAGTGCAGAAGCTCAGTGTATCTGCTCATTGTATATAAACAAATACACAGACTTTTCATTAGGTGACTTTCTTCCTAAAGACCATGAAGAGAAAAAGGATGTTTGATGACCAAATACTATTGTTGGCTCTGCTCCCAGTACTCCTGTCTAGAAATCTGATAAATAGAAGTATCACACGGTAAACCTGGACTTGAGATTGTTCCAACAGAGCATCATAGTCTATCCCCTGTCTAAGTGAAGCAATGGATACACAGGAAATCCCGCTTGACTTACACACCTGGTCTTAGACTGAAAAGCTGTAACAGAGTGTCTCCCCATAATGGGAATGGGACCAGCCTAGATGAGTTTAACTCATTGAAAAAGAAAGCTGGGCGGCGCCTGTGGCTCAGTGGGTAGGGTGACGGCCACATATACTGAGGGTGGCAGGTTGAAGTCTGGCCCTGACTGCAACAAAAAATATCCAGTCATTGTGGCAGGTGCCTGTAATCTCAGCTACTCAGGAGGCTGAGGCAAGAGAATTGCTTAAGCCCAGGAGTTGGAGGTTTCGGTAAGCTGTGATGCCAAGAAAGGAAAGGAAAGGGAAGGGGAAGGGGATAGGGGAAGGGGAAGGGAAAGGAAAGGAAAGGGAAAAGAAAAAGAAAGCTAAGAGGAGCTCACTGTTCTTCCTGTTTTAAGAGGCTGCCATGGACAGAACATTTGGACCTAAATAAATGATTCTCCACATATGGTCCTAGCTAAGCAGCATCATTGTCACCTGGTAGCTTGTTAGAAATACAGATTTGGGGGCCCCATCCTAGAACCACTAAGTCAGAAACTCTGGGGATGAATTCCAACAGTCTTTGGTTTAACAAGCCCTCCAGGTGACTGTCATGTGCACCGAAGCTGGAGAACCAGTGGCCATAATGCACTAATCCAGTTCTTTTCCTCTCCACATCTGCACAAGTAGAGAGGAACAAACAAAGAGAGGAGGAAAGAAACCCACTGCAAGAGGTTCTCTTCATGGAGAAGGAGAAGCTCTCTTATCCATACTGTGTAGTGCACTTCATGTTTTCATTTCAGGGGTGTCCAGCCCACGGCCCGTGCACTGCATATGGCCCAGAATGGTTATTAGTGGTTATTAATGAATTAACACAAAATTTCAAACTCACTTAAAGCATTATGAGATGATTTTGGCAGAACTTGATCGCGAGGTTCTCGAGTGTGAACTCTGTAAACAATAGAGTTGTGTTGCAACTTTATGTAAAATAAACATATGTGCACTCTTACTTTTTGCCCAGGTGTGGCTTCAGTTTTACAGAGGCATGCATTTTCCGGTGTGCTACCTTCCACCCGGAGGTGGTCTTCCCAATCGACACCATCAGTCATACACGTGCTCATGGTGACCTGGTGAAGCAGTGATTATTAATAATATTTCAACCTCTCATTGCAACGTTAGGCATTTAATGATATTTAGAAGTCAGGTAAACATTCTTATTTGACCAGTGAGGGCACTTCCACACCTCGGTGGCACCTCCCACATCCCCTCCTGTCCTTTACAATGGCCCTCCATCTCACCCTGCATGGGCAGCCAGGATGTGGAAGGGCCCGAAACTTACTTTTTATTTTCCTGTCAATTAATGTTTATAATAAAAGTAAATATAGGCCCTTATCTATTATTATCATTTAAATCCCAGTATGGCTTCTTAAAAGAAAACAGAACTCCCCCAAACAAAAATTACAGATGAAGGAAGATTCTTCAATTAAAAGTAGACAGATGACTACTTTTTTGTCAAGAAAATAGTAAGGCACTCTGCTTAACTTGTAGGGGATTTGTACAAGTTTTCAAAGACTATGATTTGAAAAGGCATTTTATGCAAATACATGCTGCCAGATTCAATTGTAAGGACAAAACAGAAGAACTGAAAAAAATCTGCCTTCAACAGTTTTTTTTTTTTGAAAGTTATGACTCAGACAGATTCCATTGTAAAAACTAGTTATGTGGTAGGATATTTAATAGCAAAAAAAGAAATCAAAACCATTTACTGATGGTGAGTTTATTAATCAATGTATGGAAAGCATAGCAGATATAATTTGTCCTGATAAAAAGGGGGGTATTTCTAAAATCAGTTTGTCTCACCAGACTATACTCAGGCAGATTTGAAGAAATTGGAAGACCTATTTAAAAAGTTTGGAGAGTAAAGCTGCTAATTTTAAACTTTATGCTGTGGCTATGGATGGCAGCACTGATACTACAGATACGGCTCAGCTTGCTGTTTTTATTAGAGGTATTGATGACACATATAATGTTCTTGAAGAAATGGTGTCTACTGCCATTAAAAGACACAACTAAATGGAGAGGTTTATACAAAGCAGTAAAAAATATGTTAAAGTGATTTTCCTCGTCTATATCTGGTCTAGTTACTCATACTGCCCCAGCAATGGTAGGTAAAAGAGAGGGACTTATAAAATTAATAAAAGATGATGCAATTGCCACCCCAAACTCCTGTTAGATGAAGCATAATTGAATAGCACATCAAGAAAATTTACTCACAAAAGCTTCAAAAATGGATAACATCATGCAAATCATCGACAAGACTGAATCAGCCCCAACTCCACCAATTCCTTAAAAGTACAGATGCTGACTATGGTGACGTCATATAGGTTTTGGAAGTAAGATGACTAAGTCGAGGCCAAATGTTGAAAAGATTTTATGATTTGTGACATGTTATCAAATTGTTTATGGTATCAAAAACCAAATTTGTGCCAGAACTCAATGATGAAAACCAGTATACAGAATTAACATTTTTAGTAGATTTAACAGCTCATTTAAATAAGTCAAATGTGTATCTTCAAGGTGAAAACCAACTTATCAATATGATGTTTCAAACCGTAACAGCCTTCCAAATGAAATATGAATTATGGCAAGCTCAAATTAAAGCAAACAATTTTATGCATTTTGACACGATGGCTAAGCACAGTTCTGTAAACAGTGAAACACAGGCAGCATTGTTTTCGATTTGATACAAGAATTTGAAAATATATTTCAAGATTTCTGGGAACATAATCAATATTTTTCTGCATTTGTGACCCCGGTTTCAGTGGGCATAAATATGTTACCTGCCAATTTTTGAACAGAGTGTATAGAACTGTGATTTGACATTCAACCTCAAGGACAATTGGATCATGTCTCTTCCCTGGACTTTCATAGATTCCATCTTCCCGGAGACAAATATCCCTCATTTCACGATCACGCGCCACTCACGTCATCACTTTTGGCAGCACCAACATTTGCAAGCAACTACTTTCAAGAATGAAGCACATTAACTGTAAAATTTGAACCAAAGTCTCTGAGGAGCACCTTGAGAACTCACTGAGAATTGCAACTTTTCCACCATACCAGAGATATTGGTGCACTAGTTTCTCAAGTACAGTGTCAAATACCTCACTGGTTTTATGTTTCCTATTTTTTCTTTTATAAAAAATATTTTGAAAAAAGCAAAGATATTTCTATTACTTAGATGTGTACATTTTCTATATTAGTGATTGCAAAATTGAGACCTGCTTGACAATGTTAACGACTTTTAAAAACTCTCTAAACGGGCTGCTGCATAATTGGGATTATTAGGTGAGGACATTTAGCTTATTCTAATCAGCTTTTGTTTGTGTATTTAATGTATCGCCTAAGACAACAATTCTTCCAATGTGGTCCAGGGAAGCCCAAAGATTAGACACCTTTGTATTAGATGATTTTAGAGCATTAAACAGTGAGAAATGCTCAGTTAGAAGCATCTGAATAATTAATGGTCTTCTCACTGCTGTGTATTCTCCCCCTTGCTGCTAGGGTCATTTTCCTAAAAATAAAATCTTGTATTCCACACCTCCCTCAAAGATTGTGGTTCACTATCTATTTTTCTATGGAGAAAGCCTAAACTCTCAGAAAACATATACAAGAACAGTCATAGACTTGCCTCAAAACATCTCAGCTGTATTTAAACTTATCTTAAATTGTATGCCCCAAATAGAATAAGCAGCTTTGGAAAAAAAAAAAACAGCAAAAGAAAGAATCTCCATCCTCTACAGAGGTTTCTTGCGTCAAAGTCCCAGGATGTAGGTTAACAATGCAAACATTCAGGTTCATCCTCAAAGACTCAGCTGCTCTGGCATGGGCTCAGTCAGGCACCTGCGTTTTGTCATCAGCCTCAGATGAGTCAGCCACAGGTGTCTGTATTTCACAGGTTGGGAAACGCTGCTCTCCACAGTTAGCCATCTGTGATGCCTGCCTGGTGTGTACTTGGCCCATGAGGAAATTCCTACCAGCCAATGACCAACGCCACAGGAATGGTTTCATTTTCACACATTTCCTTTTCATAAAACCCTGTCACCTCCTTCTTCAAACCATTACAACTTCTTACTGAATGAAAATATTATTATCATTTCTTTTTGTAGTTTTTAGCCAGGGCTGGGTTTGAACCCACCACCTCTGGCATATGGGGCTGGTGCCCTACTCCTTTGAGCCACAGGTGCTGCCCAAAATATTATTTTTTAATATCTAAAACACATAAGGAGGACAAATAGCATCTACTTCATTTTTTACTGAGATGTCTAGTACTTTAAAATGCCTTAAAACTTGAATGGTAAGGATTCCAGAAATAACACCACCTTGTACGTAAGGGAGGAAAGCTGGGAGAATTCCAGACAGGCAGCCAAAGATCTGCTTTCATTAATGTCCTCATGTGAGCAACTTTCCCAAGGAGGGTCTCCATGTCTACCTGTAGGTGGCTGTTTATAGCTGCTTTGTCGAAGTACAGCCATGATGATTCCTTCTTCTAATTTTGCCATTAACGTTTTTTCTTCCTCTGTAAATTCTCAGAAGAAATAGATTTGGTTTGCATGAACAATGCAGTATGTTTCCACATACAAAAGAGAAGTTTAAGTCTGCATGGCTGCAAAAGAAAATTTTAAAAGCTATTTCCAATGCTTTGCCTGCATCAGAGGGCTTAGGGCTCATTTGGAAAAATCTTTTCCATTATTGTTTTTAATCATTTAAAATTACAATCCTTACATGTTAAATAGTTCTGCTTTATCATGCCAAATATACATATCTTGGTCAGAGACTGGGAGGCAAAAGCCTGGATCCCGGTTCTGGGTTTGCTACTGGCTGCTGTATGACTTGGGTAAAATACTTAACTGAGACTAGGTTTTCTTTTCTTTTTTTTTTTCTTTGCAGTTTTGGCCGGGGCCAGACTTGAACCCGCCACACCCAGCATATGGAGCCAGCACCCTACTCCTTGAGTCATGGGCACCTCCTGATACTAGGTTTTCTGATTAGCAATGGGTCAGTTGTGAAGGAGAATTGGGTGGTCTCTAAAATCCTTTTGGTCTAAGTAGTAAAGCAGGCAGATAGAAAATGCTACACTCAAATCCAGACTACAGAGGGAGGGGGTTTGGAGGGATCACTTCTGAGGTTTATCTTATAGGGGTACAAGTGAATCTTTCTAAGAGTAGAATGTGAACGTTTTAAAACAATAACTGAGAAAATGACATGAAGGCTGTGTTGACCAGTTTGATGGAAGTATTTCGGATTGCATGTGAAAACCCCACACTGTACCCCAGAAGTACATTAATGTACATGGTTACCATTCAATAAAAAAAAAAAAAATCCAGACTACATGAAACAGATATAACTCTAATGTGGGTCATCTGATTCCTAGATAGTTCAAAATCTGACAAAAATCTGAAGCTAAGATTTTGCAAATGCGAATTCTAAGAATTGAGGAAAAGGAATTTAAATGGAAGCTGAATGACTTAATTTCCCAAGTAAAGTTAAGGACTGGCATTTCACATGCTATGTTGGGATGGGTCCAGATATTTTTGACACTCCCTACCCCAATTACTGTAGGAAAACCCAATACATCACTATCCATCACCACTGTGATGGTATGAAGTGGTGGAACCTTTTAGGAACAGTAACTGCAGAGAGTTCCCTCACCTTTCACCTTCCACGTGAGAACACAGAAAGAAGCAGAAAGAAGGTGCCATCTGTGAACCAGGAAATGAGCTCTTACCAGACATTGAATCAGCTGACACCTTGCTCTTAAAAATCCCAGCCTGACCTGTGAGCCATAAATGTCTGTTGTTTACAAGTATAAGCCACCCCATGTCTAGTATTTGTTATAGCACCCCACACAGACTAAGACAGTTCTTATGCTCCTCTCATTGTTTCAAGAGCAAACGTTGAGGTTTACCTTGGATCTGGGAACTCCACTAACCTAGAATGAAAATGTAACTATGAATTAGAACAACCTGAATTCCGTGGTTGCTGACCAAGAGAATAAATATCTGAGTTTCTGTTTAATGCTATTAAGGGCAGATTGGAAGAGAGAGTGCAGAATCTGTTTATCAGGCTCAACTAACAAAGATAATTAAGATTCAATGTCTAGTTAACTTCAAATGGCTATACAAAGAATAACACAATTCTGTTATTTTCTAAATATCAAGGTTTATCCATATACTAAAACTAGAATTATATAGAATAGAAGGTCTTGCTATTTATTTGTTGATGCTACATTGGCAATGACATGTCATCCTCTTAGGATGACAGAATATTCATACTGTGCTCTTATTCATACAGGCATGCCCCAGAGGTTAATGACTAGTGCAGGCCTCATAGCCAGTTGGTGACCAAGATGGGTCTTGAAGAAGCACTCATGGTTGATTAATACTCTTTCAAATTAGTCACTGAAGGGATGGCTAATTCATCCTATCTTCACTTCCATAGAGAGAAAATTATTTCTATTTCATTGCTTCTGGTTTATTGAACAATTTGTGACCAAGTACATTTTTGACCTTGGGCAATAGTGGGCCAAGGTTGGTAGGAAAGAAGGGAGAGTCCTTCCTTTCAAATTTACCCCAGTACCATTTATTTATTTTTCACAATCTACAAATGCCTTCTCCCGGCATGCGGGTGCCCTAGTGAGCCTCAAAGTGAAGTTCCAGAGCCCAGGGCTACAGCTGCAAAGGGTCCACCCAGAGGGGCCAGGAGTGCAAAGGGCCAAAAAATGGAGTACAAGCTGTGCCCTAGGAGTGCCAGCATCAAGCTGAAGAAACTGAGTTCAGCCATCTGCTGTCAGGGGTGTCTTTCAGCCAATATTAGGAAACAAAATCCAAATGTCAGAAGCCAGACAGATCCTGGGAAAGGAGAGAAATACCTCTGGTTTATTTACAATCTCCTGGGCCTTTGAGTTTGCCACACCAATGAATGGATAGATGAAAGGAGGCAGATTATTCATCAGACTTTAAAAAATTTTTCCACTCCATTTCTCAGAGAGCAGAGACAGATCATGTCACAATATTGGCAGGAACAAGAGTCACTTTGGAACCTTCAGGGTGGCCTACACAGAACGGTGGTCATTATCGTCACCTTCTTGAGAAAGAGTGTCTGAAGGAATCTTTTGCGTTTTAAAGCTTTCAAAAGAAAAGCTCTTGCATGGGAAGGGAAAATGGTGGAGAATCCGGGATCTGGATGGAGGAAACGCCTGCACATGTCTTACTTCACCTTGTTGGAAAGGTAGCCATGCTGGAAAGCTGGGAAGGTTGGTTAGTAGAGCTAAACTTATTTGTTTTCTAACTGATGGTCTGAGAGACGAGGGCAGGAGACCCAGCCCCTGACCAGGGTCAGGCTTCAGTGCCCCTGCTCCTGGCAGGTCCAGTCATCTGCAGGAAAGGTCCACTCACCACCTGACACACAACCCAGCAACCTTAATGGCTCATCCCTGGTAAGTGGCAGCGTTACCACTGGCCTAGCTCAGCCTGAATCTGTGCTGAATGACGTTTACCTCGAAGCGCCTTGTCAGATTGGATGTTACTTCTTTCCTAAATCTAACCCTTAGGGGCACATAGGGGGCAGGCAGCCTGAAACGGAAGGCCTGTTTCAACAGAAATTGATGGTGTCCTGGGTCTGCAGCTGCCATGGGAGGACCCCTAGGACCAGACATTGTGTTTGGAGGCAACTTACCAAGGTCACTTCCGCCTTGGCTGCTACTTTGCTGTGCAGAAATGAATCCCACTCTCCTCCCACTCTCTGCCCCAAGACCCAGGACAGGGAGAAAGAGAACACTCTGTGGGAGGGCTGAAAAATCACCCAAGCTTCTGCTCATTATTGATGGGAGAGTGTGTTGGGAGGGGAGGATTGAGCATTTGTACTCTCAAGAGATAATGGCCGTGCCAAGTGCATTATTTACCACACTGGGGACACCTTGTTACAGCAAGAACTAAGTTAATTAATGGATGAAGGGATTTGATTATGTTCATAGTTATTTTGTCCTGATTTAAAGACACTGTTAGGACACTCTGGTCCTTAACTCTAACCATTTCTGTTTCTGCAAGAAGTAACTTTTAGCAGCATGAACAGCTCTCAGCCTTGAACAACCTCAGAAAGCTTTTGTCAGCTGCAGGCTGATTTGCTCTGAGCCACTCCCTAAGGAAATGGAAGGTCAGGCTCTGTAAGAAGCTCACCACTGGCCTGCCCCATATTATTGTGCTAGGATTCCATGGTGAAGCCAAGGTGGTGGCCACTTGGAACGGCCATGCTGAGCAAGAGCAAGTCCCTCAAAGCCAGGGCCAAAGTGCATCCTGTTTACAACCTGTGAGAACTCAACAGGGAAGTGGGGGACAAGTCTTGCCCTTTCTTTGTTTCACTCTCAAAACGTAGCCCATTGTAGGAACTCAATAAAGCAGAGAAGAGCAAACAGAGAGCCAGGATGGAAGCAGCAAGTGTGGCTCTCCCTCAAGCACGGACTGTGGGGACCATGCAAGGCAGAGCAGCGGGAATGCTTTGTAAATAGCACGTTGCAGGTTCAAGGAATAAAAGTCAGTCTCTGAATGCCACAATTTTAAGTTCAGTTAAATATTTGATAGTCTCTTCTGGAAGCATCCGTGGAGGATTTTCCTACATGGAACTGGACTCAGTTTATACCACCCAAGTGCTGGGCCCCAGCTCTACTTCTCTGGCACAAGGACATGAGGGGTTAATTCCCTATGAGGGGTCTCTTAGAGGAAGGCTCCACTGAGAATTACACTCTCACGGGCACGTCACAGTCACAAGTCACCTGTCCATCCTACCTCAGGAATAAACAGAGTTGGAGTCACAGGCATGAGATGCAGAGTAGGACAGTGATTAGCTGAGAGGCAAAAGGGAAATATTTTCTGGCAACAGGAGGCTGGGCCAGGCCAGGGGTCCCAATGCCCAACTGCACTCACGTTTCAATTCATCTTTAAAGAGAAATATGTTGTTATATTTAGGCTTTAGGCAACATGGTTGAGTGGCCAAGAGGACAGATTTTACAAGCAGACTGAGTTCAATTGTTTGCTTTGTTTCCTTCTAGCTCTGAACCTCAAAAAACCACTTAGCTCTCCATGGAGCTGGGGACGCTAAACTAACAGTGTGTCATTGTCAGAGAGTGCAGAAGCCACCAAGGATGGGAGCAGGCACCTGCCACGTGCTTGTTAATGATTTGCTCTCACAACTCCTTTCCTTGTGTCCAGGTCTAACTCTTGAGTCCAAATCAGGAAAGTGGTGACAGGCTTAGGGATGTCCATAAGTGATATCTCCTCTAACCTCATATATGTCCATGAGGAAAGAGTTCTCTTCCTCAGTGTAGGCATACAAAGTGTAGTTATAATTGGGGTTCACGGAGTCAAGAGTCAACGCAGGCCTGTTTCTTAAAGAACAGCACAAGCAGGATCTATGGAGACATCATGGCCATTGTGGAGGAGGCAGACCCTGACTCGATGAGCATTCTGGAAATAAAATAGCCAGTGGATGGAGAGAGAATGTGGTATCCTAACCACAGGGGCATGTTAAGAGGCTTCAACCTTGGTTGCAAGAGACAGGAGCTGTAGGCAGGAAACTCTTAGTTCTGAGAAAGATGTTGCTTTTAATCTTTAAAGAGAAAATCTGAAAGCTCAACCCTCTTTTATTACATAATGCCTTTTGGATTTTGCCCAACTGAGTTGGAAAAATACTCAACTCAAAACCCTCAGAATATCTGAGCATGTCAAATGCTTATATTTTGCTAAAAACCAAGAGATGAAGGATCCAGCGTTTGAAGGAAGTTTTATGAACTCAAGGCCTGCCAGGAGCAAGGCCCCAGCAAGGACTTCTCATATTGTGAGTCACATGGCCAGAGACTGCCCCTGGGACTTTGGGAAAGAAGGCAGCACAGTAAAAGTTAACAGTTAAGTCTTATCTATTCCTTGCAAACTTCTCTCATGAAGCCCTCCGCATGCCAAAAGGAGGAGATGTTTTCCTTCCACGTCTGATAGACCGTTTTGATACGTGGAGGGCTACATCAGGGAATGCCAATCTCCTGACCTCTGACTCTGTAGGGAACAACACAAATTATCATATGCATTCACTTCGTTTTTTAATAGAAGGAAGATCATTATACTTTGTTAAATAAAGAGCAAAGCAGCATAGAAACGCATAGGAAATATGGTGATCATGGTTATAAAGATAAATGTTATGCAGCTAAAGAAAAGTCAGGAAACAAGCGTTCAAGTTTAACAATAGGGGACTAGTCAGATGAACTGTGGCGTGTCTATATGATAGAAGGCTAGAAAGCTGTTCAAAGCTATTCATGAAGAACTTTTTAGGGTGAAAGAAAAATTTATGATCTAATGTCGTATGACTATCACACATCACATGCCTGCAGCGGAGCTAGAAGGTTGGCTGGACAGAGAGGGGGGCAGTGAGAGGGACAGGGAAGGAGGTGAAATTGCAGCAATATGTAAATGGGATTCACCCCCGAGTGCTTGTACCACAGACGGGTTTATGTTCTCTTTTGTTTTTATTTCTTTAGCTCTACCCTGCCTTGTTCTAAAATCAATTTAAAGCTGTTTACAAAATACATGCAGGATAAAATTAAATTTGGGAGAATGTAAACAGGTGAGGAATGAATATAAGAAAGATAAGATATAGTCCACAGGGCGGCTGGTATGTGAAATGCATTCTAACAACCCTACCTACTAGATAGAGACTGACCATCAATTCACCCCTGAGCTTTCCAGCCACCAGACAGGGAGAGGCAGTAGAGGAAGTGACTGCCAAAAAGGAGCATTATCAGGAAAATAACGGTAATAAACAGCATCCTTCCATTTGAGAGAATAGGAAGGTGCCTTTGCCCCTGGTCTTTGTCTAGGAGGACACCGCGGAGCTGATGACTGGCACATTCGTTGGCCTCTATGACCCATCACGTGACCTGGTCACCCAGTAACCTCTGTGTGAGCTGAGGGCAGAGTGCCAATGTACAAGTATCATTAGCAAGAGCTGCCTGTATAGATGGCTGCCAATGCCTGCTCTCTATGCTAAGTGACTGGCCTACACTTTCTTATCTAACCCTCACGCTACCCTACAATGTATCATGACCATCCCTTTTAGACCTGGGTACACCTGCAAAAGGCAGGACTAGAATTCTGACTCCGCACACCCAGTCATTTTACCACTATGCTCGGTTGCTTCCCAAGGCAAAAAAATAAAAAAAAAAAAAAAAGAGTACTTCAGCCTACAGTTCAACGGCACAATGCCAAAATGGAGTTCAGTGAAAGCAACTCTACAGGGGATCATTTCGCTCTCTATACTTTTCCGTAGTTTCCCAGTTCTGGCCAATGATTATGTGCACTTTTAAACTGCCCACCCTTTTGGAGTCCCTGCAGCACTCAAGTCCGTTTGGCTCACCTGATTTTAAATTAATCTAAGATTTAATGAGACTCCTCTTTCTCTCTACCTGATAGGGGACCTCCCTCAAGATTCAGAGAATCACCTTAGTAAGTGACTTCTAAGTGATTGCTTCACAAGTCAGCTGTTCATACTATGTCAGGAATAAACAGAGTTGAAGTCACAGGCATGAGGTCCAGACTGGGACAGTGATTGGCTGGGAGGCAAAGGGGAACTATTTGCTGGCAGCAGGAGGCTGGGCCAGGCCAGGGGTCCCAATGCCCAAGGACACTCACAGCTTCAATCAATCTTTAAAGAGAAATATGTTGTTATATTTAGGTTTTAGGCAACATGGTTGAGTGGCCAAGAGGACAGATTTTACAACTAACTGAGTTCAAATCTTTGCTTTGTTTCCTTCTAGCTCTGAACCTCAAAAACCATATAACTCTCCACGGAGCTGAGGATGCTAAACTAACAGCATGTCCTTGTCAGAGAGTGAAGAAGCCACCCAGGATGGGAAGAGGCACATGCCAAGGGCAACATCTTTATCCCAAAGTTTCTATAGTTCAAATGTAAGACCAATCAATGAGCTAAGTGAATGTAAAGCAATTCGGAACACACCTGGGTTCCTCAGCCTCCCTGTCTCATCTAAGCCTAACTACTTCTCCTTGAGCCTGGGTTTATGTGTGACCCAATACACAGAGGAGAATATCAAGTCCCAGGAATGTTAAATGATATTAAACTGACTCAAACAACATTTACTACAACTAATAATGTTGATTGAAAATAAGTGCTCATATATTCATTTTTGGAGAATAAACAAGAATAGCCTTCACCCTTAAGGACCGTTTTACAAAGCATGTCAACAGCTATGAATCGCACAAAGCCCTTGACCAAGAAATTCCACGTGAGTCGATTAGTCTAAGGACACAAGTATAAATGAGTGCAAAATCCAGTAAAGCTTATATTTCCTGCAACATTGCTTATAATAGTACAAGACTGAGAGCTCAACATTTAAAAATAAACTGTTCAAATAAATTGGAATCTATCTTTCCAATGAAATAGCATGCATCCATGTAGAGGCTATTCTGTGTAGAACTATCTTTATTGACTTTAAAAATATTTTTGCTTTTGATATATTTAAAATGAGAAAAATGAGGTAACAAAACAAGCTGTGTAAGAAATCATTTCTAAAGCATTGTAATGTGTTTTAGACAAAACAAGGCAGATGTAAGGATAAACTCTAAGTGTTAAAAATAATTATTTCTAGGACTAAACATCACCAGTAGCTTTAATTTCTACCTTTTGCATATCTGAATTTTTTAAATGACTCTGTAGTAAACATGTATTACTTTGTGGGAAAAAGAAAAAGTAATTTGCGAACAAAGCAAATAACACACACAAAGCCTGAGTTTGGCATTCCTGTCTCTATGGGAGAACAAGAGCCAAGGTTTGGATGACAAGGCTGCTAAAGCCAGCTCGGAATACTCCTCTGTATTGTCCTCAGCAATGCATTGCCATGAGCAGAGCTCAAGATTTAAATATCCTTCTCAGCAGGTGGGGGTTGAGGGAAGACACCCATGTCAGGATGGAGCTGCCCACTTAGAGACACCAACCTCAGGATGCCCATAAAAATAACACAGAGCTTTTTTCTCTCTAATACTTTCATGTTAAATTCCAAGCCACAGCTAAATAGGGAGATGGAAGCCAACTCAATCTTTTTAATGTTTGTAAGAATTTTTCCTTTCGCCCAAACCATCTCCATCTTCGATTTCAAAGGCACACACCTACTCCCATGTACCCAGCAGAGGTTTATTATAGCTTTCGTGAAAGCAGAAAGCACTTGGTAATCAAAGATAATTCTGCTACCACGCAAATAAACATAGTTTGGGCTTGTCTGTCATGAAAAGGCCTCAAAGGAATAGGAGACATGATGGATATAATTTTAGCCCAAAACAGTTTTTAAAATATGTTCTGGCACATTTAATAGAAGGAACTAACATACATCAGCGCTTTCTTTCCCTGAAAGCTGCTTACAAATGGTACTAAATAGAAAGGTGCACTCTGGCCTTCATCTAAAACAGTAGCCAATAAAATAAATGTTTTCATTTGGCCCTGTTCTTTTCCACAGTGTTGGTAAACTTTCATCTTTTCATGTCACTAATACAAATGTATTGGGTTTCTATGAGAAAACACAAGCATGCCAATGCTCTATTGTGTGGCTTTTACGTGGTGTTGAGTGGAGGTTCTCTGCCCTTGTTTCAGCTACAGATTCAAAGCAAATTTTGAGTGTTCACCAAAATATCAAGGATTTTGGATAGACTGCTCTGATGCCAACCTGCACTGGGGTTGTAAGACGCCTTCCTTTTTTTTCTGTTACTTATTTGGATGTGTTGCATGTTTTGTTACATACCTTATTCTTCTTTTTTTTTTTTTTTTTTTTGACAATGGCTTTTCACAATCTTCCTTCTTTACTGGAATCATTTTGCTGGCTTTGAGTACCCAGAAAAGCCAACTCTCTTGCTCAGACGTCTCCCACTCTGTGCAGCATTCGAAGCACTCTTTCTTTCCCGCCTTCCCCACCAAGGCCAACCAACCATCCGCTAGTTATTTCCTGTACCTTACAGAGATTCTCCTTATTCCATGAGTCACTTGTAGCTGGATTAATTTGTTCACTTTACCTTGTCTCTACCCCAAAGCAAGACTTTTAAATATTAGTGTCATCTCTCTTTGCTCTCAGAATTGACTTAGGACTTTTTTCAAGACCCAGTAGAACTTGGCCTGGACCAAAGTCTATGTCAGGTCATCAGAGACAGTAAAGGAAAAGGAAAAAGAGAAGTGGGAAGGAAAGATGGAGAGAGAAGGAAAGAAATAAGAGGGGAAAGAATGGGGGGAAATATGGAGAGTAATGCTCAAGAAGGTGACGCTTTATCATCTTAAAATCTGATGTTTTTGTGGACAAATTTTTTCTTGTATGAAATCTGGTATTTAATTGGTGTTGGAAGTGATGAGCAAATAAGATGGTGAAACTAGAAAGTGAATGTTTTTAAGAGAAATTCTAGTGCTGGGGAATCCAGAGGCTGATATTGGGATAGCAAGACGCTCTTAAAAGTATGATAATCAGAGTTTTTTTTAACAACCTGTGCTTTGAAAATTATGATCAAATATCAAAATACTTTTCACATATCTTTGTTCACCACGCCTTCAGAATACTCTACATTTCTCTAAGCACATTCTGTGGAATAGGTAGTATAGGAGAAAAAGAAAAAATGATTCTCAGGGCAGAAAAATTCAGGAAAAGTAGTTAAATAGCAAATTGTTTTTCTGAAGTACTACCCTAGTCTTTAAAATATCACCATGCATTTTGAATCTCCTAAGAGTATGTAGAATTTCCCAAACTTAAGGACCATGAAATCGCTTTGTGAAGGGCATCCCCTGAGACGGGTGTTCCACGAAGCACATCTTAGAAAATGAAGTACCATAGCGCAGGGTGGATGTAATTCCTCCTCTCTGATAAGAGAAATGAAGGGATATCCTCAAGAGTGTGTAATAAATAAGAGTGAAGATTCAAGTTAGGGATCAGAGATATGTGCTCACTATGACTCCTGATCACTTTGAATATAATGCAAATTGGATCATGTGGGTGCATATTTGGGCCTGAATCAAATTTTGTACTTTAATATTGGCTGTGTGGCCTTATTTATAGAGACTCATGTGTACGGGAGAGCCTGAAACTGCCCTAACATGATCAGCCTAACCTTCAGGCTGGGCTGCCCAGATGGAGAAATTTCCTGACCAGATGATGACGTATGTCATACACAATAATCTCCCCAAGATAAAAAAAAAAGGGTTAGAAAGTACATTTTTAGTAAATGTTAATAGAAATACATAGTATAACATATTATATTAACAACAAGTTCTGAAAGAAACTTACATTGGAATTTAAGTTCACTTCTTTTGCCCATCAGGATCACTGAACATGAAAATATCTGGTCACAGTTTTGTCCACTGGATAATAATTTTGTTAAAACAGAAGTTCGTGAAGGCATCACCTCCTTTTTAACTTATCTTCATCTTTTTAACCACCACCAGCTGCTTAATTTTATCTCCTGTGTTTTTTCCTTCTTGCTTTACACAAGTCTACGCTGGTTGGAAATTTTTGAGATTTTTTCCAACGTTTGTGGAATAAAAAAAGAGATGTGGTTCAGGTACAGGACACAGAGGACGATTTCCTGGCCGCCCCACTTGTAGCTCAGTCTGTCCACCGGTCCCACCCCTCCTGGAATCTCATTCTAGGTCCCCCGGAAAGATGTCCAAAGAGGATCTCATGCGGAATAGGACCATGAAAATAAAAGGCGTTTTACCTTGGTGAAGATGCTCTGATTTGGGGGGAAATGCTTCTCATGACCTTTTTCTTTCAAAATAAGCAAGCAAGCAAATGAGTACCAGAAAAAGGAGACTAGACTCGGTAAACCGTGAAAACAAAACAACAGAGAATGAAGCTCTTGCACGTGTTTTGTCAACACGTAATTGGAGACAAAACGTCTTTGGAATCCTAACTTATAATTTCAGAGATGTCCGACAAGGAAAGACAGGAAATTCACAGACCAGCATCCGGAATCCCACTTCTGGAAAGGTCTGTCTAAAATGGAAACAAAGAAATCTTGTGAACTTGCCAGGGAGAGGCATACGGCTCCATACGCGTCTGTGGAAGAATACTAATGACAGAGACAACATCATTAGCAATCATTTGCTAGTGTTTCTCAGAGGGGAAAAGCCTCACCAGCATTTTGGTTGCTATAATTCTTCAGTATTTGAGGATTTCACATACCTGGTGTCAGGCTTTCCAACTGCCTTGAATGCTCCCCACTCATTATGACAGCAAAAAATGCCTCCATAATTGAACAAAGCCCTTAGGGAAGTGGTAATTTCTCCTTTTTGTTCCCTTTTAAGAACTATCGAAGCAGCAACATCCTCCCCAAAACCCATCCCAATTTTACAGATAAGACTAACTTAGACTTAGAGAAAGAAAGTGATTCTGAGCAGTCTTTGAATTGGTTGGTGGTAGCCCTTGGGTAGAGTCCAAGCTTCACAACTTAATCCACTGCACACTGTGTTGGGTTTATTGAGAAAAGCTACAAAGGATTGTCACACATCCTGTAATACTGTGCTATCTATACTACATTGCATTGCATGCGGACCGTTTTAAAAAAATACTTCCAAAAATCTCTTTAGCAGATAAACATCTGTAGGTCTATGCGGTTCACAGAGGATGAAGATCAAAAATGTGTTTCTGATGTTTAAAAACCATTTCAAAATGTCCAGACCAGAGAAAAAAGATAAAGCACAATATGATGTCCCAAATAAATTGTAATTTTTAAACATTGTAATATGTATTATTCAATGTCTGTTTCATCTAACCAGTCAGTCATTGCAACAATTTAACCTTGAAGTTTAAATCAACTTTGGCTTAGCTTTGGATGAATGAAGCTTTGTTCAGTTGTGACTGTTAGTTAGAATAGCCCAGCAAGTTTCTGAAGTGGATCCTGCTATACAGAGCAGAATAAAAGATAATGAAGATTTTCTATATTGGGAGTGTACTACTATTGGATTTACGAAGTTAGATGAGCTCTAGAGAATGGACGTGGCTGGGGCAGAGACAATTTACTCACTGGTATGTTATTTTTTAAGGGTAACTTCAATGATGCAAATTAATTTATTGAGAAATGTATTGGAAAAAAAAGTTAATCTCCAAAGCAAATCTCATCTCACAAGGGAATAAGAGAAATGACACTGTAGGTATCTGTCATTTAATCCAACCCCTTCATTTTAGGTGCAGGGACATCAAGACTTAGACTAAAAAGTATAATTGTCTTTCCTCAAAAAATGATGCTATTTATCACATAGTTGGAATATTATTATACAATAATTAAGAAATTGTTCTTAAAGCAATCAGAAAATAAATAGTATCAGTCTTTTCTGAGAAATAGTTAGTAGCCTAATTTTTTTTCTTTATTTCCTTCGGATATTTTAAAATCACTGATGAAAACAGGTGGCATCATGTATCCAGTCTTTTCTTCCCAAATAAAAATGGAGCAGGGGAGAAATTTAAATCTCTTCCAAAGGTAGAGACTAATAAAAACAGTTCTGCCTTTGGATCCAGTAGGATGTTTCATGCTATGTAAAGAAAATTATAGGTTGATTTGCTGATTAGAAATCTCCTCGTAGCAGCACAGTAACTGGCTGTGGAATACTGAGTCACCTTGTGGAATACTGAGTTCCCTCCCAAAGTTACTGATTTGTTGGTCACTTGTTGACCAGTTGGTTCACAGCCTACCTTGTGTTTTGAGGTAATAATGTTGAATCTCTACCTCCAATAAATTTGAAAATACATTTTAAGGATTTTTGCTTCCAAGAAAAAGGGAGATGTTTGAGACATACCAAATATCCACCAACAGCTTTCAGAAAAGTCAGACAAATTAAAACAAACAAACAAGAATTCCAAAGAATCAGAGAGAAGCAATGAGGAAGGAGGACTGTAACTGGTGGGAAGGAAGCCCCTTGCAGGACAGCACTGAGCACCTCCCGCTGTGTCTAGACAAGGGTGCAGAGCCTGGGTAGGAGCTGAAGGCAGAGCTGGGCAGGACTGGAGGACGGCCTCAGTTACAAGGCAAAAACCTGCAGATCTAATCTCAGTGCAAAGGGCTGCAGGCACAAAACTGGATATTCGCCTGGTCTCAAGGAGTTGATTTTTACCATCCGAACATATACTGAATTTCAAACGTGCACAGGGCAGGAGATTAAAAGATTAAGCAAGTTTTCAGAATGAAATTCCCTGCAGGGTCTTAGAGCTGAGGGAACAGATTCACTGGGGAACAAGAGCTGGGAGAACCACAGATGAGAGCTAGGAGTTCTTGAGGCATGATGGCTTTCCCTAAGGCCTACAACCGCTTATTCCAGGAGTCATTTGCCCATCATGAAAGAGCTAAAGGCTGAGAATCCTAGCCTGGCCCTTAGCAAACAGCTGCCACTAGGGTACAAAGAAGCCAGCGGAGGCTTCAAACCTGCTGAATTCCCTACCTCCCCTTTCCCAGGCCCTGCCAATGCCACTTCCACTCTCTGATTCTGTGAGTTTGACTATTTTCAGTTTTTCATAGGCGTGGAATCACACAGTGACCCGCCAGTCTCACAGGGAACAATGTTCTCCAGGTTCACGTGTTGTCACAGATGACAGAAATCACCTCCCTTTTTTAAGGCTAAATAACATCCCTGTGTAGGTTTTCCACATTTCTTTATCCATTTATCCACTGATGAACGTTTTCTAGGTACCTGCTTTACAAGAATGTGTCTATCCTTTAAAATACTATATCGCGCACTTAAAAATTTAAGAGGATAAATCTCATGTTAAGTGTTCTTACCACAATAAAAAAGGAGAATGAAAAAAATGTAAAGCTCTTGAAACAATGCCTAGCTTGCGGTAAACATTAAAAGATCATAACTATTATAATCCCTCCTCAAAATAAGCACATCATCAAAGATTTCCATGGTTATTTGGGGAAAGGGGAGAGTGACAACCTGAGGGACTTGAAGGACCTAAACCCTGGAAGCTTGTCTTTGAAGAAGTTGGCCTCCTAAGAAGGTAAGTAAACTAACATCAGCCAAAAGAGCAGAGTAGAAATGCTTGGTCTGCCAGCGTGAGGGGACCCAACGCCTACCAGGCTCCCAACTGGAAATCCTGATGGGTGTCACCTCAGCACCAGGGGCAAAGGAGCACCAGGAGGGAGATTAAGTTCTCTAAACACTGCCACCCAGCCTTCAGCCAGTTCAGTCAGGTGAAAGGGCCAGTATTTCATGAAATAGAACATCATTTGGAGAGTCTAGCAATTTTTATGTACAATATATGGCACGTAACCAAATTTAATGGGCATATGAACATGCCGTGCTGTGTAGCAAAACACTGAAAGACGAGCCTAACAGAGGCAGCGTTAGAGAATGAAAAGAGAGCAGATAAAGACTTTACAGTAACTAAAATGCACATGATGATGAAGAAAGGAAAATGGCGGAGAAAACAGAAAGATGGAAAACTTTCACAGGTACTTTAAAACCGACAAGAATAATTTCAATGGACAATAAGTTAATAAAAATATAATAAAAACTCAAATAATGGATTTAACAACAGATTGGCTATTGCAAAAACTAGGATTTGTGAACTGGGAGACTGGTTAACAGAAAATGTGTAAATTATAGTTTAATATAATTTAAAGAGGAAAAAATGGGGGGGGAAATCCCAATGCAGTATTCAGAGTGGCCACAAAGCTCGTGTGCAGTATGACTGCTTGTTGCGCCCGAGGTTTATGGCCACCCTGTATAAGGGACTTGTAGACTTACAGTCTGTCCGTGACAGGATTGCGTATGTAAAAAATACAAAAAAAAAATCTATTATCAATTAGAATTAACTGATTTGCCGAAGTTACTAGGTATGAAGTTTTAGTTTAAAAAAATCAATGGTTTTTCTGTATGTTAATAATAAATCAAGTGGTTAAAATTTGAAATTTTAAAAATGCAAGTTATTCCCAACATTCCCTCATGGATTTTCGGGTACACCTTGAGTGAAAGCTGTTAAAGGCACCTGAGGTAAAGGAAGACTGAGTCCCCTGCCAGGGATTTCATGAAGCCAAGTAGTCACCCAGGTTGACAGAAGCCAGAGAACAGAGAGGTCTGTGCACAGATCCCGTCCTCTGAGGCACAAATCTCACCCTTCTAAAGCGAGGCTGTGTCACTTCTCACCAGACTTCAGCGCCCACCTTCTGCCCTGGTCCTCATTAAAGCACATCTTTTCCAAGCCTCTTCGGTAATTTGTGCTTTATTTTTACATGACCCTTGTCACACCTCAGCATAATTGTCTCTCCACATGTCCTCCTCCTAAATGGACTTCAGCCTCCTTGGAAGTAGCCATTATATACATCCTTCCTGTCTGTGAAGCCAGGGCTTAGCACCAGCACTAGGAAATGTTTGCCAGATGAATAGATCAATGAAGAAATGCTGAAAAATGGAAATCTTTGTCCAAGAAGAGTACTAAGAGTCAAAAGAGAGAACTCAAACCCAGGCTGGGAATAAAAACAAAGTAAGAGGACAAAAGATGAGTCATTAAATAAATATTTAAAAACAACAGGCTTGGCGCCTGTGGCTCAAGAGGCTAAGGCGCCAGCCACATACACCAGAGCAGGCAGGTTCGAATCCAGCCCGGGCCCATCAAACAACAATGACAGCTGCAACCAAAAAATAGCCACGCCTTGTGGCAGGTGCCTATAGTCCCAGCTGCTTGGGAGGCAGAGGCAGGACAATCTCTTAAGCCCAGGAGTTGTAAGTTGCTGTGAGCTGTGATGCCACAGCACTCTACCCGGGGCAACAGCTTGAGGCTCTGTCTCAAAAATAAATAAATAAATAACAAAAAAACAACAGACCAGTAAGTGGAGAATGGGAATGAGGTAGGGACTGACCCTTCACTGTGAGGAAAGTTCATGGCTCTACTGTATTAGGTAGGGGCAGCGCGGCGAGGCAGGTGCACCTGCTAAGGGCATAAGAGCTTGTGGACAGTAGGAAGTGGACTGTCGCTACACCACGCCTTCCAGCCCACGCAGACTGTCATCTTCAGGGATCAGCTCAGCACTGACCCACAGAGCCTCTAACATAGTTACAATATCCGTGTTGTGGCTTATGGTGCCTGAGCCACATGAGAACAGGGAAATTCCTCAAGAAGGCTAAGGGAAGCCAGTCTTTCAGGTTCTCTGGTCATAGGAGAAGCCTTTGTAAGGGCTCTTTCAAAACAATTAATTCTACATCCATGAGGTATTTTGTTTGATCAAGTTCTGTTTCACTTCCTGGACACATATGCATTCGACTATCATGGAGGGTTAAAGTAGTAAATAGTCTTTTGAGTGTACGGTTGAACCTCAGAGGTCATGTTAATGTGGCATTATCTCTATAGGGATTTATTTAAAATGTCTTGGCCTCGGTTACTTTATCAATAAGATCAGTATGCTAATATCTACCTAGTAATATTTACCAAGAGGACTGAGCTAAGGAGCCACTGAAATGACACTCACAATACATGCAGTACATTGCCTGAGAAAGACAGTCTGCTGAACAGCAGCATAAACCAAGGGGTCCCAGGGCCTCGCAAGGCCCTGTTTCAGGGCTGTATCACATTAAAAACAAAATGCAACAAAACAGAAAAGAAACAAAATACAGTTTACTATCACCTACTACATACACTGAAGCACAGTACCATAGACCTCTCCAGTCTCTCGAGAAAGCACCTTCTTCAGGCAAAGCAAACCCACCCTCCGCTTTCTCTCTCAATCCCCTTATTAACAGCCTTCATAATAATGGTGATTCATCTTCACAACTCCCTCAATTCTCTCACTCAAAAATTCTTCCCAACACCCACCCCGTGGCCTTTTCTCCCTGTTCTCCTACTCTGGCAACTCTCACTAGTCATTTATTTATTTAACAAACAGCCAAGTGACTTTTGCTAAGCATTTTGCATCAGTTGGTAAATTACGCCTTCATGCTCCTGGCTATTCTAACTTTTCTAATCTCTCTGTTTTGTAGGGGTTTTTTATCCTTTCTGTTCATGCACCCAAAGAGGATGTCCCATCTTAAACTTAAAGAACAGAGAACAATCAGGCATTGACTTTTTACACTTTATCAGTCTGAAAGTTGCCTTTCCAGGTTTATAACTACTGTCTCTGTGTTACTTATTTCATAATCAAAACAACATATTTTTAACATGATCTGCAGCTTTATTATCACCAAAGATCAAAGCTACACTGTGGCAGGCACAAGCTGAGGATCTGGAGAAGAAAATATAAGCATGTGTTTGAAAAGATTAGAAGAATCAAGAAGGAGAAAATAAGTCTCTGAAACCAATGCTCAAAAGCCCTATGTACACCTGATTTCATACTCCACTAATTTGGGGACAAATGTTATATTGCCTTATAATAACTTAACTTCTCATTGGTCTATTCTCTATTTCTCAAATCAAATACATTGTGAACCTCTCAAAGCCAATGTCTTAAACATCCCATAGAATCCAGCCCTCCTGTGAAGACAAAAAAAAGGTCACAGAATAAGAGAAGAATAAAGAAAGTGGGTAACGGAAGGAATGGAGAAAGGATGAGAATCAGAAGCAGAGTGGCTCCAAAGGACAGTGAGACATGCGTCTTTTTCCAGGAGAAGTGGGCAAGGCTGCATTTCAGATCTGGTGTATCTGCTCATGAATGGCCTTCCAGGGCCCAGTCCATAGCTGTCCTTGTTGCCTGCTTAGAAATTAACGAGCAGGCATTTAATGAAGCACCAGCAGCGCGTCCCTACTTCTCTGCTGTCTGCAGAGCTTTTGTGTAGAGGGTAAAGCAAGCCCTACATCCCCGAGGAAGGGCAGTAAGGCTCCTGGGAAGATTGCCACGTTTCACCAAGAAAAGAAACAGAAAGCACCGATTTGCTATGAAATAGGCAGCTCTCATTTATTCGCATGCACATGTTGTTTTTCTTTCTCTTTGTGTATGTGCCACAGTGCTCCCCAAACTAATTGCCTAATTAGGGATGGTGAGAGCATTTAAAGGATTAGAGCGAGATCCCTCACATGTAATGTGGAGGCAGAGATGTTTATTAATTGCTCCACTGAAAAATAATCCAACATCTTTTACAGCCACTGAATCATTCATTAACCTGCCCCCTCTACCCGTGTGTTTAACCGGCATTAATCTCTCCAAGGTAGCACTAAATACCACTGGCCATTTCTACTGAGCCCTCTAATTAATCACATCAGCGATCATGTGTTGACCCTCTTCTCTCCTACATGCCATTCATGCAATTTCCTGGGAAAAACCAGAACACACATTCTTACCAAAGGCTACCAAGCACTTTATAACCAATTATTCCTTCAAAATTGGAGTCACCAATATTTCTCCCAAGAGAAGTTAAAATGTTGCTATATGTATTTTGATGTAGACGTGGCTGACATTTTCATTCTGCTCT
>NW_003852417.1:6660390-6663411 GCF_000181295.1 Otolemur garnettii
TGGGCAATGCGCTAGTCATGGTAAACCAGATTATAACACAGTAATAACTCCAACAGTCCCGGGGCAAACAAAAAGACTCGTATCTCATTCACACACGGTCCAGGGCAGGGCTCAGCGACACTCTTATGACTTCTTAGTAATGCAGTCTCCTTCAAATGTGTGGCCTCATCATCTTAACGTGAATACTCCTCCCTGACAGGAAGAGAATTTCAGGCTGAAAAATGGCAAAGTGGGTTTTTCACTGTTTCAGCCTGGAGTGACGGGTGTCACGTCCAGGACTGATCATAAAGTCCTCCTCAATTACAGAGAGACCAAGACACATAGTCTTTTATGTAACTTGAAGGAGAAGGGAAGAAGATAATGGCAAATGCAATTAATGTTTACCCAGAAAGGCTAAGTACACGTATCTTTACTTCAATTTCTTATGAGTTTTGATAATAATACTTTACTCTGATACAATGGATGCTAGTTACAAAGGATTTTCCATTACCTTACCTCACTTTTTTATTCTTTCATGTTTATATCTATCATGTTCTATCACGTTGAGAAGGGCCTTAGCTCCACCACATACGTATTTCTATTATGTCGATTCTTAATGAACCTTCTCGCTCTGGGTGCCATGATTTAAGATGGCAAAGACTTTCTGAGGGTGGCATGTGTACATTTTTTGTGTGTGTAGAGAGAGGTCCATACTCTTCAGCATTTTCTCAAAACATTTTTCCTTGTCTGGTCTACTGACTCCTTAAGGGCTAAAACTGTCTTAGCTTCTGCTAAGTGCAGGACGTGGCCGAGTAGACCAAGTAGGTCACTGAGGAAGGACTTTAGGAGAAGAAGTTGGGAGGAAGCAGCACTTTGGCAGAGTCTGTGTGTATGGCCAGCCTTGGACAGATGGGCTCTGGGCCAAGAGGTCCAGCAAGAGGGCCTGATGGCTTGAAGATGGGCAGGGACCCAGCTACAATGGGGAAACAACAGGAGCAGGGGACGATCTAGAAGACAACCATTTGTTTGTATTTCTTTTGGCAAAGCCCCGGGGAAATCACCCTGCCTGCCCACGAATGCCGGTGCTCTGGCACCAGAGCTCGCGTTCCACCCAGCTTCTGGTGAGAAGTTGGCATCCAGACGCCCTAACCACATTTTCTGGAACTAGGGATTAGCATAGACACCAAATGTTTTTAAATGAGTCTGGTGACTCATGTAGCATATTGATTCACATATTAATTGCAAGGAAATAACCCCTTATAGCATTGTTGTGTTTTCGAGCTAGATCGGCTCTTTCCTGGTGGCGTGGTGAAAGGGTGAGATTCTGGTGTAGACAAAATTAACAATGTACGTGCCAAACTAACCAAAACATTTAAGAGGAAATCATATTAAAACAAAAATGCTCCCTAACAGAAGGTAGAGACGCACAACTAACTGAGACTGCTGCCGCATCTCTCCCTCCCTGGGAGAAAGGAAAATAGTTTCACTTTTTTGATTTTTAAAATCAAGGAAATCGGGTTTTGGCCTGAAATCCCAGGAGGTTCTTTATAATGTGACAATGTTCAAATAGTTTAAAGAACACAGGGTGTCCCTGAGCAGATAAGCACGCCCTTCCCACAGGAGGTAATCTCGCTCTCCGTGCTCAGCCTCAGCCACTGGCCCCTTCCTGTGTACTCCCAAGGGAAGGGGGGATCTCTCTTCTTAAACTCCCAAATCCATGGACCTGAAACATCCTTTTGACTCTGCTTTGTTGATTAGCCTCATACGTGTCCTTCAGAAGGCAGATTGGAACCCCCAGCCCCATAGATCTGCTGGTTACGACGCTTAAAACAATGAACATTTCTGAGGATGTGCCCAGTGCCTGTAAAATAGCACCTTCAGGTCTACGGGTGAAAAAAGAAACGTAACTGGGCCCTTCTCACTCGGTACCGTACTCACCTGCTTCCCTGTCTGCTATCCACGCAGGCTTCTCTAAAGGGGGAAGGAAACCTGGTCGTTTCGTCTTTGACTTTAGGCCTAATTGTGCTGCTCATGTATCAAGCACGTAATAAGGTCCACAGTTATCTCTTAATAAGACAAAGAAAGACAGAGAGTGTGCAAGGGAGAGAGAAAGGAAGAAAGACAAGAGGGAGGGAGGAAGGGAGGGCAGGAGGGAGGAAGGGAAAGAGAGAAGGAAAGCAAGAGAAAAAGGCTCAGGAAAAATTGTCTATGCTGACAAAAGAGGGGCTGAGATGGAGTGGAGCCCGGTCTGTCCACAAGCTGAGTGTATCTTCTTCTGCCTCTAACGTCCTTTAGCCTCTGAGGTCCGACCATGAAATGAGGGGCATCCTTTTCAATTTGCTTCAGTTGGCTGGTAGCATTTGCCCCAGTAAAAACATACACTAGATGCTTACGTTTTTATATGTGCTGCCTAATATTTTAACATTTGAAAACTGTGCAGGCAGCAAAGATACAGAAAAGAACATAAAACAGTAAGTGTGTATTTTAATGAATGACGATAAAGTGGCCTTCCAAGCAAATGCCGTCCAGGTTACATAAAAAGAATCTTCTCAGAGCCAGAAGCCCCATGCACGTACGTCTCTTCCCTCCCCTCTGCCCAGCAGAAGCCACCGTCCTCCCACTAGGACAGTAATGTTCCCCCGCCTCTTTCGGTTTTCTCTCTGCCGTGTCCCTGCATTATCTATCCAATATCAAAGTTCCCTGACTCGTAGGGGTGTAGTGCCCACCACATTCTAGGGATGAGGCCTCATAGTGGAGTTCAGTTCTGCATCCCTGACCATGGCCCATGGGGCAGCTGAGGCCCAGCGGCCCAGCTGTGGGACAAGCGGCTCAGAGCTCCATCTTGTCTTGGAACTGACCCCAATGGTTACCCAGAGTTCTCTAACTGGCAGCTGCTAAGCAGCTCACATTCGAGCCAGTTTCATCTCTCAGAGTGCACAGTGGGGCTCACGTTCACATCAGCCCATTCAACTCAACTGGAAAGAAAGAAAGAAAGAAAGAAGGAAGGAAGGGAGGGAGGGAGAGAGGGAGGGAGGGATTCAA
>NW_003852417.1:6663758-6698305 GCF_000181295.1 Otolemur garnettii
AAAGAAAGAAAGAAAGAAAGAAAGAAAGAAAGAAAGAAAGAAAGAAAGAAAGAAAGAAAGAAAGAAAGAAAGAGAGAGAAAGAAAGAAAGAAAGAATTAGGGCCAGGCCACCCATGTGGCCTTCTCCCGCCAGCGCAGTGAAAGCCCAGCGTTAAGTACATTCATACTGGAGAAGTCCCAGTGCTGTTTTCCACGCAAACAAACACTTCATTTAAAAATCTTGTAGATGGAGAGGTTGGATGGAATCTCAGAAATCATCAAGTCAACCCGCTAAAATCTGAAAGGAAAAGAAACTCAGGCCTTAGCGAGGAAACACGACTTCTTCAAGGTCATGGAAAGGTGATATACGCAGCGGCTGATAATCAGGTCAGGTAAATAAAATTTCTTGGAATGTGTCAAGCACCCAGCAAAGGTGAGGACTTCATGGTGCATCCTTTCTATCCCAGGCTGGCTGACCCAGCTGGCCCACGCTCCCTGAGGTGAGGTTCTGGGACACAAGCCAGGCAACTCGAGGGATTTAGACAGAAATAGCTTGGCTTCTTTCCTTTTTCCTAAACTAACATTGAGTCCAGAGTCCAGTAATTCAGGCAAGAGGAGCTCCCGACTGTTCCCCACATAATCACACCCGAGGCCTCTCACACCTGTTCGTGGGTAAAAACCCCTCACACTGAAGGAGGTGTAGGGCCGTCCTCTGTAGCTTACAGAGCACTGTCACAGGTCATCCACAGGACTGGCATAGAATCCTCCAGGAAGGGATGAGGTGGGCATTTTACTCCTATTATGAAGAAACTGAATATTTATCTGAGATCATGTAACTAGTGGGATTGAGGCGACTTCCATCACTGCATTGGTGGCGGGCGAGACTGGCAGGCAATGCCACGGGCTTTGGTCTTCACCCCAGGAGTAAGTGACAATGAAAAATAGTACAAACAGCTCCCATTGTCAACTCTGCACCTCAACCATCTCTTCTTTAAAATGCCCCCACCACTGAAGGATCTCAAGGGTAATGATTTAATTTAAACAGAATTTTTATCTAGAAAGAAATTTTAAAATCATAAATATCAGTAAGCACAATATTATTCTAAAATAAATAGCCTCTCACTATTTTCCAAAATAGCATCTCTTCAAATGGGGGGCGGGGGGAGCTCTAATCCCCTAATCCAAACTTTCAAATGCTCCAAAACCTAAAACTTGTTAAGTGCTGCCGTGAGGCCTTTGCTTTCTGCTGTTTTGATGTTAACGAACTTTGTTTCATATAATTATTAAAAATGTCACATAAAATTACCTCCCGGCCATGTGTATAAGGTGTATATGAAACATAAATAAATGTCATGTCTAGATTTGGTTCTCATGCCCAAGATATTTAATTATTATAAGAAAATATTCAAGCATCTAAAAGAAATCTGAAATCCAAAACACTTCTGGTCCTAAGCATTTCAGGTAAAGGACACTCAACTTGTAGTTAAGTCAGCATATGAGAGCTAGCAGTAACTTTACAAATCATCTTGGCTGGTCTCTCTTATTTTGTGGGTAAAGACACTAAAGCCAAGGAAAAGAAAGTAATTTTTCCCAGTTGACATAAGCAAATCCGTGGGAGAGCAAGGTCAAATGCCCCAAATCTCCTGAGCCTCAATCCTCTCCCACCCCACTACCCCGTCCCAACCCACCGTCTTCCATCAGAGCACCCCCCAATCTGATGTCTACGAGAGCAAGTCACATGGAGCATCTTATCAGGGACACATCAGTGCTTGTCAATTTGTCTTGTTTATTGTAGAACTCTCTCGCCAAGCCACCGTCAACCTGCCTGACACTTCCCCTTTCTGAGTCTCAACTTCACACCTGTAAAATGCAAATAATCCCCAAGGCTCCCATCATCTTACCCTGTGGTGAACCAAATGCTGATATGCAAAGGCAAGAGGTCATTATCAGTGTTTATTTTTAGGTTTGCATTCTGTGCAATCTTAACAAGCCACTGCCCCTTACCATGCCTCAGTTTTCCTAGCTATAAAGGGGGTCTGTATTTAGCCAAAATAACGTTAGAATGACATGTGCTAATATTAACATACCCTAATCTCTTCTGAATAAAATACGTTCTACTTATTAATAACCTCATCAATTACTCATTGCTGCGCCATTGGTCTACATTAATCATGCTGTACCTATTCAACTAGCATTAATTTTGCGCTTATTGTATGCCAAACACAACGATCAGAAGAAGGCATAAGAGAAACAGAATTCCCAGTTCCTGCCTTCAAGAAGCAGACAGTTCCAAAACAAAATGGCCCCGGCAACCAAAAAATAGAATGACTCTAAAAAAGCAGATCAAGCATTTCACGGATGGCAGGAAACTAATGCCTAACTCTTAGGCCAGTCCATTAGAAGGAAGGATTTTCTGCTGCTTTGAGACAAAATGAAATAAAGGAGACATTAATCATTACAATGAGCACCTTCCTCCACAATCCTCCCCAAATCAGCACAAAGGCATTTGAGTCCAGCAGGCAATGTTCTTTCAAGAGTGTCTCCCACAGCTTACAGAAGACCTCTCATAAATTACAGTGGCTCTAGAAACGCAGCCATAATTAGTGGCTTCTACAGATCTCCTGGCTCTATAGAAGCAATGAGAACTTTGCTTTGGTGCCTCCAGGACTTTGAGAGCCCAGTCCTTCTTGTCTTATAGTTGTTTGTAAATTTGCCTTTGCTCCCTTGCTCTGTCCAGAAAGACATTAACTGTATCTTATTCGTATCTTATTCATCTCCCTCTCTCATCCCTTTCATCCCTCTCTATACTTTTCCTGCATATAAGAGCACTTGGAGAGGTATTTATTTATCAATACAGACTGCATTAAATGGAATAAACCACCTGACAAAGGACAGGCTTACCAATTCTTCCAGCCTGGTCTCACCTCACCACGTCCCTGTAATGTAACTCTTCTGTTAGGAATCCATGCCAGCTAAGCTGTGTGCCTGGGTGAAGCCACACCAGGACTTTACCCCACCCAGATTGCTGCTGGGAGATTATAGAGAGATACCCCCCAAGTGTATTTTAAAAGAAAATCATCTTTAATACAAACACAGACACACATATGTGCACTATAAAACACACAGACAAGAGCAAGTAAATACACAGCCTGGGCAGGACGGTAAAGAAGACCCAGCTCAGCTTTTGAGACGCCCTCACCAGCACTTACATGCACTGCAGTGACCCGTTACCAGCTGCTTAGGGCTGCCTCCCACAGCTTCTGGTCCCTCCTGTGAGGCCCTACCATGATCTGCCTTCCTGCCCTGAACCACAGATCCATATCTTTCCTTCTGCCATAAACCAGCACAACTGTATGAAATGGCATTTCCTGATGTATAGATCCATTCCAGCCCTGAAAACTACAAACATCTCAGGCATTTTCCCAGATGCTCTGATTCAGCAGGTCTGGAAGGGAATCCAGGAATGTGAAGATCACTGATTGATTCTGATCTGCCCTCCTGATTGGGGGCCATAATTGAGTCAGACTCATATCTAATTCACACGATAAACAGAGGTCCTGCAACAAGATGCATGATGTTTCAAAGCCATCGAGAGATATTATGGTTAGGAGAGGACTCAAGTCTTCGGGCTCCCTCTCCAAGTCCCTCTTGCTAGTACACCAGCATTGAGGAAAGGAGGAAAACTAACTCTTCTTACAAATCATTCTCCCTTTATTACAAAAAGATGTTTCAGCAGAAAATTGTATATAAAATATAAGATATATAATATGATATGTGTGTATACTCGTGTGTGTGTGTACCTGTATACACTTCATGGCCGTAAAAGTGTTTACATACCATAATCAGAAGAGGGGATTTGAAGAACATGCAACTTTCTTTTGATAAAAAGAAAATATAAAGCAACAGAAAATGCTATGGTTCAAATTTTCTATTACAGCCAGGCCTGTGAATTAGTCGAGAGAGTCTGCCAACATTTCAGCCTCCAGGAAGACTCCTCACGGACTGTAGGAATAGCTGCCGTCATCCAGACAGAATTTCCCTTTGCTTTTCAATCATGTATTATTATTTGTAATATTTCTGAAATCACTTCTGAGATGATAAACTTGAAAAATCAAAGTCTCATGGATGCGCGGGGTTTTATTATAAAAATAAACAGCAGGACAGGAGGAGATTGTTAGCGTTTCCTTTTAGTTAAAACCTCTCTCTCCTTTTGAGGAAGGTCCTCAAGGGCAGAAGGCAATACATACACATTTCAAATTGGTGGCATTATACCCAAACAGAGATATTAAAGAAAAATGCAACAAAAGATGGTGTGACATACAAGTGGGAAAAGTGGGGCCTCGTCTCATTGGTAGCATAGCAACCCTTAACAACACCTTGGCTGCGATCAGCATTTCTGCATACCTGAACAAAGGGAAAGAAAGGTACACGTCTACATCTATCAAACGGCTTCAATAATCAGAAGTAGAAAGGTTTCATTCCTTTCATCTCTTAATCATGGTATATATAATTCAGTACGAGGTATAATTCAGTGGGGCGTGACTAAGAGGCCCAAATTATGACCAATTAACATTGGCCATTTTCTGACGTGAAGGAATAGAATTAAGTACCTGAGATGATGAATGAATTAAAAGAAGGTAAATACCTATATCTCTTTTGATAAAAAGTGTGGGTAAAATAGGAGTGAATAGGGCTGTTGACACTTGGTTATCTCTTTATCTTATATCTGAGAATTCTTTCCATTTAGGTATTGAAAAAATTGCAATTCCATTCAAAAGCTAGTTAGTAAGAACCAAGAAAGACAGTGTAAAATTAAAAGGTATCCATAGGGGCCAGGCGCAGTGGCTCACACCTGTAATCCTAGCACTCTAGCAGGCCAGGGCAAGCAGATTGCTTTTGCTCAGGAGTTTGAAGCCAGCCTGGACAACAGGGAGACCCTGTATTTACTAAAAATAGAAAACAAATTTAGCTGGGCACTGTGGTGGGCAACTGTAGTCCCCAGCACTTGGGAAGCTGAGGCAAGAGGATCCCTTGAGGCTCAGTGCCTGTGGCTCAAGTGGCTAAGACACCAGCCATATACACCTAAGGTGGCGGGTTCGAATCCAGCCTGGGCCCGCCAAAACAACGATGGCTGCAACCAAAATAGCTGGGCATTGTGGCGGGTGCCTGTGGTCCCAGCTACTTGGGAGGCTGAGGCAGGAGGCTCGCTTGAGCCCAGGAGTTGGAGGTTTCTGTGAGCTGTGATGCCATGGCACTCTACCTAGGGTGACAGCTTGAGGCTCTGTCTCAAAAAAAAATAAAAAAAAAAAAAAGAGGATCCCTTGAGCCCAAGAGTTTGAGGTTGCTGTGTGCTACAATGATGCCATGGCACTCAACCAGGGCAACAGAGTAAGACTTTGTTTCAAAAAAATAAAAATATAAATATAATAAGGAGATCTATGATTTTGTTCCTCCTGCATAAGAGGATATCTGATCAGAGGAGTCAAGAAAGACTATCACGTGCCATGTTAACAGATTAATCTCCAAATAGCAATACCATACCACAGTGAAGGTTTCTGTTTGTTTGGTTTGGCTTTGGTCACTCCTATGAAGCCTGATTTAAAGTCAGTTATTTCTCTTGGAGGCTTAAAGCCCTGCTTGCTTCCATCTTTCAATTCCATATGAGCAATCCTCCTTCAAAATGTATGGACAGGTGATCCAGACCATGACACAGCACCTCTGCCCACATTCCCAGTGGTGAGGACTCAGGCTCATGGGGTTAGAACTCTACTTATGAGAAAGACAGAGATATATGGTCTTCTTATAGTGTGCAGGAAGAGAAATGGTGACCAGAACTTAGCACTGCGTCGGCCACCGAGGGCCGATTAAATGTATCGGGAAATCAGATGAAGGAGAGAGGGGTGTCATTCTGAGTGACTGGGGAAAGTTTTCCCAGGAAGGTAAGATTAAAGTCACCTTCAAGAATAGGTTAGGTTGAAAATAAAGTGTACAAAGCATCATGCCACTTGGAAAGAACATCATGATCAAATCTCTAAAGGCAGGAAGTCGTGCTGTGTCTTTGGAGGATAGTAAGAAAACAAGGCCTGCTGCATAAGTGTTGCTGAATAAAGGAAGACAAGTATTCATAAGAAGCTGGGGGTGGATCCTATTTTGAATTATAGGAAAAGAAATAGAAATACTTTTTTCACAGAGCAATACTGCGGTCTGTAAAGTCTAAAGGCCCAGGAATTTATAGGTATGATGTCCCATCCAGAAAGTTTCACCTTCTCCATAGACCTCAGATCCACACCTTCCTCTATGTCCACACTATCTCTGTCTTATTTCAGAACCTTAGCATGGCTTATCTGGTGCTATGCACTCTATGGTTGTATACCGGCAAAATTCTTATGTTGAAATCCTAATTCCCAGTGTGATGGTATTTGTTTTATTGTTGTTGTTATTGTCATTGTTTAAGATAGGGTCTCACTCTGATGTCCCAGACTAGAGTGCTGTGACATCAGTCTAGCTCACAGCAATCTCAAGTCCTGGGTTCAAGTGATCTTCCTTCCTCAGCCTTCCAAGTAGCTGGGACTACAGGTACTCACTACAATACCAGCCTAGCTTTTCCATTTTTAGTAGAGACAAGGTCTCACTCTTGCTTAGGCTATTCCAGAACTCCTGACCTCAAGAGATCCTTTATCTTGGCCTCCCAGAGTGCTTGGATCACAGGTGTGAGCCACTGCGCCTGGCCTGTATTTGGTATTGGAAATGGAACTGTTAATAGGTAATTAAGTCATACTGATGAGGCTCTTATAAAGGGATTAGTGCCCTTATTAGACGAATTAGTTGATTCCTTCTACCCCGATCATGTGAGTACACAGCAAGGCCTGTATGCAAGCCAGGAAATGGCCTTCACCAGAAACTGATCCCACCCTGATATTGGACTTCATCCTCCAAGAAATGAGAGAAATAAGTTTCTTTGTTTAAGGCACCTCACCTAAACGATTTGTATAGCAACTCAAACTGATTGAGACACCTGGCCTCTCACTCCATTCCCTTCATACCATGAGGGCCCCTTCCTGACCTGGCCCAAGTCTACTTCACTTTATACTGATAGAAAAACCACTTTGTGCTTCTGTGAAAATATCAGATTTTTCATGACACTTGAACTTTTATATGTGCCGCTCCTCTTAATGAAAAGACTTTCTATTCTTTCCTGCTGAGAAAAATTTCCGTTTACTCTGCCTCTTTGTAAAAGAGCCTCCTCCTTATCTGTCTTGCAATTAATAATTCCCTCCTCTATGCTTTTAAAAAATTGCATTGCTTCCATTAGTTCTCACTTTTTCATGTTTTAGCCACTTCTAAGGAGGGACTGTGTCTGTCTTCCTCATCCTTGCACTGGAGGTCCTAATCCTAGGTCTGGTTTCACAGCACAGGCTCAAGAAATCAAATGGGTAAGTTAACATTATGGACAATACCTAAGGGATATTCTGGAGCTAATATTTAGATTTATAACTGTGTGCCCCAGACTAATAGTAATAATAATGATGATGGAACATTACAGAATATTATAAAGGAAGATCATAGAGAAAAGATGCTATTGACTCACTAGAGTAGAATATTTTAATAATACCTAATAGTTCCTAAGACCTTATTCTGCGCCAGACACTGTGCCGAGTGCTATAGTATGTTATTACACTTGATACTCATCTAAACCATTGAAGGAAAAATACTATTATCCATATGTTTTAAATGAATAAACTGAGGCACACAGGAATTCAACACCTTGCCTAAGACCATAGAGCAAAAAAGTAGGCAAGTCAGGACTGGAATCCAGGCACTCCAAATAGAGTCCCTATGCAAAAGCGGCTCTGCAGTAAGAGAACAAGCTTAGGTAGTTGAATCAAAAGCACAGAGACAGTGAGTAATTAAGGCAACGTTAAAGCAAGAGCCATGAGGAAATGGAGACAGGAGGACGTGCATAAATTAAGCTCCTGGCTCTTGGTAATTTAGAAATAGGTTGAGTATGTGCTCGTAGGAGAGGTATGTTAAATATATGTTTTAAAATAGAAACTATACTTTATTAACTATGTGCCACATCTGTAGTTAGATTCAAACTTTGGACAACTTGAAAATAAATAAACACCTCACCATGATAAAGCTAATTACTAAACGAAGAAAGCAAAATGAATCATCATTGGTAATTATAAACATGTACCATGACAACAGAAGTAAACACCTTAGAGAACAAATGAAAGACAAATTTAAGCAGCTCCTTTACTATTTACTGTTTTACAATAAGCATTTGTCCACTTTTATTGAATTCTAAAGGGTCCCTACCAATCATCAATGTACTTATTACAAGCTGATCATAGATGCCCAACCAGCTGGTATAGATTGTAGGGAAATTTAATTTGGAAGGAAGGAGTGGATGGACGAAAGAAAGGAGACCTCTGCCTCCCCAAAAGCTGTCGCTATCAATTTAATTCAATTCTACTCAACCAGTATGTATTAAACTTGCGCCTTGCAGCATAGTGTTAGTGATGGAACTAGTGAGAACATGAGGGATATAGTCCCTCCTCCTGAGGCGCCCACAGTCTTCAGTGGATACAGACACAGGATTGGGCAATGCCATCACAACAGGGACAGAACAGGGTACTCTGGGCAGGGTATCTGAGGCAGACTGGGTAAGTCAGAGAAGGCTGCCAGGAGGAGGCAAAATCTCAACTGAGACCTGAAGAAAGAAAATTGTGACCAGGAGAAAAGTAGAAGAAAGAGTCTTAGCAGAAGGATCATAAGCATGCAGGAAAGAACACGGGCTGTCGATGAAACAGAGAAACAGTTAAAAGCAAACAAATAAGCTTAACCAGGAAGGCTGTTGCGGGAAACAAGAGGGCAGGTAGCAAACGGTGAGGTGGAACAGTAAGCAAAGGGCACGGTCGTGAAGCCGCCATATGGACTTTAAACATTTTCCTAAGGGCAACAGAGAGCTACTGAGAGCTTCAAGCAGGGAAGTGACCTAAAAAATGTCCATTTTGGAAAGCACCGTTTCCAGTCTGGGAAGATGACTGTGGAGAGCAAGACTGGTGTCAGGGAACAGAGTTGACAGCTGCAGGATTTATACGGGAGTTACTGGTGATTGCCACTAAGGCTGCAGTGGTAGGAATAGACTGAAGTAGAAAGATGACAATATTCATGAGGGGAAATCAACGGGAGGCGGGGATGGGCGAGATGGGGGTCTGGAGATGAAGGAAAATTGATAGATGATGCCCAGGCATTCCCTCACCAAACTGGGAGGACAATGGTGTTTGTAAGCAAAGTGAAAGAGAAAAAGGGAATTAGGAGTTCAGTATCCAGACAAAGTGCGCTGCCTGGGACAGCCTGCCCTGGTAATGTCCGTGGGACAGCACAGGGGCTTGTCTCCCAGGAAGTGGGAGACTTGGCTGGACAGTCCCATTAGGAAGTCCTTGGATGGGATGTGATGGAAGTCCAAGGAGCAGAGATCACCCAATGAGGATGCATCAGGAAAACCAAGAACAGACTGCTGAAGAAAACCACTGTGGAAAAGACAGTTGAAGGAAATGAGCCCAGGTAACACTGTCAGGTGAACAGCCACACGAGTCGAAGGAAAACTAAGTGACTGTCGTGTGATGGAAGGAAGGGAAGAGCTCGTATCACAAGGACAGTGTTTGTATCTGTGCCACACGCTTCTCAGAGTCAAGCATGGAAAGAACCCCAGGGCATCCAACACATTCAATGCCAATGACATCATTGCCCCCGTGGTGAGAGGCGCCCAGAGAGGGAGGGACGGTACCCACGTTAGCCTGTGGTAGGGTGAGAGAAACTGCAGGATAGTCAGAAGTATAGCAGATGTTTGGAGGATGTGAGAGACTTACATGTCTCCATGCAACTTGGGAAGAAGGTAGGAGAATAGGTGAGGTTGTAAGTGAAGGTGGGATTTGTTATCTGGACCAGAGAGTTTCCTTGTTCACCCAGGTTTCTGCCCTAACCACGGCCTATTAGCACAGTGGATGGGGGCACTGAAGTTTAAAGACAACAAAAAAGAGGTAAAACCTCAGTCTCCCATACACGGACACTATGATTTCGGAACAAGCCACTTGACTTCACACACCTTTAAACACAAACTGATGCTTGTCTTTACCAGCTTAGTATGAGCAAGTCTAAAACGAGTCTCATTTCTGTTGAGATGCACCAGAGAATGTCTAGAGAATTAAATTCCAAGTATTTATTAAGCGTCTACTTCTCAAGGGCTGTCACTGTACTCAAGAGAAGAATCATTTCTCATATTTAAAGAATGTTTGACTAATAATTACTATAGTGAATCTAAAAATGCCTAAAAAGACTATTCAAAATCCAAATTCCTAGAGCCAATCCTGAGATTGATAGTTTGGGGATAGAGCCTGGGGAACTGTATTTTTATCAAGTTTCCCTGATGATGCAAGAGGTCCATTTGGAAACCCAGCACTATGTATCACACAGCAATCCCTCTCACACATTATCTAGATACACACACACGTGTGGTAGGCATAGGAGCACTCAAGTCAGTGAAAGCTCACTATATAGAACAGGGACCATTATTCAATCATGCCCTGAGTCGGGCAAGGTGTGTCTGTTGAGTGAACACTGCACCAAATCCCATGGTCGGCAAAGGGAATACAGACTTGAATTAGATACTATGTTCTGGTCTATTAAGAAAAAAAGAAAAGAAAAGAAAACCATGATGACAGTTTAGTTTGATAAGTAGTTTGACACACCCCTGACACATTTTATGGCCAATATACATATAGTGATACAGAAGCCTAAAGGGTGGAATCAGCTAGAATGAGCTGAGGGGACAGATATATTGCAAGAGCTGACACTTGAAGGGGTTATAAATTTTGAGTGGAAGCTGGATGAGAAAGGCAGGGGAAGACATTCCAGACAGAAGAAAGAGCAAGCTGTGTGTGTGACAATGACCCAGACCTACCCAGGAAAGCTCACCCGCCACTAACATGTCTTTTTCCAGACAAATGACATGCAGTCTTCTGAAATCAGAAGAACATGCAGAGAAAAGATTAATAGTGGGTGAGACGTCTTTGCGTAATGCACATGCAACAAAATATCACATGTATTAATGCTGAAAGCTTTGCCCAGGAAACATTCATGATTCTGTCATGGCTTCCAGTTATGGGAAGGAACTCAGAAAATGTAAAAATATGGAAACCTAAACTTCGAGGCAGGCACTGACAAAGATACATGAGGACAGATCAAGGGAAGCAGGATGGTGGGATTCTCTGCAGTCTTAGTTGCAAGGGGTTTACCTCGCCACTTTTGTGGTCTAGAAAAAATAGAAAACAGGTCTGATAGGTAGAGAGCTAGCCACATGGGAGCTATGGAAGTTTAGAGAACAAATTGCAGAGAAATGTGGGGTAGTCCCTAGAGGGGGCAAATGTGTCCATTGGTGATTTCTTTGAATTCTGGGTAATGTGATGGTGATGAAATGCCAAGGGGTTTTCACCCTAAGAGTGAAAGGGTGGGCGGGGATTTTTCTTCTTCTGAGATAGGTCTAAAATGAAGAAGATTATATAAATCACTATAGGCTAACTGCTTTAACAAATAACCACACAATTTTTGGTGGCTTAACTCAATAATATTTATTTTCACAACCCAATGCAGTTCATCACTTCTACACAGTCATTCAAAAACCCTGGTCTCCTTACCTATGCTGGCTCTTGGTTATTATATCCTTTGAGTTTTACAGTGAGTCCTCTACATACAGCTAAATGGGAAAAGAAACTTCTAGAAGATTGTGTTAATGGTTCTAGTTTCAGGAACCACACTTGAGAGCAGATGACTCTATTTCCATCTACATTCCATTAGGCAGAATTCAGTCCAAGGGCACCCACTAAGTGCAAGTGTTCTGGGGATTGTCATTTAGCTGTGTGCCCAGAAGGAAGGGAAATGGGATTGGTGACGCCATAGCACTGTCTCTGATTGAGAGAGGGACAGAGTATTCTTTAGCTCCATTGGGAGAGGGATGTTAACCAGCTAAGGCAGTCAAGGACAGGAGATGGGACAGTTTATTGCACTACAGAATAAATGTAAGGTAGTCACACAATTAAAAGCAGAAAAGCATCTTTCAGGGAACAATGATATAAGATATAAAACAGTACTAACGGAGAAGTCACATTTTTTCCTGAACCTTTATACCTTGAGCCCCCCCCCCAAATGATAGTTTAAGCCAAATACCCTGTCAGTAAAATTTGGGGAAAGGCTTTCATGTAGTGTTAAGAGGAAACCAAAAAGAGCAAGAAGATATACCAAGATGGCACCAGTAGAAAAAGTCACGCACATATCGTTGACTCCTAATCAGTCCTTTCTAACGTTTTTGTTCTTATATTCATCACACCAGAATGTTCATTTTAAAATAATTTAAAACCTCCATGACCTTCCACCTGATGTGTGATCAGCTTCAGGGCTCCCACACACAAATCAGTACAGCTTTAGACCTCAGAGTATTCCACGGATAGACAGGGCTCTCATTACTTTAAAATAGAAACAGTCCCACACCTCAGTCAGGGACAGCCTGGGACTTCATCTAGGGCTAGCTTTTGCCTGGAACAAAAAAGAGACAGAAATGAACCCCAGTCATAAACACATAAGTCATGAGACCCTCTCCTCTCTTCCACCAAGAATAATAATAAGGTAACATTGATGCAAAGCTGACTGTGTGCCAGGCCCTATGCTTGCATGCAGGAACTCAAAGCAATTCCATGAGGTGGACACTGTTATTATCTGTATTTTACAAGTGAGGAAACTGACATCCAGCAAGGTTAAGTAACTGACCAAAGTTACCCTGTTCATAAATGTGGAAGTAGAGTATAAATCAGTAGTTGCCTTCCAGGGTCAGTATTTTGATGAGAGATTACTACTTTTGATGACACTGTCTTTCCCCAGCACAAAAGTTGGACTGAAAAGTAATAGTCACATAAAACAATTTTTAAGCAATATGTTTTTTGTAAAAGGTTTTCTACTATTAGCATCTTGCAAGTCAATTGGTCTATTTCTCACTTTATTATTTTTGTAGTTGCCAAAAGGCTATAAAGTATAAATGCATTTTCCTTAGTTTATTTTTAGGTCCCTATTTCCCAAGCCTCCCAGTCAATGTGTTCCCTGCTTATATTCAAGGGGCCCCAGGGTATTTATTCCCACTTGTGATTAGTAAAGCAGTTACCCTTTTATTCTCGCAAGGAGGACAGGAAGAAAAGGAGTTTCAGAAAGTTGCATGTGGATATTTTAAAATTTAGGCACTGTATCTCCAAGTACCGATAATATTTTATGTAGATTACTCTGTAGAGTGTTGGAACACTGAGCAAAGAGGAGCAGGCTGCTTCCTCTGCAGTCTGCAGTAGAGTGGAATAGAGCTGGTAGGACAGAATACACCAAATAGGTTGTAAATGTTTGTGTGCATGATTTGATCTTGGGGATGGAGAGGATAAAAAAAGAGGTTATTCAGAGTCAAACGCTGAGCTGCTTTCAATGAGTTCTTCACAGACATCAATAATGAACTCTTCAGATACCCTCCTCCCAGACATCCCTGAAGTCCAGTTTATAACAAGACCAATAACTCACTTCTTGATCTCTGAAGCCACTTGTTCAATTCTCTTGACTTCAGGGCCAAAATGAGCTGTTTATTACTCCTGACAAGTATAAAAAAGGCCATCACAACTTGTGGTCAGTTCCAAGGATGGCAACTTGTTTTCTACTGACTCGCATGTGGACAATGTCCTAATTTCTGAAAAGATTTACGTACATCAAATGCATACGGATGGTCATTTTAAAATGATGTATTTTCAGCAGTACTTCAGCATCTAAGCTGATAAATCACTGCACACGGAGGCAGTGAGGGTTCACAGAAACCTTCAGAAATAAACATGAACTGGAGGCTTGGCAGTCGGTAATATTAAAATAGAATAGTGTACCAAGGAAAAGAGTTTACATAATAATAATATGCATCAGGCTCCATGTAACCCTGAGCCAATCAGATCACTTCTCTGGAATACGAGTTTCTCATCTTATAAAATAAGACTGTATTCACTCAACAAACAATATAGCTTAATAAAAGACTGGCCCTGGAACACCGAACACATTCGATAAATCGCCGGCCCTGTTATTGGAGCCTTCCTTTCCTCAATTGTTACAATTCAGATATAAGTGAGTACCCTAGGGAGCCATGATGATTAAATCATCTACTTAAGTCTCTTAACGCGGTGCCTGGCCACTTGTACGTGGTCAATACCGGCTGACTGTTTTCATTTTCATTATTACTGATGGAATGCATCCTAGGCCCAGGACTGAGAGGTCCACGTGGAGCGCAGGACTGTGCTCCAGGAGTTCACTTTGTGAGGAGGAAGTGGGAGGGGCACACAGGAAGCACCAAATGCTCTCTGGGGAGGAAGAGGGAGCTTTATAAAAAAGGTGCTGGAGCCTAGTCTTAAAGATAAGTAGCCTTGGACCAAGAACCAGATGTCTAAGACCTCTTTGAGGCTTAATGCCATAAGCTTTCGAAACTGTTGGTCTTGAATTTTATGCGCATGAGAATCATATTTCAGCATCTAATATCCAGAGTACCTGCTTTCATTAACTTTCCATCTAGAAATGCAATCACTAATTCGGGCTGAACACCCTTTTCCCACAAAACCAAACGAAAATCCCATAGGGATGGTGATGGTGGGGTTTGAAAACACTTTTAATGTCCTCCTATCAGTATCTGTGATGCACCCCTCTCAGAAAACTGGGGGGCAAAAATCATAGGCACGTCCAGGGAAGGGGCTGGACCAGGCCGACTTTCAGGTCGTTTTTAACAGGATGGTCCTTTTAAACAGATGCCAGCTTCACCGGGGCTTTTAAAGGAGAGCAGCTGAACGTCGAAAGTGCAATTTCAAAGGCCTTTGTGATCGGTAGCAAAAAGTCTGAGAACTAAGGACCATTCCAGGGTCCCTCAAGAACCGAGGCTCCGTGGATCCTAGCAGGGCCCCAGGCTCCCACCTTGGACCATGTCGCTCCCTGTCCCGGGCCACCCACACCGGGCCAGGCTAGGTGCACCGGGGTTTCTACTCCACCTCCAGATTCAGCTTCGCTACTGGATTCCGTCAGCAGCAGCGCCGAGCAGAAGCGCCCTACCCCTGGCGGGCTCCTCACCGAGGATCACACCTCGCCTCCCCGGGGCCCAGCGCATTAGGGTGTAGGTTGAGGGATTGCGGGGAACAGGGCGGGGTGGGGCGGGGCGCACTGGAGACCCGCCCCCGCTCCCCTCCCCCTCCCGCGGAGATTGACAGGGCCTGGGCCTCCGCGCCAACCAATGAACGCGTCCTGGGGCGGGCCCTGGGACCGGCTGCTCTGGCTGCTCCGACTACTTAGAGTAGTCCGCGCGGCTGTGGGAAAGCACAGCGGAGCAGGGACCGCTCAGGTGGAGCAGGCGGCCCAGCCAGCGCAGACCCGGAGGCGCGCGGGCAACGCACCACACGGTTCGGCACGGGGCAGAACGGAGCCGCAGCCCCAAGCGCCGCCCGGGACCGCTCTCGCCATCGCCGCTCCCGCAGCACCCATGGGGACCAGGAGACTTTAAAGGAGTTTTGGGTTTCGAGAGCAGGGAAATCACGGGTACGGAGAAGCGGCTTTCTTTGCCTTGGAAACGGTTTTTCTTCGTCTGATTGTTTGGATCCTGCTCTGGGTAGGAGGGAGTGTGGTCTTTCGGCTGAAAGTGGACCTTTCCCCCCACACGCCCACACGCGCACACAGAACACTGCGCTGGCTTCTTCCCCTGCCTCTTTGTTAGGTTATTTTAGACAGAGCAGCCTCGCCCTGGCGCAGTCCGATTGGCTCTGCTGGGGAGAAGGCTGGAGAAGTGAGGGGCAGAGTGCACCTGCCTGTGTGGGCAGGTGTGCCCGGCGCTTGGGTGTACGTGCAGCGGCGAGCGTGCAATCGTGGGGCTGGAATTGTGTTCGAATATGGGGGTGTGTGAGTGTGCCAGTGTAGTCGTCGCGAGGATATGTCATTGTGTGTGTGTGTGTGTGTGACAAACACCAGTGTACCATCCCGGCAGTGTCTGGACTCCAAGCGTGCAAGATTTTGCTGGTGCCAAGCGAATGCCTGTGAATGTATTCGATTGCCATTGTGTAAGCCGCTGTCAGGGAAGGACAGCGACCTAGTGCAACACCCAGAGGTGGGCTGGGGGGTGGGGACAGAAATGTGAGCTCAGCTTGCTTGGAGCTCTCAGGCCTTAGGTTCCTTTCTCCCTTCCAACCCACCCCTTCGTCCTCCCCTGGGTGTCCGTCTCCTATGCTGCCACACCGGTGCTCTCCTCTCCTTTGGGACACCGCGCGCTCTCCAGACAACCTGCGTCCTCTCTGGTGTGAGTTGGACCGGGTTCCGGGATAGGGTCAAAGGCTGCGTGGTGGCGTTCCTCTCCTCCGCCACACTGGTGCTTCTTCGCCCCTCCTACTCCCAGGGAGGCACGGGGGACTTGGCTGGCGCAGGTGACTCCTAAGGGAGCGTGTGGGCAAGCGGGCAGGTCTCAGAGGCACTGTACTTCTTGGGGAGGGGACACCAAGAAGGACACCCGACTCTGATGTGTCTCTGCTCTTCTGTGCTTCCACAGATCCCCGCTCCTGGCCCTCGTCTCGCCGCGTCATTGATGGGCAACCAACTGGACCGCATCACTCACCTCAACTACAGCGAGTTGCCCACAGGGGACCCGTCGGGGATTGAGAAGGACGAGCTACGGGTCGGGGTCGCCTACTTCTTCTCCGATGAGGAAGAGGACCTGGACGAGCGCGGGCAGCCAGACAAGTTTGGCGTGAAGGCCCCCCCGGGCTGCAACCCCTGCCCAGAGAGCCCCAGCCGCCACCACCACCACCTGCTGCACCAGCTGGTCCTCAACGAGACTCAGTTCTCCGCCTTTCGAGGCCAGGAATGCATCTTTTCCAAAGTGAGCGGCGGCCCTCAGGGCGCGGACCTGAGCGTCTACGCGGTCTCCGCGCTGCCCGCGCTCTGCGAGCCGGGCGACCTGCTGGAGCTGCTGTGGCTGCAGCCCGCGCCGGAGCCGCCCGCGCCCGCCCCGCACTGGGCCGTCTACGTGGGCGGCGGGCAGATCATCCACCTGCACCAAGGCGAGATCCGCCAGGACAGCCTGTACGAGGCGGGCGCGGCCAACGTGGGCCGGGTGGTGAATAGCTGGTACCGCTACCGCCCGCTGCTGGCCGAGCTGGTGGTGCAGAACGCCTGCGGTCACCTGGGCCTCAAGAGCGACGAGATCTGCTGGACGAACTCGGAGAGCTTCGCCGCCTGGTGCCGCTTCGGCAAGCGGGAGTTCAAGGCGGGCGGGGAGGTGCCGGCCGGCACGCAGCCCCCGCAGCAGCAGTACTATCTCAAGGTGCACCTGGGGGAGAACAAAGTCCACACGGCCAGGTTTCACAGCCTGGAAGACCTCATCCGCGAGAAGCGCCGCATCGACGCCAGTGGCCGCCTGCGAGTGCTCCAGGAGCTCGCTGACCTCGTGGACGACAAGGAATAGCCGCAGAGGGGCTGCCTGTCCGCCTGTCTCCCCGCACCCCGCTCCCTTCGCGTCCCCCGCACTCGGGCTTCTTGGCCAGCGATTCCCGCCCTCCGCCCCCTAGCGCGCCCGCCGAGGTGACCAGCGCCCAGGCTGCACTCTCGCACCCCTCCAGCAAGGGACTGAAGTCTCAGGAACTGACCCCGGGGCTGGAAGGGCGCAGCAGCGTGCGCCTGGCTGAGATCCCCAGGGGCGGTGACGGTGTTGGCAGACCCAGCGTGTGCTTGTCCCTTGAGTTGTAAGGGAGTGAAGGGGAATGGGCTGAGGGGAGCAAGGACACGGCCTCGCCCGAGAGTCAGTGGTCAGTAACTGTCACCCTACAGGGACACAACCTTTTACTAAAAGGGGGCTATCACCATCCCAAACGCACATACACAGACCGGTCGGAGGCAAGAATTGGTCTTTTCAGGACTCGGTTCAGCTCTTGTATGGATGTATCTATCCCCAGATGGCAGGATTTTCAAGAAACAGCCTGTCCCTGTGCGCTTGTGAAATAATTCCACAAGACAGCACTTCGGGACTCCGGGTAATCCTGAGGCTGCCCAGGACCTTTCCAGCTCTCCAGCCCCAGGTCTCCCGACTTTGCGCTCCAGGCTCCGGGCTCAGCTAGCTAGTGTTTGCTTCCTGTTCTTTCCACCGCGGGAAGCGAACGCCGCCCCCACCCGCATTTTGCCTGTGAGTCTCCCTAGCTAATGGAGGGGAAGCCTTCCCAGTCCCGGGAGGAAAATGGCGCAGCTAATTTGGGGAGGATCGCCGGCCTCGCCCCGCCCCCCAAAGGAGGTAGTTCACCTGGTGTCTGGGAACGTGAACGTAGGAAGAAAGGCATTTAGTGTTCCGAACCCTAGGGCTGCATTTCAAAAAACAGTCATGTTTTTCAAAGGGTTAGAAGAGGGGGAGGGAGAGGACATGGCAACATTCCAGAAACCAGCATTATTACAACACCATAGCCAGTATGTTCAGTTTGGCTGTTCCTAACATAGAAATCGTAGAAGGTGGGGAAGTGGAAATAAAGTTTTCAAAATGAGAGAGCAGTTTTCCAGCTATGTCAACAAAGCCTATCGTGTTGATGTCTTTATTGACCATTTTAGCAACATGCTAATAAAATTTCAAATTGAAATTTTTATTTTCATGGCTTTAATCCATGATAGTTTAAATACTGGGGGCCATTAAGAGTGGACTTAGCTAAGAGCTTAGCTAACATTGCCTTTTCACTCTGTTTTTCTCAAGTCTTATGAGAATTCTGTTTTTGACTATTGCAGTTATTTTGTTATTATTATTCTTACTTTTGGCTTTACACAGCAGCCCAGCCCTAGTAATGGTGGAGTTGTTAATCAATATGTATATTGTACTGAATTTCTGTCAGTTAAAGGGTTTACTGCTTTGATGGAAATTGCTAGCAGGTTCCATGATGTTTCTTTTCTCCGTGTTGTATGTCATTACTATGTTACATTGCATTTCTATTTTTCTTCCTACTCCAACCGATCCCTTTAAAAACAAATCTAGAATTGGTGGCTTTATTCCCCTCCTCCTTAGGCAGTCCTACAGCTCAGTTTGTCCTGAAACCAGGGAAGAACTTGTAGGATGAGGACAAATGTGTGTTTTCCAGAAAACTAAGGCTGGGTGAAACCCCTTCCTTGGGCAATGATTTCCAGACTTCTCTTGGGCTACAGCCCCAGCCTGACTTCCTGTTACTTGATTCAGTGTGTTAGACACCTATCACATCTATGTCTCTTTCAAGGGAATTTGTTGAATAATGCTGTTTAGCTAATTGTGGCAAGAAATTGCATCCTGAGAGCTGTGATTTAGCTGGACAGCAGATATTATGGCCAAAGCCAGTTTCTTGGCATTTCAAACATAATGCAATAAAAACTAGTCGAGGTTAGCTGAGACTGGAAATGCCTTTTTCATGGTAAATCATTCATTTCTGTTTTCTTTCTCTTTTCTTTTTCTTGTTTTGGTTTTCATCCTGGATTCATTCCCTAATCTTGAATCAAAAGGTCACATCAATGATATATGAACTAAAGTATTTTTCTTAAGCCTATCGAGTGATTTATTTTTTAAAAAAATGTTTAAATGTGTATGATTTTCTTTCAGCACAAACAACAAGCAAACTTTTGTAATAACTAACTCACCTTTGCATGTATGGAGAACTGAAGGTCATTTATTTCCCTAACTATCCCTCTTTGGAAATAACAGATGGCAGACCATCAGCCAAAATTCTTTATTGTATCTAGACACTCCACATTCTTTACTGTGTCCTACGACTGTATCTTGGCTCCCTGCTGTATTAAACACCATCTTAAGCAATCATTCCTACAGGACTCCTTCTTGACATGGGTCTTGCACTTCAAAGTCATTCAGAGGGTGAGATTTCATCAAAAGAAATGAATCAGTCTCTCTCATACCTAGTACTGAGATTTACTTCCTCTGATGCTACCTAATCTGAGTTTTCTCTTCCCTAAGAGGGTCACCCTAACAGAAGAACGGCTTATCAGCTTCATACTTGCTGAGACTAGATTGAAAATAAAAATAAGAGTTTGGCAGTTAAAGGAGCATTCATTACTATGTCGGTCTTTTAAGGACTGGCTCTACGATCATACTTCTATAAATTTGCAATAATAAAACACTGTGATGAAAGGAACTTGAAAAATCGGTAAGGTTTCTCACATTCCTATTGAAATAATCATTTATTATCTCTTGGTCAGTTTTAATAACCAGTGGCAGAATAATTCTAATGGCAGTTCCTCACGGAGAGGATATGATTAAGAAATTATCTAATAGTTTTATCCTGGAAAAGGTTATATATCTTTTAAGGGCATTCACAACGATATGAGTCAAACCAAGACTGTGAGAGTTTACTTTATAGACGGCATGGGCGCACTTTAGTAGGAGTGAATGCAATATCTCTGGGTTTTAATCAGACATTAAGCCAAAAGGTTCCCAATATTTTACTAGGGGTTAGAAATTTAGTTCTAATGTTAGTTGTCCTCGAGGGGCCACAGCTTCATTAGAACTTTCATGCTGTTGAGTGTGGGTAAACTGGGGATTGATTCTGTTCAGCCTGCTCTAGCCCAGAGGAGAGCTATTTTTCCTCTTCCTGCATTTTTCTCTATGTACAGGGGACGATTCTGAAAAGCAAACTACCATTACTAAAAAGAGAGAGAGAGAGAATTATACTTCAAAGAGGGCTCTGCTGCTCATTTCATCAAAAAAAAAAAAAAGTAGAAAAGAAAAAAATGGGTGATGGGGGCACATTTTAAACAAAACCAGCCCTGAAATGCCTTTCTTCCAAAAAATTATTCTTTAAAAAAAAAAATTCTGTAGAAGTTACATAGGTGGCATTTCTTCCTTTAAAAATCCAAAGCATATCAATGAGTCCATCAATATGTCCAAGGTATTCCTTAGTATTTAAAAATTTAAGTGCCTGTAATGACAGTTTTTTATTAAAAGAAAGAATAAGATATATTAACATCATTTGAAAATGCTATGTCAGATTAGACCATCAAGCATAGAAGCAGCTGTACTATTTTACTAGATTTTAAAATATTTTTATGTTTATCCTCCTGTATGTCATACTTCTGTGGTAGACACTTTTGTTTGAAAAATTACTTTTTGCTTTTTGGGGGAAACATGCTATTAGTACTTACAAAGTAATGAGTTACCTGAGTAATCAGCATATCCTAACAGTCTTTAAACATCTCTCTACGGGTTACTGATGTTTGAGGGTATACTGCCAACATTCTGAAGAGCTAAATGTCTTAGTCATCTGATAAATGAGCAGGGTCAAATTTTAGGGAACTTAATACTAATTTGCCCAATTATAACAGAGCAACCTAATTTTCTTTTACCCTTATAACTTTCTTATACATATCTTCAAAGCTTTTCTCTCTTTTTTTTTTTTTTTTTGTTAATGAGAGAATCCAGTTTGTATTTGCATTTCAGAGATGACTTGCCATAGGCATAAAGGGTCTGCAAGTGAAAAGACAGGCTTTGGGGTTTCTTGAAACATTAAAAGCTACATTTCGAGAATAATTATCTAAGACCATATCTATTTTTTTAATTACTAGGTATTGGCAGGATATACATATATATGTATACATATATACATATATTTACATATATTTCAGGCATACAATAAATGCTTCAAAATTTAATTGGAGCTGAATTCAATGTTGCAAAAATTAGTAAAAGATTATATAAAGCTTATATACTTTTGAAGAATGTCTTGTCATCAATGTGCAATACAGACATTAATGTTCTACTCATACATATATGTGAATACTTATACACAGCTATGTTTATATATAAACACATGGACATACACATTTCTACCTATAGCTAGTAATTGTTATTTTATTCAGAAATACATGTACATATGCATGCACACACAAACACACAGACTACTTAAAAACAAAATGGACAGTGACTTGAGATTTACACAAACAAGAAAGAAAAGACCTAGGCGTCATAGAGCTAAGGAGTCACAGGGCAGCAGGCAGCTTGCCTAAAACTAAGCATATACAGAAAGAAGAAAATGTGAGCATTGTGCAGCTAGTTTTCGTCTCTGTTCCTAGTTTTGGAAGAATCTGTTCCTGGTTTTTCTAACTAAAAAGACAAAATTCATGGGAAAGCTGTAAAAATTAGTAAGTAATTGAAAGCAAGGTGAACCAGGAATGGTGGGTCACGCCTCTAATCCTACCACTCTGGGAGGCTGAGGAGGGCAGATTGCTTGAGCTCAGAAGTTAAAGACCATCCTGAGCAAGAGCGAGTCCTCATCTCTCGTAAAAATAGAAAAACTGAGGCCAGAGGGTCTCTGGAGCCCAAGAGTTTGAGATTGTTGTGGGCTACAATGCCATGGCATGCTACGCAGGGCCACAGAGTGAGACTCTGTCATATTAAAAAGAAGAAGAAGAAAGATGACATCGAGATGCTCTGAGACCATGTCATGAGGTAATAAGCTTTTCAACAGAGCACATCTATTTGCCAGTTTTAAAAAAAGTGAATTCCATTTTTCAATCATTTAATAACTTATAAATCCATTTGATTTCATAACTCAAGATTTACCATTAAGGTATGTTTATCTCATTTGAATTTGCAATAGAAGTGGTTCACAAATTTGAGAATGTTGGGGGAAAAAGGAAAAAATAGCCCTCCTGGCCATTGTTGCTGAGGGTCTTATATTAATAGTAACGGCTTTCACTGGCAGAGCAGACAGATGGGTGGTTCCCATGCTGTGGGCTTTTATCAACCTCTATGATGGCTGAAAGAACAAGCACTTAGTAGGCACTACATAAATGTAAGACTATGACAGTTCTCCAGGACAGGTGTTTCTCACTGATTCTGGTTTGTCAGGAACACCAGGAAGGCCACCAGCGGGTTTGTCTATAAAGGGTACCTAAAGAAATCTCTAGTTGAAACTTGGCAGACTTTTCCTACCTTAGAAAAGCCCATGAAAATATACCTGATGAGCTTTAACGTTGGTTTCAATTAAAGGGCAGGAAGAATATTTAGTTGGCTTCTAGAAAAAAAAAATGATCAAAGAATCCAGGGAAAGGAAAATGTTCTCTTGCATTTGGTCAGAAAGGGGAAAAAAGCAAGATAATGATTCTGACTATAACTTCTTGCCACTCCATCTCTCAGTCACCTCAAGGAGAGATTGTCTTGCATGAAATCACAAGATTATTCCTTCAGAAAGAAGCTTATTATTGTAGCTCTTGCTAAACATTTTCTTTGGTGCATAGAAAAGACTTACTGCACTTAACTCTCTGGAAAAATTAGATTTGATAGAGTTTGGTCAAGGGTGTTTTTCTAAATAAACATTACTCATTTGTATGTTAAAATATTAAAATAATTGCTATGCCCCTTGGCTTTTATAATCCACTTTTATGTGAAAATGAGTTCTGAACTTGATTTTGTCCATAGGATACTTAAGAAATATTAAGTATGAATAGAGCCAATGTCCTGAATTTTAAGCACAAAAGAAATGCTTCAAAAGTTCATTTGAGCTCCATTCAATGTTACAAAAAATAGAAAAAGATCATATAAGGCTACTGCTTATAAGCTTCCTAAGAAAAATTTTGCCATCAGTGTGTGATACAGACATTAATGTTCTACTCATTCCACAATAGAAAACTTGAAGGCTCCTTTTTTTATACTGATATTTGCTTTAGCAAATAAGTTATTATTCTAAATGCAGTCATTTTTCTCTTCCAACAGTTTTGTAACTCTTGCCAGCTCTTGACTCTTTGCTCACTGCAAAACCCACTGTTTGCAGATTTTAGATTCTCCAAGGAGATGAGCGGATAGATCTAGGGCTATCATATCCACAATGACTTTATAAAACATCGTTCAACTCTCAATAGCACACACTTTTTTTCCATCCTGTCTTTTGCTTGTCAGTGGAAGCATCTGCCCAGTGGATCTGAGCCAGAGGGACACAGACAAGACTCAGGGGTAGGACTGCCTAGTCAGCAAATCAAAACATAGAATGATCCGTTACCTTTGAATTCAGAAAACAATGAATGATTGTTTTAGGATGACTATGTCCTATGGAATATTTAGGATATACTTATACAATAAGTTATTTGTTTATCTGAAATCTAAAGGCAACTACTTGTGTAGTATGTTATTGGCAACCTACTCAGGGTGAATGTTACCAACTGTCAGAAGTCACAGAGTTCCCTTATTTTATTAGAGTTTATGAATTAAACACATACCGTCTACCCACAGTACTGAGGTCTTGTCAGATTGCTCTTAGGACAAAGCCATAGTTAGACCCAGATATGAGCATATAGTCCACATGAACCCTCAGAAGGAAGAGGCCACAGGCTCAGTAATCACTGAAAGAGAGTGAGTTGTGTGAATGTAACTGTGGGGCTCGGTGGGTGTTTCTTGTCCTGTTTTGATTCTATTTTATAGAAACACATCATGCTTTATCTTTCATTTCATGAGGAGTACTTTCCTAGATACAATCAGAAATACTCCATGCTACCATTTTCAATCCCACCTACTATTTACCCCAGTCTGGATCCTCACTTTTCACCTGGCTATTTCTATAACTTCATCACCCTTCTCTACCGATTTAGCATCTCTATCCAAACACCTACAGCCACAGTGGTCTTTCTAACTACACAGACATCACTCACAAGATCGAAGCAAGCTCTTTAATGGGCAGCCAGGAACTTCCATGGTCTGAGCCTGCAACTCCCTCAACTTTCAACTCATACTCAAGCCACTTTTGGAAAATAATGTAATTTCCATTCATCCTTCCATGACTTTCCATGTTGCCTCCTTTCTCTGTTTGTCATTCTTAATTCCTGAGCAGCAAACTCTCATTCATCTATTTTCATGGCCAATGTCCATGCCAGCCCTTGGGATGGCTTTATTCATTTTCTTCTGTATGATTCTATTGTACTTGCTTTTACCACCCCCAGACTCTCTCCTCTGCTGTCAATATCATTCACGTTTATCTCTTCCTGGGTCCACTGGGCTCTGTGACTTACTCATTTTTGCAGCTGCAAAATCTAGCTCTTACAACAGGTACTCAGTTAAAGTCTGGTCAATGAATGGAAGAACTGATGAGGGAGAAGACTTGGCTCTTCAGTAAGTATGTGAGACATACTATGATCTCCTCTCTCAGACAAACCATGGTAGGGGGAACTAAAAACACCTGTCCGCTTAGACACATAGGAGACTCTCCCTAAGAACCATGCAGTAGAAAATTAGTTTCCATTTAGAAAATATGCTGTAATGATGAGCTATTTATGTTGCACTACATTACACTACACATTACGGGAGATTAAACATAAAGAGTTTAAAAGGTTTCTCTGCCCTGGGTATACTGGTACAAATATTTCTTAATGAATGGACTTTACGAGTTTTATTATGATGGACACACGTGTTTTCCCCTCTTGGTAATGAAATTTTTGCCCAGGTGAAACAGCTTTGACAGTTGCAAATTTAGAGAGTAGCTGAGGATTGACTTGCAAGAATTAAAGATGAGACAAAACATTTCTCATATGGACCATTTTAGTACATGGACCCTAGACTGCCAGAGATGTTCAATCAGTGCAGAAGGACTCTACTGAAAATCCAAGTTCAGTTCACCTTTTAGAAAGTTAAATCTCTCCCAATTGTGTCTCTAAGCAAATTTGACAACCACACAGGTGAAAGAAAAAAAAAAATCACCTTGCCTGACTTTCAGCAGAGGGAGAAAAGGGTAACAGCCTCCATTGGTTAATGTCTCCGGGACCTCCAGGCTGGTTGAACAGCTAGAATAATTTGAAATAATTTGAAATGCAGTTGAGCACTAACAATATAACTAGATTAATTTCTTATAAAATGTATATGCTTTTATACTGATATTTTCCCTGGAACTCTTAGGAGGAGCACCTTGCATTCTCCCAGGGAGCTGTCACTCTCTAACACCTGTGGGCATTTAATATAGTTTTGAGCATAGTTAAGGTTGTCCGTATCTAAGAAAAGCCATTTTTATTTGAAATTTTAAACCATAATATTCTGCATATCACAAAATGTCAAAACTCAAGAACAGAGTCCTTCTTTAGAATGAAGTAGTTTGGCTAATTTATGATTAGAAATCCAATAAATAGTGGTTCTAGGAAAACACTGCTTTTTCCCTCAGAGCAATTTCCAGAGGAGATGGGGAGGGTGGGTTATTATACAGCCCAGCCATTCTGAGTCCAAAAAGCAGCACCCTTTGTGTGCATCTGCTTTATTTGTATATAATTTGTATGAAAAAAGATCTCTACAAGAAAAGTCACTCCATCCTCTACAGAACAACAAAATAAATGCTCTAAACCCATATCTGTCCTTCCCATGTTACTTCCTTAAAGCCTTTAAGGAACTTTCCATAATGTGCAAGTTAAAGTACAGGCTCCCGGGCACCAGGCAAGTCCTGGCCTCCAGTCTGGCCTCCACTCCCCTCTGCCACCAGCATCCTCCACCATTGACCTGCAAAGCTTCTCCCCCCAACCTGACATAGCATATTCTCTCTGGGAATCTTCGCTACTGCACCACTTACTTTTCTGTTCCATTTATACAGAACATCCTTCTCCTCTCCTTGGCCATATGTAAAAATCTTCCTCATCCGAGTCTTGATAGACCCAGTGCTCCTATCAGCTGTTGTGCTGAGAAACCTCTCCTTTCACAGCACTACCTACAAGGACAACAAGGGGCCAAATTAATCCTCTCCCACTGATACCCTGACCACCCCAACCATTTAATATTCTGGTTTTCAGCCCTTAAACTATGTCAAACACAATTTAAGTCAATAGAAACCTGACTGCCTTCTGAAGTGGGTTTTAGCCTTTTAGGCAGAGATCTTGGCACTTTGGTTATTGGCTGGTTGGTAACCAGTGTTTGGTCCATAGTAGACAATTGATGTTAATTCAGTTCACCTCATTTACCTCATTTAAATGGTTTAGGTCCTGAAATATTTTGCACTCTGCATCTAACCAGTGTCCTCATGACTCCAGAATTTTTTCAGTCTTCTCTCTTTTCACCTCATGGAGGCCCTCAGAACTGCCATTAAAAACAACTATCCTACTATAAACACAGTAAGTGCCATGTTTAAATTAATGTTCTTATGGCAGATCAACTCCATGAACATGTATTGGGCCTTTGTTTTATTCTGTGTGTAAACAAAGCATAGTCTAGATTTCAAAAACAAGAGGGAACAAAGGACACAGGTACATTATAAGGTATAATCCACTATAACCTGGAATACAGGTCATTTCCCAGATATAATTTAAAAAAAAATACCACAGAAGGTGAAAGGAAGAAGCATTTGAAGATACATATCAGCACCAAAAAATCAGTCATTGACTGGCATAGAAATTTTGCATGATATTTCTAGAATAATTACATATTTTGTTGAATATTTATTAATAGTTTGGAATATAAATAAATATTCCTTCTTGTCATTTAAGTATAGTAGACTTCTGTCATTATGGCATCAAATACTATTTTTAGAATGAGTTTTGTCCTACAAAGTCTGTTGAAATAAGATTTAAATATGTTTAATTAAGCGAAGTCCCTTTGCTGTCAAGCTACCAAAGTAAGCATGTTGTTAGCATTAGATTTACCAGTGAACTCAGTCTCCCAGTCTATCTTTGTAGGCAAGATCTTTGGTTGATAGAGGGAGTGATTGCCTCATGGTATTGGGACAAGTTCTCTTATGGGAAGCTGTGCAAATATGTGTGTTTCCTGGAGTAAGGATGGGCCCAAAGCAGTGATGACATAAAAGGGTGGTCTCACCTATGGTCACAGACAGGAGGAAAGGGCCACAGACCAGTACTGAGAACCTAGGTGAGCTACAAAAAAGAGATAGAGATAGAGAGATAGAGATAGAGATAGAGAGAGAGATAGAGAGAGAACAGCCAAAATGCCAGAGTCATAAGGACACTGGTTAGATGCAGAGGGAAAATATTTTAGGAACAAAACCATTTTGCAAAAGAAGAATTAATAGTTTAGGTGCAATATTGCTAAAAGGAAATTAGCAACTCTAATAAATGACACTGGCTCATGGTCTATATAGATATTTCAATTTTAAAGCATATTAAGTTTAATTTTAAAATGGCCTTTTAAAAACATAGGAAATATGTTGACAGTATTTCTTTAATACAAATAATTAAATTTCTTTGAAGGAAAACAAAATCTGGACCTCTTGCTTAGAGAAATCTTGAATTTGCTCCAGTGTTTCCAATGGTCTTTGGTGCAAGCATTGGTTTTCTGAATGCCTCTAGCATCTACAGTAAATGTTTCCATGAAATTCAGCATATCGCATACCGTACAAGCAGAATGTTCCTTCTTGTGTGCAATTCCCATTTGCGTTAAAAACGAGAAATTCCAGTTGATATGCAAAGAGAGAAGTTTGCCAATATATTCAGGTAGGTATACAAGTATCAGCAATTTGACTGCAATTCTTTAAGTGTTGAATTTCACGTTAATGAATTTCAAAGAAAAACAGCTGACTTTATGCATTTATTTTAATAAGGCTGTGAAAACAGTCCATTTACAGTGTAAAAACTCCTTGTCTTTTAAAAATGCTAGACAGAATATTTTAATAAATTAAATTTGCCTGCCTATCAAATCTGTCAAATTGACAAGAACCCTAAAGGAATATTGCTGATGCTGTAGTTCTACTTTTCCAATAGATTACATTTGGCATTCAATATGGGCCTCTCAGAGGAAGATTCCATCCATCATAATAATTTTAGGTAACAAATAGTAACATCGTATTTTAAGTCTCTAATTGTATAGGGCCAGGGTGATTTTGTTCCCTTTGAAAATTCTTTTATTACCTACCTGCAAGAATCTCCTGAATAATATATTCATCCATAATAATGAAATAATCTAAGGAGGCGAATAAGTCCACATCATCAGAAGAACAGCTATTGACATTTTCTCAGAAATGTGTAGCTTACATAGTCAATTGCCCTCAAAACCAATCTTGTGTCAGTCAAGTTTTACTATGCCCAGAGCACAAATGGAGAAACTGAGGCTTGGGAGGGGCAAACATCCACCTCAGTATCCTAGGTCTTGCGTTTAATGGAACCAGCACTTTAATTCCGGTGTTTTGATCCAAAGCCATTACATTTCTCTGTTTCTTGGAAGATTTTTCTGGAAAAATGAAATGTCTCCCTTCATGCTTTTCTTATAGGGAAAACCTTTTTAATGTTTTTTGGTCAACATGTGAGAGTATTTATACCAAGCCCTTGAATAGCAATTGGTTACAAAGATAAGCACTTAATTTTTCAAAGTGGTAAACCTAAAAGAAGTAGATATTTTTGAGCATATTCAAAAATGCAAATCCATTCAAACTCTGGACCAACTATACAACATAATTACCTAGACTTGATGTTCTGTCTACCGGAATGAAAGTCTCAAATGTGTGTCTAAAAGCCAAAATAGACACAAGCCTAGATTTTGAGAGGCTTTTAGTTTTTCATAATTTACTTCAGAAACAGAGATGCATTTATTGGATAATATTCCAGAAGCCTCTCTGTCACCAGGAGTCCGAGGTAATTCTCAGAGAGCTTTTCATTTATTATTGGTCAATAAATACCTGTACTGTGCCACTTGTAGTGTGTTGGAAAAATATCTTTCAAAAATAATGAGGATGAGAGAAAAGTCAGTGCATACTAGACTTTCAATTTCTTACAAGAAGTTGAAAATCTGGATTAAAAATGTATATGTCATCTCAATTAATTTTTTGAGCTACAAACTATAATAGTTTTACAAAATAATTTTGGTTTAGTAACTGGCCAGCCGTGATAACAGAGTAATGACAAGGACATGAATCAGTCCAGGCACAAATCTGGCTGAAGGACCTATTTACACATATAAAGAGTCATGTTTAACTTAGCTAGAAGCACGTCACCATGAATGCTACAGTGAATTTACCCATGACCAGGCTCACGAAAGTCTGTCTCATGACTCAATATGTGGCATTTCCATTTCGGAATGAGATTGGCTATTTCTTATGAACTATGTATTCACTAGAGATCAAAACAGACCCAAATAAACAAAATCTAGTAAATAAATCATATAGGAGAAAGATGGTTCAATGAAAAGAATACTGAGAAAAACCACATGGCAACAAATATAATCTTTTTTTTTTCTGGCCATGTGATCTTGGACAAATCACTGGGCCTCCCCTCCCCAGACTTTAAATAGGAGATCATGAACCCTAAATCCTGGTATTAACATGAAATGAAATTATTAATAAATGTCTGGTAAATGGTCCACTCATAGTGCCTTGTACATAAAAGGTAACCAGTGGACATGATGAATTAAGTTAAAATACTAAATGAATTTTCTTTTACCATTAAGATTTCTTTTACCATTCCTAATTTTTACATGTGCCTGCTTTATCTTCACTTAGATGGCAAAACTTTGGAGAATGCGTCTTGTCTGAATCATTTTATTTTTTTATGCCCCTTACCAGAATTTTAAACACGTAGGAGTTGTTCAAAATCTTTTTGATAAAAGTCAAAGAGCAACTACAATTTCATTCAAATAAAGGTACTCTAAGGACCAAGAAAAGGGATGTTTCTTAAAATGAAAATAGGAAGTATTTGCTCTGGACTGAAAGTTTGTATCCTCCTCAAATTCCTATGTAGAAATCCTAACCCTCCAAGTGATGGTGTTAGGAAGTGGGGGCTTTGGGAAGTCATTAGTTCATGAGGGTGGAGCCCTTATCAATGGGATTAGTGCACCTATATAAAGACCCTAGAGAGCTTTCATTTCTCTGTTCTCATCAATGTGATAATACAAGAATATAGCAATCTGCAACCCAGAACGGGACCCTCCAGTACTTGATCATGCTGGCACCATGATCTCAATCTTCTAGCCTCCAGAACTGTGAGAAATAAATTTCTTTCATGGATGTCACCCAGTTTACAGTATTTAGTCCCATATGGACTATCACACTACTCTGTTAAAGCCAAGTGCAAATATGTACGTACTTGCTCCCAATATTTCATTCAGCAGCTGCATCTAAGTGGCACTGGAACTCTAAAACCTGCACCCCCGGCTGCATTCCCATAGACAGAGGAGTTTCCAGGCGTTATACTTTCACTCTTTTGTATATGGGGCCGGCGCCCTACTCCTTTGAGCCACAGGCGCCGCCCTATACTTTCACTCTTCACTGAGAACCAGTTCACTCTTATCAGTATACACCACCTCAATCGCCCTGTCAAATGTTTGCAGTTCACTTCTTTGCCCTCTGACCTGAAAACTCCATGGCCTGACTTGTCTCAGGTACATATAGGACTGAGATCCCATACACATGACTCTATTTTTTTATTGTGTTTATTTAGACTTTTTAAAGTAAGAGGAAACTTTTGTGCACACTGTCTTCTTTAATCTGTATGGGTAAAGTTCCCTGTAGAGTCAATCTCCCCTTTGAGCCCCTCCCTATATCATTAGCACAGCAGTTCCCAACCTACTTGTTCTTAGGGCCCCTTTAAATTATTGGAGAATCAAAACATCTTTTGTTCATGTAATTTATCAATATTTACCATGATAGAACTAACACTGATATACACAGGTCACTATAACGTTTTGAGACTGTGGTATATTCCATGATTTCACTTCCAAGAAACACAACATCCTGTCTGACTCACCCTCGCCCGTTTCAACTTGCTCGGCTTGCTGGGAAGGCTTCATTCGCTTCTGTCCTTCCTGAGTTTTGTGCATCTCAAAACTTTCATAGTGACCCCCAGCAGCCCAAACAGACTAAGACATTGTATTTCCTCAATGTCATTTTAAGTTATTTAAACCAGGTCTCCAGCATCCTACTGTGGATTTTTCTAGCTCTTACCACAGAGCTCTTTTCTGTCTCAGTGACTTAGTCAAAGCAGCCAGTTTTACATTCTGTTACTTAAAGTAATCAGCATCTGCTGGCTGTCCCCCTGCTCCAGGAGCTCAGGTGGCTTCATAATTTTTTCTATTTTCTTGCACTTAGGAAAAGTACTGACAGCTCACAATTAGTCATATTTCTTTGGATATTTGCATTTACACTGGGAGCAATGCTTTTTTTTTTTCTTGGTATAATTTGTCTTACATTTTTTGAAAGTAATATTTATTCATTAAACCCCAGTTGAAAATGCAGAAGAAAAAGATAGTCCTACCTCCCATGGACAGCCACTTTCCCATATGTGTATTTTCCCCTAGTAACATTTTAAAGAATGTCTGGATTTTAACTGTATTCACACACATACAAATTTATATTATACATTTTACTTATTAATATGCTATCAGCATCACCAATGTCAATACAAACCCCATGTAAATGTAAATTTAATGGTTGCAAGGTATTATGTTGAATGGATAGGCCGTGGATTATTTAGTCATCATCTTTATTGTTAAATATTTGCATTGTTTATACTGTTTTATATTGAAAACCATGCTGTAATAAATGTTTGAATAGACATTTTTTTCTTTGAGTTATTTCCATAGAATATATTTCTGAATATGGAGTTGCTAGGTACATGGATAGGAAAGATTCCAAGACAGTTATGTGTATAAACACACAATCTTACAACAGGCCAATATATGATGCATCATCATCATCGATCCGTGCAACTTCCCATTCTTTATTGATTTATTAACCTCCTTTTATTTCCAATCTTCATTTCTATCCCCTTCATTTCCACCCTCCTCAGGGGATACCAGTGTAATACTCTTAATATATATCCTTTTTTTTTTGTATGTGGTCATATAAGCATTAATTTTGTGTATGCATGTATTTTAAGTACACACAAATGGCCTTGTACTATAGACTCCATGCTGTTTTTACATAGCACTGTGTAGATTTAGTCGAAGACTACTGAGCACCCCATGATGTTCTATCTGTGCACCCATCACATTATGCTTCTCTATTCTCTAACTAGTGGGACTTCCCTGGACTGAGCCTCACTCTGCATTACCATAAACACTGCGTGAACATGTGTAAACGCCCTGTTCACTCCACGTCATGGGCCTGTGTGAGGTACACATTAGAAGAGAGGATAGGTCACAGGTGCACATCCGCTTAGGTGGGCTGAGTGCTGCCTGGCTGCCTTCCAGCGTCATCGCTCCAGTCTGCTTTCTCAGCAGCAGTGCGTGCGAGTCCCTGTGTCCGCAATTCCCGTCCACATTTGGCATTATCCAACGTCCCAGTTTTCCCACTCTGGCAGTTGCAAGGTGGTATTTCATCACTGTTTTCATTTGCATTTCCCTGGACACCACTGAGTTCAAGAACGATTTATATGCTTGTGTCTCTCTCATCTCTGATTTGTCTGTTTATACGTTTGTCCAATTGGGTTTGAGTTTTCTTTTTATCTTTTTCTTATTAATTGCTATATTATAAATATTGATAATGTCTTTTTTCTTCTGCATAGGCTACATCGTTTGCCTTTGTAAGGCACAGTCCAAGTAGTATGAGTGCTTCATCCAGATATGCCATATACTTCCATATTGTACACGACAGGTGGGAGCTCACTGAACCCCCTTTCCCCTTTCCACTCTTCCTAAACTTAATTTTGTTTTTCTCTCCTGTGGGCCCATAGTTGTTCATCTACTAGTTTCAAGCTATGTTTTTTCCTTTATTTTCCTTTTTTTGTTTAATTTCAGGCCAATGTGAGGGTACAAACAACCAAGTCACAATATTTGAATTTCTTACCTAGAGTCCATCTTGTACTTGTGCCCTGCACCCAAAAGATATACCATACACCCGTACATTGTGCCCATTCAGTGAAAGCACCCCAAATCTCCCCCCTCACTCCTCCTCTCCCCAAGTTGAATTGAAATTAGTTTTTCTCCTATGTGGGTGTGAATTAGATCATCTACTGGTTTCATATTAGTATTGAGTTCATTGGACATTTTCTTTTCAATTTTTGTGATACTTTTTTTTATTAAATCATAGCTGTGTACATTAATGCAATCATCAGGAACAGTGTGGTGTTTTCACTATACAATATGAAATATTTTCATCAAACTGGTTAACTTATCCTTCATGTCACTTTCTTAGTTATTGTGTTAAGACATTTATATTCTACTTTTAGAAAGATTCACTCGTACCCTTGTGAGATAAACCATAGAGGTGATCCCTTCAATAGCCCTCCATCCCCCATCTACCCCCTCCCCCCATATTCTCATGCTATAATTAGGTTATAGCTTTCATATGAAAGCTATAAATTAGTTTCATAATAGGGGTGTGTACATTGGATACTTTTTCTTCCATTCTTGAGATACTTCCTTAAGAAGAACATTTTCCATCTCCATCCATGTCAACATGACGGAGGTAAAGTCTCCATCTTTCTTTATGGCTGCATAGTATTCCATGGTATACATATACCACAATTTATTAATTCATTCGTGGATTGATGGGCACTTGGGCTTCTTCCATGACCTAGCAATTATGAATTGGGCTGCAATAAACATTCTGATACAAATATCTTTGTTGTAATGC
>NW_003852417.1:6699306-6727120 GCF_000181295.1 Otolemur garnettii
AAAAAAAAAAAAAGAGAGAGAGAGAGAGAGAGAACTATGAAACTCTAAGAAAAGAAATAGCTGAAAATGTTAACAAATGGAAAAACATACCATGCTTATTTTTGTGATAATTTACTGAGAAGAATGTGTTTCAATTCCATCCAGGTTAATACAAAAGATATGAAGTCACTATCTTGTTATGGCTGAATAGTATTCCATGGTAGACACAGACCACAGTGAGTTCATCCATTCCTGAGCTGATGGGCATTTATAATCTTGGTGATTATAAATTGAGCTGCAATAAATGATCTAGTGCAAATGCCTTTATGATAAAAAGACTTTTTTTTTTTTCTCCTGGGTAGATGCCTAGAAATGATTGCAAGGTCAAATGGAAGATCTAATTTGAGTTCTGTGAGGATTCCCCATACTTCTTTCCAAAGAGGCTGTATCAGCTTGCAGTCCCACCAACAGTGTAAAAGTGTTGCCCTCTCTCCACATCTGTCCAGTATCTGCAACTTTGGGACTTTGTGATATGGGCTGATCTTTCTGGGGCTAGGGTGTAGAAGTGTTTTGATTTGCAGTTCTTTGATAATTAGGGTCAATGAGCATTTTTTCATGTTTATTAGATATTTATCTATCTTCCTCAGAGAAGGTTCTGATCATGTGTCTTGCCCAGATTATGAATCTGACAAAAGATAGCTAGGAATTATAGACAACTCAATTTAATCATCAAACTACATTTTTAATAGAAATTTACATTTTTCTCTGAGTAAATCATGTGGTTTTATTTAAAAAATAGGTTGATTTTCCAAAGCTATATTTACTTTGGAGTTTTTCACCAATGCTACCCAAACTCACTCTGTAACTATTGTGGGCTTCAGAGAATTACATGAATAAAGCAGTGTAAACTTAAAAAAAAAAAAGGTTGATTAACAGATATTTTTGTTTGTTATATCTAATGTGAATTTCCCTATTTTTAATCAGAGAGAAATTATATTTTGATAAATACATGTACTATTAATTTTTGTATATTGGTATTATATCAAACAATCTTAGAGTTCTCTTTTTATCTCTAATCTTTACCAATTATAATCATTTTTTTAAAAAATAAGGTTGTCTGGGTTTTCTCCCCTTAGAAATTTATAGAAGTTCTTTATAAGTTGGGAAAATTAAGTCTTTGCCTATGAATAAGGGCTCATAAACCCTTTGCAAATGAGGTGCAAGTATTTTTGCCTATATAGTAGTTATTTTTCCATACCATTGTAGGATAAAAATAAAATATATTATTCTTTTATTTTGTATCTTACTTTTAAAGGGCCTCTTTTCATAATAAATTATCTTGTACATTTTCATAATTTTAGATTTAAATATATATTTATTTAATTGTAATTATTTTGACATAAGGAGTGACACTTAGATCCCTTAGTATTATCATAATGACTCATTGTTGAATAAACCCTCTTTTGAAATGTTCTTGCTATAATACATATATACACACACATATATATGTCTGTTTCTTAATCTTGTATTCCTTTTGTCTGTATTTTAATGCTTTGAGTCTATGCTGTACATATATAAATTACTGTAGCTTTGTGATTTTAATAGCCAGTAAGACAGATTCTCTCTACTTACTCCCTTTTCAGAATTTTCCTAAATATTCCTGCCTATTGTATTTAATTTTATGTTTTACTACATTGCTAGAACATCCAGTACAAGATTATATAGAAACTATGTCAACAAGTGCTTTCACATTGTTCATGATATTAAAGAATGCACTGCTAAAATTTCAACATTAAACATAATGTTTGCTGTTATATTCTTTCTAGGGACTCTTCATTTGGCTAAGGAAATTCTTTTTATTTCTACTTTATGTTATACTCCAACCACGAGCTAAAATTAGTAAGACTGACAATATCAAGGGCTCCTGAGAATGTGAAGCTCCTGGCACTCTCATGCCCATCTGATGGGTATTCATATTGATACAATCCCCTTGGGCAGTTTCTACCAAGCTTGGAAATACTCATATACTGTGATCTAGCAATTCCACTCAGGTATAGGCCCCTAGAAATGTGCACAGAGGTGTAACAAAGATGTGTTGAAGAATGTTAAAAGTAGTACTGGTAGGAATAGAAAAATCTGAGAACAACTCAAATCTCTAACAGTAAAGTGCATAAATAATTTGTGCTAGATTCATCTTGCAGCATGCTCTACAACTCAATGAATTACTCTTACATACAATAATAAGAATGAATATCATTAATATAATGTTGAACAAAAGATTGCATATTACTTCATTTACATTAAATTTTTATTATCCAAAACTAACCTATGTTGTTATATATAAGGATAGGCATCACCTTTGGATGGGGGTAGTGAATGGGAGGGACGTTGAGAGGACCCGAGAGATGCTGATCACATTCTATTTCTGAATCTGGGTGGTAATTAAGGGGCTATGCTTTTCTCAAAATAAATATTATTTTTTAAGTTTTTTAAGTTTAAGCTTGTTGAGTGAATGATTAAATAAATGAAACAATGAATGAAATTCAGGGTAAATTAAACTGAAAAAAGGTGACCCTTCTTTGTCCTACAAAGAAGATAGGTCTGAGTGTTTTCGGTTTTTGCCTGGTTCTGCCTCCAAGGAGCTAAGAGATTTTTCAGAAAGTCAGTTCTGCACTTTGAACCTTTCTCTGTTCCTAATTTCTCAAAATAAGAGACTGAATTAAGTGATCTTTAAAGACCCTCTGAGTTGTAAAACTCTATCTTATGAAACTTTTCCAGAAACCACTTATCTTTTTATGAACTTTTATTTACCATTAAGAATATCCAGTTTCTTATGTTGTTCTTTATACTCATTCAACAACATTCCAATTATCTTTTGGATTTCCTAGTAGTTTCCATATTATCCTTTAACACAAACCGCCTGTGTCAATCAATAGTGATTTTTCTCATTCTCTGTTAAGTTCTTTTTCTGGCTTATACATATATTTTTGAGAGTGTCTTAGTCTGTTCAGGCTGCCATAACAAAATACTACAAACTAGGTAGCTTATAAACAACAGAAATTTATTTCTTACAATTTGCAGGCTGGGAGATTCAACATGAAGTCACCAGCTGATTCAGGGTCTGTGGAGGGTCTGCTTTCTCATAGATAAATGGGTTTGCATTCCCCTCCTATGGCCAAAGGGGTTCAGGGTCTCTCTCAGGCCTCTTTTATAAAGGAACTAATCTAATTTATCTCCCACAAGGCCTAATCACCTCCCAACGTCCTTACTTAACATCATCGCCTTGAGGGTAAGGATTTCAATACATGGATTGGGGGAGGAGGGGCTAGAAACTTTTAGACCTTAACAGAGTTTGTTTAGGATAAATCTATGCCCATATGTTCTTAGATCTACAGAACTGAGAAAGAGTTCTTTGTGAGTCCATAGAAAACCACATGCTGAATGGTAGGGAAAGTAATGAGAAAAATTTGAAGACTTCTACTGGTGATCCTTGATCGGAAATGGCATTGAAGACTCCAAAAACTTCCACCCTTTATTTGTATGGCAAAAACTTTTACTTGGATACCGCTAAACATTTACTTTTCTGCAGCAAGAGCAAGTCTAATGTTGAGCCGTCTGCTTGGTTTCCAAGAAGAAGCCCCATGTGTCTCGCACCGAGGTGTGCTCCTGTCCCTGGGTTCTGACGATTGAGATTCAGAAGTAATATTCCGCTGTCTCCCAATGTGTGTAAGAGAATGAGGTGTGTCTTTTCCATTTCTACTTCCCCTTTCCTGAGAGTTGGAATGGTGGTGAAGTAGTACACAAGTCAAGGTTTTGTAGACAAGGACAAAATGCTGGGACTGCTGGAGAAATTGTATGAAAAGGAGCCTGAGCTCCTGAGAGATTCATGGCCCACAGCTGGTGTCTCCTAAAAAGCAAAGTAATGTCAATCTTGTGCAAATCACTGTTATTTTGGGGTTTTGTCAAAAGCTACTGAAACCATAGTCTGTCTAATATACTCTTTAAATGTGATATTGGAGCCAGGTACCATGGCACCAGACTTTTTATGATGTGGAGATTGAACCAGAGACAGGCAACTGCATTATCTTCTGTCCAAAGATTTTTAAATTTAATGTTAACAGTCAAGACAGGATAACTCCTCTTCTCTTCTTAATATGTCTCTGCACATTGCAAGGGGTAAAATATCAAGAGAAAGAAAAATTCACCATCAGAGCTGATACTCAAATGGATCTTGAGATACTAACAAATGTACCAATTTACCATGCCTGGGCTTGTTGGGGGACTGTTTCCAAAGAAATGATAGAAAATGCTTGGGAAACAAAGTGGCTAAAATGTGAGTGTTAATCATCTGGAATCATTAAAATCATCCATTAAGGAAATAGAGAGCACTTAGCTAGGCCTTGTGGCAGGCGCCTGTAGTCCCAGCTACTTGGGAGGCTGAGGAAAGAGAATCACTTAAGCCCAAGAGTTTGAGGTTGCTATGAGCTGTGACATTACAGTACTCTAACTCTACCCAGGGTGACAAAGTGAGACTCTGTCTCAAAAAAAGAAAAAAGCACAGTTTATTGGAGTGGATATTTAAAAGTGTCTTCAAATTCTCTGTTCTTGGAAAAACAGTAAATGTCTCTGATGGTAAAGACCAGAAAAGATAGAGGTAGAAATAGAGAGGTATCAAAGTTGAAAAAGGAAAAGTGTTATAAGTATTTAGATAAAGGATATATTAGATGTCAATGCTATAGAATGGACAAAGTTGATCCACATTAAGGATTTTAAAGATACACACTTCCTTTCTAACACATATTGTCTGTTATTATTGCACTGAGAGAAGAGGACAGAGAGGATATTTCACTCCTTAATTTGTTAGTGACTTGGCTGGTCTTTATTCAGATGGCTGAAACACAGAATACTTTCTGCTCTTTTGGAACTTAATGGGAGAGACAAACAATAAGTGAATAAACAAAAACACATTGAGTTTCACGCTAGAAAAACTTTTTTCCTTGACACCATGGGATTTTATTAAGTCCAACACATTAACTGCCACGTGAGCTGTGTTTAACTCACGCTAGTTTTGAGCCCAGGGCCTTGTGAAGCATATATGACTCAAATGTCTCTTGATCTCATAAAACAGCATGACTCCACGGAAAAATAACACTTTTTATTCAGCGTAGCAGTCAGTGTGCAAGAAATGTGAGAGTTATATATGCTTCAGGGGACCCCAGGCTCAAAATCAGCATGAGTTAATAACAACTCACGTGGTAGTTCATGTGTTAAAGTACCTGCAAGTGTAATAAACAATTTAAAAGTACAATACAAATTCAGTGATAGTGGTATGGGCTGTCTCTCTGAACCAGGTGAGGGAGTGGCAGAGCCCAATCTAGGTGAGGACCTTTCCAAGTAGAAGGAACAGCACCTGCAAAGGCCCCAAGGATGGAGAGAACTAGACCCTTTCCAGCACAGATGGCAAACCTATCAGAGGAATGCTGCCAATCTCTCTTTTCATGCTCAAAAAAGATGACACAGGTTTTAATACCAGTGTGTCTCACTGAGCTGAGCTAGCAGCAGACTCGTTCTGAACCCTGGGAGCACTTCCAGGACAAAAGCCATTTGTTCTCACTGCCATACAGTTCAGGCTTCTTGGGCCTGCTCCATGATCCTATCTTGATTTTTGATTTTTCCATCATCACTGACACCAGTTCTGCCAGATATATCTGGAAGGAACATAAGGGCTAGAAAACTCACATTATCAGGATACTTCATTTATTCATTGATTATACTGTTTACTATGCTGTATCACCACCTACTAAGCACTTTGCTAAGTCTTAAGGGTATAGGCGTAGTTTATTTTATTACCTCACAAATCAGAAAGATATGAGAGAAAAATCACCATGATGTAGTAAAATACTGTAGGTACTATAAGAACTCCGAAAATAGTACAACTGATTTCACAGATAATGGGGTATTGGTAGGAAAGGACTCCTGGTGAAGAGGAAAGGGCAAAGATTTTAGGACCAAACAAACTTGTGTTTGACCATAATTCTGCCACTTTGTAGCTAACTGTGTGTAATGTGTGTGCCTTTAAGTGACTCTCCCCAATCCTTGGCTAATACTTGCTAATCATGTTGTCATTAATCATATAAAGAGATACCACAGCATATAGCATGGAGGCTAGTCCATCGCAGATACTCAATACTGAATCGTCATTTTTATTAAGGAAAACTTGACAGAGGTAAAATATGTGAACGCTATCAGAGTTTAGAGTGCCAGGTGCATAAAATAGAGAAAAGGAAGCAAGGCAGGTCCAATACTATGTGTTTAAGCAAACAAGTATGGGGGGAAGCATGGGATCTATGAGATGACACTATTATTTTTAGGCACCACTAAAACAAAAAACAACATGCAAATTGGTTTTATAGAACCATTAATCACAAACACATCCAATATGAGATGTTGAAATATGAAAAATGTGCACAATACCATCAGTGAAATATGCACTTGTCTTTTTTTTTTTTTTTTGGTTTTATAGATGGAACCTAAGACATAAATGGAAATGAAAATAGGAGAGTATTAAGTAAGCAAAAAAAAGTCCTGAAGGGTATTTTATATAAAAATAAGAAACCAGGACATTATCCTGTGGGTGAACGTGAGTCCTTAAAGATTTTAAGTTAGGAAGAGGTCAGAGGTAGTTGGAGGTGTGGTGGCATGGATGAGAGAAACGGCAAGACACAAGTCAGTTATGAATTTGTGGCATCCTTTAGACCAGTGATTATCACTTTGGCTGTGCTTTACCAGCATCTGTGAAGAAAGATTTTGTCCAGCGTAGTAAGTTGTTCAATTCATTAGCACTAATGTACACTTACTGTCTCAATATTTGTAGAATCCCCATTAATGTGATCTCTTTCAGTTCTGACAATTTTTGTTTCCTGCCTTTTTTTATCTGTTGTAAATCTAGTTAGAAGTTTATTGGACTCAATAATCTCTTTCTTTGACTTAATATTGTATATTTACCATACTACTATTTCTTCTGATTGATAGATCCCAATTTCCATCTGGTGTCATCTCCAGTTAGTATGAAGACTTCTGCAGTTCCTGTAGCATGAGACTGCTGATAACAAATTCTGTCAACTTTTATTTGTATGAAATGTCATTATTTCACCTTTATTTTTGACATAGTTGCAGGATATAGGCTGTAATTTTAATTTTCAGTGGTGTATGGTATCACTTCATTTTCTTCTTACTGCCATTATTCTGAGTTCATAGTCTGCTGTCATGCTTATTATTTTTAGACCAAATGCACCATCTCATCCACCCCCCTCCACTTGCTTTTCAGACTTCTTTTTTCTTTAGGACTGGTTTACTGCAGTTTGACTATGATATGCCTAGGTATATATATTTTTTATTTATCCAACTAGGATTTATGGACTTTATCTGTGGTTCTAATTCTAATAATTCAGATTTTTCTAGCAAATATCCTTAAATATTAATTCCCTATTCTCCCTTTTTTTTCTTTTTTCTGTCTTTTTTCTTTTAACTTAAATTCCCTGTGCATGTTAGCCCACTTGATTCTGGCTCACAGGCTACTATAACTCTGTTCATATTTTTCAACCTTTTTTCCTCCATTTTTCAATTAGTATTCTTTTTAATATTCTGTCTTCAATGTCAGTTCTCTTATTTTAAAAATCTTCCCTTAATCTTATCAATTTAATTTTTGAATTCTGTTGTCATATATTATATATTTTAGTTTTTGCAACTTCAATTTATAATTTTTCATATATCTCCTTAAAACTTTTTTATCTCTTCACATACTATATCCACCCTTGACTGTAAATTATTTGACATATATATCATGATACTATAAATACCAATTTGCTAGTACCCAAGTCCAACACTGTCTAACTGCTGAAATTTCTGCTCAGCTCTTTGGTTTTCATTGTTTTTTTTGTTTGTTTGTTTTTGTCTCATTCAAGTCTTTTTGGAGTCCTGCCTATATCGTGCATTTAGGGATTCAACCAAGAACTTAAGGAAAATATATTTCCATATTTTGGGGCTTCCCCTATAATTCCTTCCAGGATTTCCCCTTGAATCCTCAGATACTATGATAGCCTCAAGTTCTAACTTCTGACTTTTCAGTCTAGTAACATACTTTATGCTTAAAGTTTATAGACTGTATAGACTGGATCCATCATCCAGGGAAAAGGTATAAAAATACAAATTTTTCTCAGTATGATTTTCTTCTTTCACAGGTTGAAGTCTACTTTCTGCCTAGTTTCAGTCACTATTAATATTTACAAGCAGCTGTGCCCTCCCTTCTCCCCAGAATTTATCATTATCATCAGCTGAAGGGTTAGTCCAATTCAAGCTATTTCATCATTACAGGGTGCAGGAAGTCACTTCCAGGGAAGGGTCTAAGAAGTACAGTGTACTGGGTTTTTTTCCCAGATTAGCTAAACCTCTGAGGGTGGATGAGGCCCAGCTTAGTGTGCTTTCAAAAGAACTCCCAAGGTGAGTTTGATGTGGCTCACCTGCTGGTTTCAGACTTCCAGTTAAGAGTTCAAAGCTTTCAAAATGAGGACACAGGTAACTCTTAACTAAACCTGTCTTTGATGAAATAAACAAGATTGAGATTACTCTGATTAAGTTTTCAGATGAGAATAGAACCTCAAGAAGAGGCTAGTTAGTGCTAGAGCAGGAACTATAATCAATTTACAGTCCAGGGCTCTTTCCTCATCTTAATAAACCAGGATGAGGCAACTGAACCAGTAGCCTGTAGCAAATCTGCAAATTTATCTTGAAAAACCCGTAGCTAGGTTAGTAGGGCATAGCATTCTGTGTCAGTTGGAAATAATAATAACAATGGCTTTTATTATATATTTTTATTGAAAGTTTAAATTCTGATTTTTTTTAAATCTACCTTTTGACAAGGTCATCTTGTAGTTCATGGACTACTATATTAAGTAGAAATTTAGACTCAAGGTACAAGTCCAAGTGTAGAAGTTGAGAATTCACTAAAGTTTCCTTTTGTAGACTCTAACAATTGTTTTGAAGAGTGTATTATTTAATGATCTTAAAACTTTAGAACTGAAAACAAAGGAACCTATTTTCATTCTCTGCTGTGGCAATTTTAATGATCCTTTTCTATTTTTAATCCTACTGCTTGTGAGTTCTAGACAACTCTAACCGTAACAGCCACAACATTTTAGATTTCTGCGGGGACATTTTTAAATTTATAATGAAACTATAATTTTTTAATTTATAATAATGTGAAGTGTTCTGGATAGCTGGACTTTGTTACTCATATTTTAATATAATAAATACCTTCTGTAAATAGCCTTGCTCTTTTTTTTTTCTTCACTTCTTTAGCATTATTTCTTTTGCAGTAGGCTTCCAGGGATGATAGAGATGGATAAAAGGGTTTGGACACATTTTGGCTGTGGATCTATTTTGCCCTTTAAGAGGTTACATTCGTCACTATCAGTTACCCAGTAATTCTCATTCTTCTTGATTTTTCTGTCCTTGTTCTTACTATTTCTCCTCTCCAGAATTCTCATCCATCTAGATAGTTAAATTAAAAAAAAAAAAAAAAAGCCTACTAAACAGGATGAGAATGAACCCTGGGAATTTTCCAGGTCTCTAAAGATGACATTTGAGTTTGAATTCCTAGAAATGTTTGTCACCATTCTCCTCCATTCTGATAACACTAAAACTGTCTATCCCCATCTCAACTGTAGCTTACTGGGGATTTTGTTTCACTTGATCTCACCAGTATGTTGTCAACGGTCTTATTAAGACCCTCAGTGCCCCCATTGAGTGACATCCAGGGGATATGCGGCAAATATGTACTGACAAAACTTCTATGCCTCTAGGAAGAATGGGCAGATTCTGTTTCTGCAGTCCAACAGTCAACCATTTTTAAGTTTCTCTTTTCTTTTTATTGATGAATGGATTCTGTTTAAACTTAGTAAAAAATATGATAGGCTCAAATCAGGCTTAACTATTTTGAAAGATGAGAACATTTAATAAAGTAAAAAGATTTTTAATCAAGGAGCGTTTTCTCTCTGTGTGTGTGAGAAAGAGAGAGAGTGTGTGTGTGTTTTAAGCATTTAAAACAGTAAGGTAAGTCGCCTCTAAGGGACTGTTATTCTATTTGAACTTCTAAAGTAGATGGTCCTCAGATAAATACTCACTGCTGCCTCTCCCCAGGGACAGTCAATACAATGCTTCAGAAAGGCTATTAAAAGTGCTGAAATGAGAAAGTAAAGATCCCTGTCTGGCTACTCTTCTTGCCATTTAATCTAACTCATTCACCATCTCTTCAAAATTCATTTTGATTTCTACAGAGAATTAACCATTATAAAAAGACCTGTATTAAGTGCAGCTATAGCAAGAAATAGAGAAGGGAATATGAAAAGTGCCTTTTCTGTTTTCTATCCATTTATAGACAACTCATATTTTGCTCAAATTTTGGAGAAAAAGAGATAGGGAGTTTTAAAATTGCTAAAGCCATGACTCACCAAATCCATTGATTTTTAAATGAAAAGGGAAAAATTTTACTTCCCCAGAGCAGGAGGAATCTAAAAGTATTAGAAGAGAACAGTCATCCCCTACAAAGCTAAGCAAGTGAAGTTACAGAAAATATAGTCAAAGAAATTATATTTTTGAGAAAGTGGCCAAAAAGAGATAGCATATAATTGATTCAGTCACATATAATAATATCAAGTAAAGGAAAAAAACGTTATTAACTTGCAGAGAGCATTTTCAATGATGCTTATTCTGATAGTTAAATACTAACTTCTATCTTGGAAAAAAATCAATTGACTTTAGATCTAGTGGGGGACTGTTTAAATATTCTTTGTCTAACATGAGAAAGAGGTTAAGGTAAAGTGTAGTGAAGGAGACAGCCTGAGAGTGTCCAGACAGGGAAGGGTGGGGCTGGGGACCCATGGGTGGGAGACCTAGAAGGGTCTCGTCCTAAGACTGAAGAAGATATCCAGAAACTAGAGTGCTTGAGCTTTAGAACTGGGTGAGATGTCAAGTCCAATATGAAAACCGGAGAAGTCTAAGCAGTTCCGCAGTACCAAGGGTCCAAAAGCTGTCAAATCCAAAGTGATGTTTGGAGCTGGGACTCAGTGGCAGGGGAGAGTCACAGAGAGCAGCACTCAGGAATAGTCGAGAGTGGCTGTGGGCAATTGCCTGAAATAGATTTTGTTTTCAAGCTGTTTTTTATGTACCAGCCACAGCTTGAAACATGGCTTTTAGAGCCAGGAGTAGGCTGCATAAAGCCTCAGTAAATATTACCAAATTGCCCTGCAGAATGATTTCGCCAATCTATGTTCCCACCAACGGGGAGTGAGTGTACTTCCTCACCACGTCCTTTGCTAGCAGAAAGATTAAATCCTTTAATTCTCTTCTTTTTAATCTTTCCCAATTTAGCAAAAAAGAAAAATGATATCTTGGCTTTAATTTGCATTTTTAAGTTATTAGTAAACACAGGTTTTATATTTTTATGATATATTTATTATATTATTATAAACTTATAATTAAAGTATTTTTAATATAAATTATTTGATGGTATCTTCTAGATCTATAAAAATCAATGCTTTAGTATTTTTGTATAATTTCTATAAACTCTAATATGTTAAGCATATGACCACTGCCATTATTATTATTATTATATTATTATAAACTTGTAATTAAAGTATTTTTAATATAAATCATTTGATGGTATCTTCTAGATCTATGAGTATCAATGCTTTAGTATTTTTGTATAATTTCTATAAACTCTAATATGTTAAGCGTCTGACCACTGCAGATTGTTTGAAATTTGCTTCTGGATCTTCTATATGTATATTAATTCCAGTTATGATCTTTAATATGTGAACAATGTGGCCAGGTTTCTGGAGACTTTCTTCCAGTCTTTTCTTTTACATTTGCAAAGAAGTTTTGCAAGCTGAGTTGATTTAAGAGCTTATATTTATCTTCTGATTATTTCTTAAATGGCTTTAATTTCATCATCAAGTACTTAAATGTCTACTTTTACTTTGACATGAAGCAGGGATCCATACTGGTCAACCAACAGATCTGTTTTAGCTGGTTTAAGGTAAGAGGGCTTTATTACAGAGTTTAGACTAACTTACTGAATTGTCAGGAGGGTAATTATCAGGGTGCCAAACTAGGAGGCCACACATCAAGAGCAAGAAATCCCCAGCCATACCACGGGGGGATTTTAGGGGAGCCCTCTATGCCTGCATGTTGGAGACTGGAGAATAGAACCCTCACATCACAACAATCGAACATCTCTTCTATAAGACCCAATTTCTTGGGGCACTATAACCACTTCATCAGGCCTCTTTCTGCACAAAACTTACATTTGAGACACATGATAATAGCTAACGCTATGCTGTGGGTATTGCAGGTATTACTCTAAATGCTTCAGCACATATTAAATAATCAGATTTTTATAGCATCCTATGAAATAGGTTTTATTATTATCCCCATTTTATCTGTGAGGAAAGGGAGACCAGAGAGGTTAAATGATTGCCCAATATTGCACAGCTATTGAATGGCAGAGCCAGAATTTTTACCTGAGCTGTGCTTGTACCTACCATGTGGTACAGCCTGCGGTTTTAAACTTTCCAGCCCCTATGGTCCAAGAAGCCAAGCTAGAAAGAGGTGGCAGTGGGTGGTGACTGAGTCTATTTGCGTGGTCCTGCACAGACACTAATCTAATTTTGCCAAAGGGCCGCTCAATTACCTAGTGCCATTTATTGTTTCCCTTGTAGATCTATAAAATACTAATGTCCTTATGCGGTGAATAAGCGCTAAGTAAGTATTTGTTGAATAAAGGAATATTTTCTACTGTATTTTTGAAGTCTAAGGAGCCAGAGGCTCCTTTGCCCTCTGGCTTCTGGCGGGGGTCAGCCAGTGAGGGATCTCACAAGAGGTAGAGGAAGGAGAAGAGCTGGGATGGAGCATTTGTTGTCTTGTTTTCCTTCTTGGCATGTGGCCTTGGGCCAGCTTGTCCCTCCGAAAAGTCCCAGCTCCCGCCAAATAGACCTCTTCTTCTGCCCTCCCATCACGGGATCTGTCCCTCCCACCACCCTGGGTTTCTACCTCCCACTAACGCCCTCTCAGGTAGGAGGTTGTTCTGGAGTATGGCACAGTTCCTTCTTAGTCTGTCTGAAGTCTACCCACAAACAGCCCCCCGAGTAAACTCTCAAGTCACCCAGTTTGCGTGAGCCATCTGTTCCAGTAAGTCAGTGACAGCACAGTGTTTTAATCATTGTCATTTTAAAGCATATTTTAGCATCTGGTAAGAAATATATCCAGGACTTCCCCAACCCTGAAACTTCCTGTGCTATTTATTTTTTCTTCTAGATTAGAACCACTTTGAAATCTAAAATATAATTCACTGAATTTTTAAAAAGTGGAACATAATTACTTAAAATTAATTAGAATATTTTCTTCTCCCAACCAAGGGCATAAAATTTCTCCCCATTCATTCCCGTCTCCTTCGTATTCTGCCGTAAATGTGCCATTTTCTCATGAAAAGCTGCACGTTTCTTGTTATTCCTGAGTGGTTTAGAGGCTCAACAATTTTCTGTGTCTTGTGATTTTATTTTTCTCTCCCCTAATTTCTACCTAGTCATATCTGTTCTCTACCTGAGCAATTCATTTTTGTATTTTTAAATTCAGCCCTGTTACTAACCTCATGTGTTCATTCGCACAGGTTACTGATTCTCAATCTTGGATCATTCTCTTTGATCTGCTAGATAAACAATCATAGCATCTTATACTAGTAATGACTTCACATCTCTTTTCTCATTATTGAGACTTTTTTCCTATGTATTATTGAATTGCCTAAAGTTTCTTGAAAGGTGATAATGGGCTTTGTACTTTGACTTGCTCCTGATTTTAATCAAAATGCCTCTAGTAATCCGACATCAGTACGCAGCTGCAGCTGGTCTGGATTCTAGGTATTCTCTGCTCTGTTTGGAAGTGTTTTTATATCCTCAGTTCACTACATATATTGTTGCTTGTGTGTTTCTTTTCCTCAGTAATCTGGAATGGGTAAATTTCATTAAATGACTTCTCGGCACTTTGTGAGATGATTAAAAATGTTTTCTCCTCTAATACATGAAAAAGACATATTAAAATAATGCAACTAATTTTATAATAGACATTTAGTTCAAGAATTAAACCTAGATGGTCATACTATACAGATCTTTAGATATAAGTCTAGGTCTCAATTCCATGGCATTTTTATAATATTTTCTGTTCTCTCTCTTTTCAAAATACCAGGTGAGGTCCTGGTTCCTTGTTTTGTGCTCTAACTGTCACATTTGGGTGAAATACATTTGTGAATATTTCTGGTCTTTCCTCTGCTTTGGAACAATTTAAATAACATGGGACTTATGCATGAAAACATAAAATATATAACACTATTTGAGCCAAAGTTTATTTAGAATCATAGGTTTTTTACTATTTTTTTTTAATTTTATGTTTCATTTAGGTTTTTCTTTCTTCTTGAAACATATATCATCTTTTCTCCATTGAAAATTTCATTTTCTTTTGTTTGGTATCTCGATATCTAGATGTATTACCATAGATTTATGCTTTAAAAATTTAGGATTATACTTTAAATTTATCAGTGCTACTCCTGATAAATTCGCTAGCTTCTAATCATTTTTGCCCATTTTACCTCCAATTACTTTTATTCTATTGTTGTTCCTGAACACACTACAAGTTCCTAAAGTTCATGCTAAATTAACTTAATTCATTTTGATGTATTAAATAAGGAAATTATTGAGTGTTACTCATTTCCCTGTGAATACAGCTTTGATCTCATTCTCTAAACTTTCCTATGTGTTCTCTATATTTTTTACCAGCTTTCTAATAAATATATCATAGTCTCCATTTCCATTTAAACATAGGAATCATTTGGATACACTTGTAAATAATTTTCAAAGAGCATATCTTTGCTTTCACAATTGTTGCACTGTCCAACTATGATTACCAATGCCCCGTGTTACACTATGGGTATAAGAGATGGCAACTTATATAATCTCTTCTTGGCCAAGTCTGGTAAGAATGTATGTATGATTTGCTAAAGCACTCAATTGTTTTCACTGTTATCACCTCTAAACCTCCAAGTCAAGCCTTTAACATCATAGGGGGCGGGAATGAAGGCAGAGACCATTGGTGAGCATATTTGTTCACCATACTCTGGAAGAGAGGAAAAACTCCATTCGGGATTGGCTTTTTTTTCTAGTAATCATCTTCCTCCATCCCTTGTACCCACATGTATTCCACACTGGCTAGAGGTGGGGGCAGAGTGTTCCACCATCTGAGAATGACACGTGCCTTTATTTACCAGCTTTGCCCCTCATGCTGCCCATGCCTAAGAGACTTAGTAGGAGAGGTTTTCCGCTGTCCTCCAGCAAGATGCCTGAGGGCCTCTTTTAGATGTAGATGAGATCAGGTTGCATAAAGGATGAGCAGATACCATATCAATGGTACTACACACATATGGAAAGTTATTTAAAACAAAATTCAGTGAATTATAACAAAATACGAATATCTTTGAGAAAGTTCTGATATATTTTTCCAAATACTTTTCAATCCTTTTAAATAAGAAAAATAATTATTTCTTCTTATAATTATATGCTTTGTGGGGCAGAGTTCCAAAGTGTGTGTTCATCTATTATTTCATGCAACCCTTTTAAAAAATTGTGTTCTATAAGGATGTGTATCACTTGGCAGATAAAAGGATAAGAAGTATCAGATACATAAAATATTAGGGACTGAGAGAATAAATTCTGTGCTTAATTTTACAAGGATAATAGAAATAGTGAAAGAGGATGAACTTGGCCTCAAACTTTTGCAATCATTCCTTTAAAAGAACTCAGGTCCTTCTCATTTCTTTAGTAGAGCCTGGGCTGGTTGGATGGCGCGTTTCATGTCCTTTCAGCCCTAGCTGTTCCATAGTTTACTTTTCACAGAACCCCCATGACATTCTCCTGTCCCCACTGTTGTTTCCTATCTCCTCGGCTAGAATGTGAGCTCCACTGATGGTGTCTACTGTCCTCAGGGGCTGTGGGCATGTAAAGAATGAGTCACAGAGACAAACACAGAAAGAACCGTGTGGGCAGGTGGAAAGCCTTGTCACCCAGGTATAGACCATTTGAATGCTAGCAGACCCATTTATTAGGCGATGTGGACTAAGAAAATATGGGGAGGAGGTATTTCAGCCATTTTTGTATACAAAATAATACCCAAATTGGTGGCATATGATAACAAGACTTTAATTTTTACTAGTGAGTCAGACTTGAGTGGCCCTGCTGATCTGGGTTTGCTTTTCATCTGCAGGTCACCTGGGCTCACCTTGGTCAGGCTTGCCTGGACAGCTGGCCTTGAAACTGTGAGCCAGCAGGTACAGACCTGCTCCGAGTGTCTCATTCTTGGGTGCAGGTTCTCTAGTGGACAGGCCAGTGAGTGGGGAGTCTTCTTACAGCAAGGATGGTGGGGGTGAGGGCAGGGCTTATTATACAAGTACTTTCCATCATGTCTACTACAAGCCCACGGTTGAAAGCATGTCACGTGGCTGACCCCAAAGTCAGAGGGAAATACACCGGCTTTCAGGGAGGAGCTATAGAGTGACACCGCGAAAGGCACAGATACAGGAAAGGACAGAAGGGTCAATCATTCACTCTACCTTGAGGGATTTCAAGGCTCAGACCGCAAAAACAGCCCTTAGTCACACGTATATCTCACATGTATATAAACTTAAGTAAAATGAAATGAAGCAAGGAGAAACTTCCAGAGAGATGTCTGGGGAGGAAGACAGAATACACACCATTCTTTATATAAATAGCGATAATTTGAACTGAGCCAAGACTACCTATCCTCATACTCTGATCCTGAACTTCTTGCAGTATCAGAAATGCTGAGCTCCCTCCCTCGCCCTTTATGGCTTCACATACACGCCTGCCTCTTCCCAGAATACTCTCTCGTCATTTAGTCCTCACATCGTCATTTACATGGTTAATCAGCTTTATCTTCCACGTGGGCTCATGAAAGAAGAAGACTTCTCTAGCGTCCTAATTTGATCCAGGTACCCCATTCTCTATGCACCTCTAGTATCCTATCCAAACACCAGAGTGTTATATCCTAATTATCATATCTGTGTACACAGTCAAGACCACGGCTTTCTTGTTGGCAGTGTCCAGGTCTTAATTTTCTAGTTCCGGAGATTATTGCACTTGGTAGACAAAGAAGAGGAGAAATGATTTTTGACTAAAAAAAAACATATGAAAAGCCTTCAAGATGAACTAGTGGGACAAAAGAGGCAAAAGGAACACGGTGAAAGACAAATTAATAGGTTATTTTTTGGTACCATTTTTGTTGTTGTTAAGTCTATTGTCATTACCTCATAAAATTGAATACAAATCACAATTGTTTTATGTTAAATATGGCTCTAGTTCTACTCTGGTGTAGACTACCTCCCTACCTAGCTGAAGTCTTTGGGAGTCAATTCCTTTGTCTGGGTCCTACTATTGCTGTGCATTTTATGAGAGGATTATACAAGACGACCTCTTGATTCTAAAACACCTTTTCAGAGTTTTAACATCTTACTTCTTAACACCTTTACTTCTAAAACTACTTACACTAGTCATAGCTGAAGGGATTACAGGATGGGGCAAGTAGATATAGAAGTAGCTGAGGAGAGTTTACAAAGGAAAATAAAAGCTTAGATGGAAATGACTAGATGTCAAGTGAGAAAAGTGTCTAATATTGTTGAATAGAATGAGAACAAAGCAACTTAGTCTCCTCACTGGACTTCTGTTAGACTACTAGATTATTCAGCCAACTACATACAGCATGTTAGAAATTTCCTAATTAGATGAGAAATTATTTGCCTTAGTGGTCTCTTTTATGACTTTTAATATTTATTTTTTAATGCAAATATGCACTATATGTAGTTGCATCTTAACTAGATTTATAAAGAAATATATGATTTGCTAAAAGCAAACTCAGGTGCACAGAAGGTCACTGAGGGAAAGACACAATGGACCATGATGCTGGAGAATGACGATTGCCAGAGAGGAGGTGGGGACAAGGCCCTCTGCACTCAGGAGAAGAAAGAGCAGCTGTGCCAGTCCAGGAATCAGAGGTTTTCTGAGCTGAGAATTGAAGGGGAGCAGGAACTGAGAGGTGCACATATCAGCTCCTTGGACAGATGTCCTTATCTACTTTGCCAGTTATAAAATGTCACAACTACCTAAAATACATTATTTGAATATGGAAAATCACTAATAGAGCCAACCTCTATAGAGCTAACACACGTGGAAAGCTTTGTCCCTTAATCCAGTTTTCAGCATAAACTAGGAACTGATGAGATCCCTTTTTAGGGAATATGTTCATCCCATTTGGTTCTGAATCAATTGAAGAACATGTAGAGTACAGGCATCTGGATGAAAATGTCACCCTGATTGTAGGTTTAATTGGACCAGAGAGGTTGGTTTGGACTAAAGGCCAAAATGGGCATCAGAGCCTATTTCTCTGCCCCACCCACCAGTACAGTTGAATTTACTCACTGAGTCACACACAGAGCTGTGGGGGATCCACGGCTCTCCAACACTCGGGCAAAACACGTCCCAGTCACTTATCACATGAAAGAGAAGTTGGGGACACCCGTGTCTTGTCAGCAAGAGAGTGTAAAGGAGGGTCATCTACAAGGCCCTTTTTCCAAATTGTATCAAGAATTTGAAAAAAATAAAAATAGTAATAATTTGAAACCTGAGGTAGGTCTCTTCTCAGGAAGAGACTGAAGTAGAGAAAACAATGAGTATTTTCTCCTTCATACTTCCAAAAACAGGGGTTCCTTTTCTGTGAGCCAACTGGGCACATGGGGAGAGAGAGATTGACATTACTCCCTCATCCTCACCCAAATTAGACTGCCTTAGCCATTTCTGGAGTATCCCAGATGAGGGCATAGATTTCCTGAGAAAGACTCTCAGAATGTAGTGAGTAGAGTTGGGGAGCTGGTGGTGATGAAAGAAGAGGGCACGAAATAATTTCTGAAGGTCCCTCACAAAATGCTCCATCAGGGTGTAAGATCCTCTCTAAGCCCAGACCTAACCTATGCCTGCCCGCCTATCAAGGATGTGAGCAAAGTCTGAAAATTTCATAAGTAAAGGCTAAACACAAAGGAACATAAACAAATCACAAAATATTCTGCAGCAAAGCATGAAGACCAAAACTAGAACCAAAACCAACTCTCAGCACAGCCCCGCTAGGAGTTCTTCCTCCTATCAGCTCCTCTCTGTCAACCTACCAGGCTGCTGTGGCAGAAGGATGTGAGGAAAAGGGGGGGCCTCCTGTCCTGAGTTCGGGTTTTATATGTGTGATGTCCCTTTGACTCTGTATCTTTGAAGGGAAACATATTTACAAGACGCGTAGTGAAACAGAAAGATCACCCAGAGAGGTGTCAGGAAACTGGGTTGTGATCTCACTTGTATAATTTACTACCCAGGTGACCTCAGTCAAGACATGATTCCCCTTTGCACTTCAGTTATCTCATCTGTAAAATGAGGGATTGGAAAATGTCAAAAATTCCTTTCTAATTTTAATTTTATGGTCTCATCTAGTCTAGTCTACATTTTGATCAAAAGGCAATAAAATATAAAAATTATACCATTTGTCATATGTAAAGAGTTCCACTAAGGGGTTTATATAACCTCATTGAATCCTCTCAACAACTCTCTTGGGTAAGAATCATTATCCCCACTTTACAGATGAGTACACTTGAGACCCGTGGCATTAAGGGATTTCCTCAGGGTCAGTGGCAGAGCAAGGATTGAAACCCATGGCTTACCTCATTTTACCATAAGCTTCTCTAAAAATAGCTCTCAAATTTTCAAACCCATTCCACATACCAGAATTTCTGTGGTCCTCATGACTGTTTTTAGCCCCACTTTTCTGATGAGCAAACTGTGGTTCCCAGAAGCTGGCTTGCAGAAGGTCATACAGATTGTTAGAAGCAGAATTGAAACTTCTCCCAGGTGGCCACTGGGCTGAGCGCTCAAAGGCCGCTCATTTCCTCTGAGGCAGACCACACTTGGCAACTTCCCCTGGAGCCTGTTGTTCTTCAAAGAAACCCCAATCACTGGAGCAGGAATTCTATAGCTACTTCTGACTCAGGCAGACAATTCCATTCATTTCCTGGGATGGAACTTTCTGAAATAACTCTTTTTTTCTTTGACACAGTCCTATCTTCATGAGGCGGTATTTGCAGCCTCTTTGATTAAATCCATTAGCTATTCAGACACAGCTGCCCTTCCAAATGAAACATGCCTCTAAAAGCCACACATTCAGCAGCTAAGTGCTTCTGGGCCAAACCAGGGAGATTTAACCCATACAGCAAACAGTGGGGAATGTGAGACAAACACCAGATTTGGAAGGGGCCTTTGCAATCATGAAAAGTACAAATGCTCTGTTTACAGGTGAGGAGAAGTGAACTCCAAATCAAGAAGGGACAGCCCCAAATCAGGCGATGGTGGAGCCAGGGTAAGAATGAAATTCTTGCTCAATATTAAGTGTTTTCCCTCTTCAATCAAGGGGATCTCAATAGAACAGGATGGGACTCCCTTATGATGTGGGATGGGAGCTGGAAAAAATCAACAGCACCATGGGGCGCCTGTGGCTCAAAGGAGTAGGGCACCAGCCCCATACACTGGAGGTGGTGGATTCAAACCCGGCCCCAGCCAAAAACTGAAAAGAAAAAAAAAAATTATCAGCACCACTGTTCTCACCCCCCCCTTATCTAATTTCATTTTGCAACCATCTATCAAATTATTATTTTTTTCTGCAGCAATAATCAATGCCTAAAGTACAGGGGCTTGCAACAACAAAGACATATTTCTTGTTCATGAGTATGGGTTGGCTGCTACTGTGTTCTGCAGTATTTTCACTCCAGAACTCAAGCTGACACAATAGCCCTATCTGGACCATTATTTGATCAATAATTCAGTCTCTCCAGCACTATTATCACCATAGACAGTACAGTAGTGAGGCTCCTTGAACTAAGGCCCACATGTAGCAATGGAGAGGTCCAAGCCATGTAACTGGTGGAGCCAATATGTGATCTCAGGTTTTCTGCCCCAAATCCTTGGCTATTTCTACTTCAGCCTCAAGGAATTCTGAAAGTAAGCAAGCCAGCTGGCCTATACCAAGCCCTTTCCTGGAAGTGCTAATACAGCTCCCTTTCATAATATCAGCCACTTTGTTAAGAATCATAAAATTAGTTTCCAAAAATCAATAAAATAATACATCTCACAGCCTAATCAAGAGTCAGTCCTCTTTCTTTTGAACATGCATAAAGCTTCTCATTAGAGCACTGTGTGAGCCTTTTTCCTGTGTAAATGCACAGGTGAAATCAGGGCAGTGGTTTGATTATTGCTGTATTAAACAGTTTTGTATAGATTTTCCTGGGAAGGGGAAGCTTTGAAAGCGCTAACTGTGAGCCTCTTAAGCAGCCGGCTCAGCCTTCTGCTCACAGCATTTTGAGAGCCAGGAGTTAATCATGCAGTTGATTAGGTCTAGGCAATCAGGTCTAGCCTACTCCTTACCTGGCTGGGGCTGCGTCACAGAGCAGGGCCCGCTCCACATGTAGGAGGTCAGGGCTAGAAGGGGTCTTGCCTGTAGGGTGGGAAACCGTCCCAGTCCATCCAGGACTGAGAGATTTTCCTGGACATGGAACTTTTGTTGTTAAAACTGTAACAGCCCTGGGAAAACCAGGATAGTTGATCACTTGAGACCTCAGTCCTTTCAGTGAACACCAAATCTCCAATTTTCATATGGGAAACCCGAAACCACAGAGAGGGAAGGACCGGGAATTTGTGCAGACCTTAATGTTAGGGGGACCAATCATTCTGATTTGCCCAAGACTGAGGGGGAGGCCAGGAAGTAGAACTTCCAGTTTTAAAACTATAACAGTCCTGGATAAACTGGGGGGAAGCTGTTGCCTTGGCTAATATTATCTTATTTTACAAATAAAGAAGCTGAGGCCCAGAGAAACATGAGTTGTCCAAGGTTACAGTGGAAAAAAATAGCAAGCTGAAAGCAGAAAAAGGTTTTTTAACTCCCAGTCGAGTGTTATTTCTGGAGCATAATACAGATTTCTATCTATCAGTAAGTATCTATTTATTCGCATTATTCAAGCAGGCCTTCAAATTTATTTTGAACTACTTGAAAAGACTAAAATATGTACTGCAGAATGGGGGACCAAGATGATCTTTTTTCTAAATGCAGCTTACTGGGGCCTGGGATGCAACCTGGCTCTGAACCCCAAAGTCTCTCTTCTCTAGGATTTTCAACCCAGAAGACTATCTCTACACAGAGCCCTGTGAAGTCTGTCACAAACAAAAAATAAGCTAGTCTCCCCTCTTCTCTCGTAACTGATATCATCCACCCTCTTCCACTGGACAACATTACCAGGCAGACAGCATACAAACAGTTCTCATGCTGGATTCAACACCAGTAGGTATATTCTCTTTCTCATACCCAACTCCCTTGCCTCAGTGGCCACATCTGGTGTCTGCTCCCAAGATCCCAGTTCCAGTCTGGGAGTTAGTAAGAGCTGAGACTGAATTACAGCTCTCACACACTAGAGCATTTGACTTGGACCAAATTACCTATTTCTGGGGCCTTCACTTTTATTACATACAACATTGCTCTCCAGATTAAAAAAATACACTGTAAAAACTCTGGTTCATCATGGGTCCTATAGTAGGTATGTAATAAATGGCAGGTTGGTGTATTTATCAATGACGCATGGTGCATCACAGATTTCAGAATCAAGCATATCAGGGTTGGAATTTCAGATCTGTTGTTACGTAATAATTTTATGACCAAAAATAATGTGTGTAAAATTTCTGGGGCTCAGACTATTTTTGATGTGAAGACTGGGGATCACGTCTTCACTCTGCAAGGTCGCTGCATTTGAGTTGCTGCTGAATGTGTGGTTCATAAACGAGCTATTAGTCAAGATATGTTCCCAAGATGGGGTTAGGTTAGACTAGAGATTCCCTGATTCTGTCTTTGACCAGCCTTTCTCCACAAGAGTTTTCCATAGAAAAGACACACAGTGAAACAGTAAACAGCAAATAAACATCATTGTTTATAAATTCCCAACGTCCCAAACTCCTAAGGCAGGACCATGGAGAGCTCCTTGGGTGCGATAAACATGCCACTCCTCTCCCTGGGTCTTGTTTTGTTTGATTTTGTTTTTCCTCTCCACAAACTAGAACACACTACTCTTCCAAGGTCTCCATTCTATTTTTTCTGTATACATCTATTTGAAAGCTTTACCTTGTGTTTTCTCCCACTTTTCCCTGTCACTTCGGACTGGTTCGGCTGCACTTAAAAAAAAAAAAAAAACCTAGTGAAACATTAATTTCCAGAGATAGAAATTTATAAAATAAGTTGACACAAGGGAGTCCGTGCCCAGTGAGGTTGACTGTGGTTCTCAGGAAGACTGGGTCCTTTTACCTCCCTCAGCTGCCATCTTCAGCATGTGGTTTGCATGCTCAGAGATGCTTCATCTCTGAAGAAGAGAGCTGCCAGGGTTCGAGCTGTTTTATCTACACTTCATACAGGAAGAATAAAAAGTGTCTAAGCAAATCCCCATTTTACTATCACCAAGCATACACCATTCTGTAGCTGCTCAGAGCGCCAAGAAATGTAGCTTTTCTCTTCAGGTCTCAGTTTCCAGGCTTGTGAAATGAAACATTAGGCTGTGTGACTTCTATGCCTTCTTCCAGTTTATAATATATGAGCTTTAAAAGACCGTATTTGATGACTTTCCTTATGTGAAAGACAATGGAACAGTGGAACTTTTAGAGAGCTCTTTAAAGGAGTTAACTCAGATGGGATATTTTTGTTGCATAGACTGCTGCTCTGCATAATAGGAATTTTTGAGACAGAGTCTCAAGCCGTCACCTTGGGTAGAGTGCTGTGACATCACAGCTCACAGCAACCTCAAACTCCTGGGATTAAGTGATTCTTTTTTTTTTTTTTTTCAGTTTTTGGGCAGGACTGGGTTTGAACCCACCAACTCTGGCACATGGGGCTGGCGCCCCACTCCTTTGGGCCACAGGTGCTGCCTGCATAATAAGATTTTATTGTTAAGAAAGAAGATAAGCTACTCATGGTTTCTGCTATCTAATTATTAATTTATATGTCAATCACTTTTCATAGGTAAATCTCCCCCCAACCCTTCATCTGTTGCTTCTAAGTGGGAGCATCCTACTATCACATCGTCGATCACTGCATTCTGATTCTTCAGCAAGAAATTGCCGTAGGATCAGTTGAATTTTGATTGGTTGAATTCTCTTTGGGATCTATGTCTAATTACTTACTAGTCTGTGCAGTGTCATTCCCTAGGTTATCTACCCTTACACTGCTATAGAGCTATATGAGTTTATAGTTCACATAGTATATCGTTATTTTTATTTCTTCTAAGTAATTACCATATAACATCCATTTGGACCATCCCACAGAGAGAAGTTTCTAAACTCAAATTCTCCCTACCTCAAACAAACATATTCTCAGTAGAAGTATAATCACCCAGCACAGTCTGAACCGGCTCTAGTCTGGCTGCTTTATTAAATTGTCTGCACTGTTGACTATTATTCTACGGATACTTAAAGCATCCTAATTTTCCCACTGCGTATATGATATTCTTTTCTAAAAATAATTGATTTTTAAAGTATAATGATTTAAGTAACCCATAAAATAAAATGGACTATACTAATGGCCACATATCTCTTCAGAAACACAAGAAAAATGCAATACCTTCAGTACTATTGGCCAATAACCATGAGATGATTTTTGTGAGATTAGCTGTACAGCTATTATACTTCTATTATGTTTCTAATTTTACACATAAAAATGCTTGAGACCTGAAAAACCAAGAAACTTCTCCAAAGCCAGAGTGATCCCCTACCCCTTCTTTGTGTAACGCATAGGAAATTTGGAGCTCTTTCAGTTTGGGTCTTTTTCTGTATTTGTTGTTGTTAAAATGTGAATCAAGCACTTATGACAATCCCTGTTTATGAAAAATGACTCATAGTTTTTAGCAAAAGTGCCAAGCTCAACTGTGTACAGCACAGTATTGAGAAGAGAAAGTTAAATTTATCCTCTAAGTGAGGAAATGCAGAAAAATAAAACCAAAATTTCTCTCCAGCATCCTGCATCAATGTCTCGGGTGGTCTGTGCTTAGTCATCAACCAAAAAAATTTTTTAAAAAGAAAAGCAGAAGAATAAGTCCAAAAGATTTTCAAAGGTAAAATATGCTCTGCAAATGCATTGGAAATATTCCAATTATTTATAAGAAAAACAATGCCCCCCCTTTGTAATCGGTAGGATACAGGACACAGGATGAAATAGTGACCCATTTTGTGGACCTCCAACTTGAATTCTGTAAAACTATTTTTCAGTGATGCTGGAGATATTTTATAATTAGGTCTGTCAACAGTAAAGTTAATTGTTTATTAAGAGTCTTTTAAAATAATTATAAATAAAAATACATTAAGATTAAATGAAGGTCTTCCTTATTGAGAACCTATGGTGTACTCATCCCATGCTTCATGACAGATGGGGCACCACAAATGCAAAGGCAGGACCAGCAACCTTTCAGGGACCTGGAAGTCACTTCTCTCTTCAAGATGTCTCTATTAGCTTTATTCCCTTAGAAATTCAAGCTTACCTTCAGAGGAACAGTGACTTCAGTCAAAGCTGTAGCCCACATTCTCTATGGACAAGAGCCAGTCTTGAACCTCTTATCCGTCATTTATCTGTGTGAATGAACTTACTTCATAGAGCAGAGAGAAAGGAGAAGCTGGGACACAGTGTTGTTTATTCTGGAAGCTGTAGCTAGGCTCCCTGGAGGTTGTTACTGCCCTCCCAACCCTAATCATCAGTATTAGGAGGAATCATTCTTCTCTGCATGGTAACCACAGTGTTCCTAGGAGGGGCCACCTGCGTGGAAATCTCCTGCAGACCTTGCCTGAGGATGCACGCAACACTCCCTGAGGACGACACTCTGAAGAATGCTTCTCATAAAGTGCAGAAATGTTAAGGTCCATTTTGGGTAAATCTCTTTTCATTTTCAAAAGAATATTGCTGTTCATTACATTTAGAACACACAACAACCCTATAAGATATGTATTATTTATTGCATTTTACAGATAAGAAAATGGAGGCTCAGAGAGTCTCTCGTGTGACTGTAAGTCACACAGGTAGGCTGGTTTCTATTCTCCTAATCTCCACTACATCATTCTGTCTACAAAAAAGATCTACCTTACATTTTTACAATACCTTGAGTTCACAAAGCTCCGGCGTTTTTGTTTTGTTTTTTTTTTCTTCTCCTTCTCTCCAAAACTTCCTAAGGCTAAATGTGTTTCTTGGACTGATTGCACCAAAAAAGAAATGTAAAGAGATGGCAGATACATAAGGCAGGATCCTAGTTTTATAAAACATATGTAAATAGCCACATTATCAGCAGTAGGGGGAGTGCTGGGGAGAGGCAGTGACTTTCAGGACCCTATGACTGAATCCCAGGTTCATAAGTCTGACTTATCATCTTGGGCAAGTCGGACTCTCTAAACTCTCCTGTGAAATCTGTAACGTGGAGCTCACATGAAGTGGTAGAGGTAAACATGTTTTCTAAATGGCCATACACATGTTAGGAATTATAATTAGTAAAAACGGGGCCCACAATTTGGAGGGATTTGAAATCGTACACTTAATTCATCTTCACAAAACCCAGCATGAAATAGGCCAAGTAAATGATTTGAATAAATGATCAAATGCACAAATAGCATGCACATTAATAGGTGAGAACGGCCTGAACTAGAAACCGAGAAAACAATGTTTGGACAAGCAGATGAGAGGAGAGGTCTAGTAACTATCTCTTGTTTATAAAGAGGTTGGGGTCTAGAGAATAGGTACCCATCCACTTGCTCATGTGACTGCCAGCCCTTTGGAGGTGACAGAATTGGGCACAGATTCCCAGTAACTTGCCCACAGCTACTAACTAGAAGGATGGGATCTGAACATGTGCTGGTATAATTTCAATCATGTTGCTCTTTCTTTGCAGTTCACTGAATATACCGAGTGAGGACTTCTAGACTCGGGGCCCTAACTGTGGATAGCTGCCTCAGGACCCTAACTGTGGATAGCTGCCTCATGGCCCTAACTGTGGATAGCTACCTCGTGGCCCTAACTGTGGGTAGCTGCCTCGGGGCCCTAACTGTGGATAGCTACCTCGTGGCCCTAACTGTGGATAGCTACCTCATGGCCCTAACTGTGGGTAGCTGCCTCGGGGCCCTAACTGTGGATAGCTGCCTCGGGGCCCTAACTATGGATATCTACCACACTATTTCTTTCCTTCATCCTACTGACCACAGGGTTTGGAGTTGGGACTGAGATTTCCCTATGCTCAGGATTAACATTTTCTGATTTTTGTTTTATCTTGCCTAAGGACCCTCAGCTTCTTTGAAGCAAACTACAACACCTGTTACACTTCTCTGTGAGTCCATCCATGGACTCCACAGTCACTTTCTTTTATACACTGAAGAAAGTGGGTAACTCTCTACCCTACCACTTCTATTTCTATCTTCATTCATGGTGATTTCAAAATCCAGACAGGTGATCAAACAGACAAACTGTTGTCTCAATTTCATATCTCCAAAATTCTATTTCAACTCCCTATGACTCACTCCCATTGTCACTCCCTTAGACCAGGTCACGGCAGCAACATACACTCCCATTGTCACTC
>NW_003852417.1:6727409-6755233 GCF_000181295.1 Otolemur garnettii
GTCACTCCCTTAGACCAGGTCACGGCAGCAACATACACTCCCATCGTCACTCCCTTAGACCAGGTCACGGCAGCAACATACATTCCCATTGTCACTCCCTTAGACCAGGTTACAGCAGTAACATACTTAAGTCACTCCATCTCTGTCCACAGATCTTCCCCCCATATTTCCTTTAGTAGCCTGACTCTAAAAGTTCCATGACTCCAGAAAAAGGTAAGAGCCATTGGCCTATCACCTTTTCACTATTCTTAATACCTCGGACCTCACTTCTGCATTTGATTACTGGCCCATCTTCTTAATCAGCCTCTCATGTAAACTACCAACTCTCTTGCACCACTCTCTCTAGCCTGGCAACATACCAACTCCAGCTAAATCCAACTCCCAGTGTGCTTTATACCCATAGTTAAGCCACTAAGCAGAGCTAGATGGAAAAAAAATACACATTTATGTCAATGAACCTCAAATGTAATTCATGATCACAAACTTTAAGAGCCACTCCCAAGTGCAAATACATTTCCATTCACTCTTCATTCTCCAAGTTCACTGTTTCACACTTTATCTTTCTTCCCAAAGCTTCCAAACACTCTCGTCCTTCCTCTCTCAGCTGCTGACTTTCACTGCTATTTCACTAACAAATTGGAACCACCACAAGAAGTACCTGTATTCTCCAACCACCAGATCTGTATGCCTACCTAATATCTGTACCTAATTGTGATTTCACAGAATTGTAACAACTAGTGTAGCATGGGTGTTGCTCTCTTTGAATAGGCAGCAGCTCTAAACAACTGGAACTGTCCTAACAGTGCAAAGCCCTAAAATATCAGCCCATCTGCACTCCCATGCACTCAGTTCACCTGGGGAATGAACAAGCTGTCTCTACTCTTAGCTTGGACCAGCCCTTCTCTTAGGCACTGGATCACATCCTTTCTCCTCTGCTCAGGATATTACTTCTATAATATTCATTTTTTCTTCTATATCACAATTCTCCTCTCTGTTGATTTATCCTCTGCTAAATACAAGCATAGTATAGGGTCTTCTACCGTCAAAAAATTCTTTGATTCCATCTACCTCCTGAGTTTTCTACTTTCTTTTGTTTCCACTGTCTATTATGACTTAATCTCCAGCTTTTTACCTCCTTGAAACCATTCCTATTAGGCTTTCATATCCATCACTCACTGAGACAGCTATTGTCAATGTCTTCCTCATTACTAAATCCAGCAATCAATTCTCAGTTCTTATCTCATTCACGGTCTTAGCAGCATTTAACACAGTGGATCACTTCCTCCTTTTTGAAACATTATTTACTTTCTAGATGAAATGTTTTAGGGGGGTCTCCTCTCTGTGTAGTTGTCCCACATGTCCCTGACCCTCCTATTGCCCTGCTCTCCCAGTTGTTCCCCACCTCAGTCTGCGGTTTACTAAATACATTGAGTGAGGAATTCTAGACTCCTGGAATTCTTGCTCTCCTATTTCCAATCTACTAACCCTCTTTAGGTGACCTGATCCAGAATCATGGATTTATATACCATTTCTTCATATGTGAGAAACCTCAAAGCTTCTATCTTCAACCAGAATTTCTCCTCTGAACTCAAAATTCATAGATCAAACTGTCACGTCCATTTGCTTATCTAATTGCTGCCCTAAAAGCATTTTGTTCTGGAAAAATGGAATTGTTTTATTCCCTCTGCAAATTTACTGCTGTCCAATGCTACCCAGTAGATAAAATCTCCATTCACCTGTCACTCAGCCTGTTTTTTTTTTTTTTCCCCTCACTGTCCAAATCCAATCCATCAACAAATCCCAGGACTTCCATAAATAAATCCTAGGGGAACTACATTTAAAATACAGCCTGATTCTATCACTACTTGCTCCTATATGACTGTATATAGCTGTATTCCTAGTCCAAGCCCCTATCATCCTTCTCTGGAAAAAATGGAAACTGTCATCTTTTACGTGGAATCCTGCAGTTGACTCCTAACCTGTCTCTCTGTACCAAACTTGTCCTCAACAGTCTATTATCAACCCAGCAGGCAGGTTATTTTACATTATTTTTAGAAAGTAAATGTGATTGGGTTTATCATCTGCTCAGAACCCTCCAAGTTTCCTCATCACATCTGGTATAAAACCCAAAGTCCTCACCTTTGTGTCCTGCTCATTGACTCTCTCATTCAACTTTAGAACTTAGTCCAGATCCTGTCTTGAAGAAGCAGCTATCTGCTGTTTGTTCTGACTGTATAGTACTTTGGAAGTCATCTCAGTTTCAAGTTGTGGACATTGCCAATGTTTTTTTTTCTCTCTGTGCTTTTGTATGTAAAAGATACAAGCTTGCTCTCCCAGAGTTGGCTGCAAATATATTCACATGTCTAATCTTTTTTTCCATTAGCCACTCAAGTCTCTTCCTTCAGAAAAGTCCACTGTCTTCTGCTTCAGGATTTTATGCCCTTGTCACCTCTACTCCTTACTCTATCCCTACCTACTAACTGCCCAAGAACTGTAGGGTTCATTCAGCCTAAACGGGGAAGGGGACGGAACAGCAATTTCTGCCCTTTCACTAGACCCCAGATTCCTTACACAACTTGTTCTCCCTCTACACCAAAGACTAACTCTTCTTATCAGCAGGGGGGGACCATTTTTTATTAAGCTTCTTAAAAGTAACAAAAATCACAAACTCTTCTTACTCCTCTCAAACCAAGGTTTGATTATTTATCATAATAAATAGTATCACTTTGTTGGAACAAAACAATCAATTTTTCTATACCACATTTCATTATTGCACATAATACAAATATCCCATCTATTTATTTATAAGATTATTTATTCTGTTAGAGCAGTGGTTCTCAACCTTCCTAATGCTGCAATGTATTTTCATTGTTCAAAAGGGGTCGCAACCCACAGGTTAATAACTGCTGTGTTGAGAGAGAGAGAGCCTTGAGCAAAAAACTCAGGATTTCATAGGTTTCTCATCATGGAACCCTGCCCATAGTAAGATTCACAGTGCACATAGTAAGGGCTGAAGTCAGCAGAGCTGAGTAGTTGTTTTATACAGGCAGATGAACAAATAGCTTTATCCAAAGACATCTCAACAGGCACTGATAAGCATAGCTCCCATTTATTATAGGAAGTATATAACTGGTTTATTGACCATAGAGTTCTATGGTTTTTAGGCTGGTCTCTTGCTGCCCCTTTAAAATGTATTCAATAGAGGTCATCGTCCTTTGATACTAAAGTGAAACAGTGCAGATTCCATGCCTATTTACGATTTACTCATCGATGACAGAGTCTCCTACTTTAAACCACAAACACAGCTTCATTCAGAAATCAGAGCGTACTCTGTTCACGACATTAATCAAAGGTTGCATCTTCCCCCAGGCTAAGACCTGTAGCTATTGCTGCCTCCCTCTAAGGAAGACCGTGTGATGGGGCCCACTCCTCCTGCACTCATCTCCTGTACTACTAGCTTTCCATCTTACCAGTGAATTCTGGTAGAAGAAACACAGACAGGTGATGGAAAAATGCTTACCTGATAAGTGAATTTCTACGTTCTGTTCTGGCTGATGATTAATGATGAGTTTTTTTCTTGAGATCATTTTCATGGGAAACCCCATGGTGGAGATCTTTCTCCAGATGATTCTTTGACCCAGGTAAAGGGTACGTCTCTTGTGGGGGTGGTTACTTATGACTCCATTGTCAGCGCCCCAGATGCTTAGCCTTGACTGCTTACTGTAAATACTCTGGCTCACAGGAAGCAAACTGATAAATACTGGTTTTCTTTAATGTGTCACCATATCTGAGCCATAGATGTCATTCATACATTTACTGCTCCGACAGGCTCTGGACTACAAGACAATTACAAGTCAGCCTTTGTTATTTTTCTGCCAAGGGCCATTTGAGCTTTGTCAGGCATCAGTCCTTGGGTCTCCCAATTGTAGGAAATTCAGATTCTCCAAGTGGGTACATCCCCCCATACCACACACACACAGGTTCACTGTGAAGATAATCATGTCCCTTCTTTACCCTTTTTGGAAGAAAATAGAGATTCACAGCATAGCAACATCTCTTTCTTAAGAAAGCATCACATATTTTTGTTCTTTCATCACAAAAACTCTTTCCTCCTTCCTAGGTATGCTTCTTTTTTTATATACCTGGCATGCCAAATAATTTATGAATGGGTGTTGGACAGTATCAGACATTGTATACTGTTGACTGTTTGGGTGATGGATTTTGTAGGAGTTACCTTACCTGGAATCAGCTTGATGTTTTCAAGGCTTCCTTGTACATCTGTGAGGGTGCATCTAAAGTACCCTCTAATCCAATGATTCTCAACCTTCCTAATGCCATGACCCTTTAATACAGTTCCTCATGTTGTGGTGACCCCCAACCATAAAATTATTTTCATTGCTGCTTCATAACTGTAATTTTGCTACTGTTATGAATTATAATGTAAATATCTGATATGCAAGAGACCCCCAAAGGGGTTGTGACCCACAGGTTCAGAACCACTGCTCTAATCTAAAGCTAAGTAACCCAGGCTGTACTAAATACTATAATTATACCATCCTGTTTTATTGTGTCTCTTCATTTAGCCAATGGACACGCAAACTATTCTTAGTCCTCTGTGAGCTCATGGAATTGTTCAGCATCGTGAAGTTTTACCCCATATGAGTGCACCTGAATATTCAGACAGAGCTTTTGAGGGATCCTCTGCAGGTCTTTTCGGATCCCTTCTCTCCAGGAATCTGCCTCCAAACTGTTGGCTGCCTAGAACTTCATTCTCTCAATTCAGGGTAACTCTAGCTCTGTTTGGGCTCCCTCTAATGGGGCCTGAAAACTGCCTTCAGACAGAAAGTTGCAGTAATTTTAACACTCACATGACTCGTTTCCTTTCTTTCAGAGATTGCACAGTCTTGCACAGTCTGGTTGTCCGATATCTTCAAGCAACCATTTGATGTATTTTTACAATTTTCTAAATATTTCCCATAGCAATCCACAAAGTATATATCCCTTCATAGGCAGGAGTGGGAGCCATCCTGACTCATTTTCATACATCTAATTCAACTAATGAATCTGAGTCCAAGAAATCGTTCTCAACTATTTATTTTATATACTTTACACATGGCAGTTTGGCTTTGGAATTTGGGGTTTGATTTTTATCTTGCTATTTCTAGGGAAATTTTAATTGTATTCTTCTCTTATAAGATCTCTGAAGCTAATAGTAGGGGAAAAAAATGGCCCTTACATGGAACTGAATTTGTACTTGCTATGTATTTGCTTGGTGATCTTAGGCACATGATAGAGCTCTGCATATCAGATTCCCTATAAGGAAAAGTGGATAATAATTCTCATCCCATTCATCTCTTAAATATAGATCAAATGGAGTAACAAGCAGAATAGCACCTTGAAGTACAAGGAACTATAACCATCTCTGTGACCTAAAAGGTATCAGAATCTGCCAGTGACTAACATTTATTATTTATATACACCATATAACTATCTTAGGAATTGGTAATATTACTCTGACTTTTGTTCTGTTATTCCTGATGCAGCAATTGAGGATTTAAAAGGTAAATTAATATGCTGTATTTTATAGAGCTACTGAGGAGTAGAGATGGGATCTGAACCCTGTATCATGTTGCCTCGTTTCATTCATTTTCTTAATTTCAGAATACTCGTTTCATTCATTTTCTTAATTTCAGAATACTCATTTCACGGTACATGTGTTTTGTTTACATGTTTTTGTACAGATCTAGTCAAAATTGTGTGCTCTTCACCTTGAGAGTGTGTACTATACCCAATAAATGTGAATTTATCCATGCCCACCTCCCCCACAGCTTGATTTTCATTGAGATTTGCTTCCATGTGTGCACTTCAATACTCATTGATTTGTTTCAACATAATATGGAGTAGAAGTGTTTGTTTCTCCATTCTTGTGATGTTTCACTTTGAAGAATGGTTTCCAATTAATACAGGTTCTCACAAAATATACTGGATCACTACTTTTTTAATGGATGAGTAGCATTCCATGGTATGTATATACCATATTTTTAGTTAACTTTAGTTGTTTTTTTTTTTTTCTTTATTGTTTCAGGTTAATTTGAGGGCACGAAGAATTAGGTTACAATATTTGCTTTTGTTAGGTAGATTCCTTCTTATAATTATGTCCTGCTCCCAAAAGATGTGTCATATAACCTAAGATTGTGCCCATTAAGTGAGAGCACCCCCAACCCCCTCCCTCCTTCCTTCTCCCTGCTTCCTTTTCCTCCCTCCACCACCTTGAATTGACTTGAGTTTTTCTCTTACATGGGCATGTATTAGATCATATACTGGATTCATATTGAGTACATTGAATTCTAGCCCCTCCATTCTTATGATACTTTACTAAGAAGAATGTGTTTCAACTCTATCCAGGTTAATACAAAAGATATAAAGTCTCCATCTTTTTATACTTTGATATTATTCCATAGTATACATATACCACAGTTTGTTAATCCATTCCTGGGTTGGTGGGCACTCGGGTTCTTTCCACATCTTTGCAATTGTGGATTGCACTGCTATAAACATTTGAGTGCAGATGTTCCTTTTCATAAAACAACTTTTTTTTCTTTTGAGGATATACCCAGAACTAGGATTGCTGGATCAAATAATAGGTCTACTTTTGAGATATCTCCATTCAATTTTCCATAGAAGTTGTACTAATTTTCAGTCCCACCAACAGTGTATAGGAGTTCCTTTCTCTCTGCATCCAGGCCAATATCTGTTGTTTGGTGACTTTTTAATATGAGCCTTTTCCCATTGGAATTAAATGATATCTCAATATGATTTTGATAGCATTCCTCTAATGATTAGAGACAATGAGCATTTCTTCATGAGTTTATTAGCTGTTGTTATACCTTTATTTGAAAAGTTTCAGTTCATGTCTTTTTAATGGGATTGCTTGGTTGTTTCTCGCTGATTTGCTTGAGTTCTTTGTAGGTTCTGGTGATGGGTCCTTTGCCAATTATATAGCATGTGAATACTTTCTCCCATTATATAAGTTGACTTTTGTTCTTTTATTGTGTCCCTGGCTGTGCAGAAACTTTTTAATTTGACCAGGTCCCATTTATTTATTTTTGTTGTTATTCTGATTGCTTTTGGAGTCTTCTACATGAATTCGTTGCCTAGGCCAATATTTATGAGTTTTTCCAACATTTTCTTCTACAATGATTATAGTTTCCTGCCTTAGGTTTATGTCTTTTATCCATTGTGAGCTAATTTTTATGAGTAGTGAGAGGTGCAGCCCTGTTTCAATCTTTTACATGTGACTATCCAGTTTTACCAGCACCATTTATTGGACAGAGATTCTTTCCTTCAGTATATGTTTTTATCTGATTTTTCAAAAATCAGATGAGAATATAAGGATGACTTCATATCTGGGTTATCTGTTCTGATGATATTTGGTTTTAAAACTTACCATTTTGGACATAAAATATTTCTCTTCCTTTGTTTTCAGAGGTTTTTTTTTTTTGGGGGGGGGGTCTTTTATAGGTGAACGGGAATGCCTGCCATAGGATGGGTACTATACATCTTTAAGAATGCCTACACAGATATTGTAGTTTATTATGCATTTCACCCTTAACATGGCTGTTGTCAGAATTTTATCTTCATCTTCCAGAAATACTAGTTTACAAATTACCACCGTGCCACACCACTATTCCCATTAGGTTGCCTAGCAGGGAATCTTAAAATATTTTCCATAAAAAGCAGACCACTGATTATCTTAAGTTGCAAGACCTCTGCAAACCTTTTCTTTACGTAAGAACTATCATCTCTATGGTGTCTCTCCCACCAGCTAGTCCAACTCATGTCCAGTGTTTACAAATCTTTTCTATGCTGGAGTAATAAGGATGGGGAGAAAAGTTGAAAATCAGGTAAAATGAGGGCTGGATAAATTCTGAGTAAATCTAAAATAAGACCCAGGGTTGACTCTTAATTCTGTTGTCAAATATGTGAAGAGCTGTCATAGAAAAAAAATCAATTGGTCTATAGGAATTCAAGAAGTAAAAAAAAAAAAAAGGAGGGGACTTCTAGTAGAACTCAACATTTCAACTTGATAAAAAATAAGAACTTAGAATATTAACAAAAAAACAGAATGAGCTGCCCATGAAAGCCACGGGTTCTTACTGAAGAAAGAATTAGGAATGTGGGATAACCACTTAGTGGGAAATTTGGATACATTGAGGAGTCCTTCATCCAGGTCCCAGAGAAACCCCAAGTGGTCTGTGGATGGGGCATAGGTGATTTGTGAGTTTCTTAGAATTATATATATGAATGTAATGTCAGTTTTTCAGGGGAAAGGTTTAAAGCTCTCCTTAGACTGTCAAAAATCTATTGGACTCAAGACTAGATGAAAAGTCTATTAAACACAGAGAGATCTCATTATATTTCAATTCTCAGAGGAGATTTCTATTTTGGAAGGGCAGTTAGATTGTTTGATTCTGAAGTCCCTTATACCTCTAATATGCTCTTTTCAAATTAAGTGCAAAAGGAACTAAGGAAATAAATCTTTAGGCACCGTAAACTATATTTTAGGATCTATGGCACTTACAATAATAAAAGGACAAAAAAACTAAACCGTGTTTGGCCACTACCTAGATCCACTTACAGTACATCAAGGCATTTTCTTTTCCCAAATAGAAGAACAAAACCAAAGCCTGCTTCTGGCCATTGTCCAAAGAATCTCATCACTTAAGAATCTGATTTTGAAAAAGCCAAGAATTGGCCAAGAATTACCCTAGAATTGAAGTAATTCATTATAAGGGTCCAAATTAATATTTCCCTTGTGAAATGCAACAAAGTATTTAGAAAACATAACCATCAACTTGAAAAATATCCGAGAACTGAAAAACAGATTCTAACTGAAAATCTAAAACATAGGCAAACTCCTTTCTCTGTTGGAGTACTTCAGAGCCCTCATCAAACTGGATCTTTAAATATTTCCAAATTTCCCCATCAAACATCTTCTTACTCCCAAAGGAGTTTTCTCTCCTTTGATTTTGATGTGACAGCAAGGGCACCCACTGGTCTTACCTGAAGAATAAAGCCCTTGAAGTCCATTCACAACATTTACATGACAAAAAGGTAAGTAGATTTCCAGAGCTTTCAGCCTGTGCAATAGAAAGTTTAAAAATATTTCCTGTACATTTCAATTCCTCATTTAAAAAAAAGAAAGTCCATTTACATTTATAAAAAACATAAAAACCTTTATTTCTGTTCACCCAGAAAGATGACTCACTTCCCTAATCGCTCAATTTTTTTTTTTTTTAAATCAGAATGTTCTACTACAAGCTGTCTTAAATACCTTGATTTTCCCCTAAAATATCCAGGAATCTTATAGCTATAAAAATCTACATATAAAAATAAAATAATAACTAATAAAAGTAAAGATCAATATAGTTCTACTCTGTCTGTCATTGAACAAGGTATACATACAACTTTTTAAACTAAATTTCATCTGAAATCTGGAACTTGAGATGTCAGGGACAGAATTTGGAATTTGAGGTCAAATGTTGCTGGACATCACTTGGCAAGAGAAAAAAATTGATGACATTGGGTAGAAGTTAACAAAAAATAAGTTTGGAAGATAAAAAGAACTCATTGCTCACATTTAATGATGGTAAATATTTTTATGAAATTTACATTGTTGCAGAAATATCCCAATAATAGTTAAATTTGTACTTTGGTCATGTAAGAAAAACTAAAATAATTTAACAGACTTTTGCATGAGCAATTCTATTTCATTACAAAAATGAGAATAACACATGCCAATGTATGTGTTCATCTCATATCCTTAAATGATTTGCAAAAACGTAAGTAAAACTGAGATATCAAGATTTCAAGAGGCAGAAATGAAGTAAGATGCCCACCAAGAAAAACAATTTTTTTTTTCTATCAGCTGTTACTTTCAGGAAGGAATGTTAAATATTAAGAAAAAAGACAAGTTTTGGTAAGCACTAGGCAATTTGAGGAAACCAACTTGAGATTTTTTCATTTTCAAGAAATAGGTTGTCCAGAAGAAATCTCTTTCTTTAAAGCTGTCAATAAACTACTGGATTCCTAGGGGTTTGCATGAAGATTCCAAATTCTCCATTAATCATATTCAGATACCAGGGTCTCAATCATCAAGGTTAAATTGTTTTCAAAGGAAATAAAAGTAGCTTAGTTCCACATTTGTTTTTAATTTGAAAGAAGCCCAAAGGAATTTTACTAAGAAGAGCTAATGTTCTTAAAAAAAATAAACTAGCTTGACTCTTACCTTTAGTATCATTATCATTAATGCTCATATGTTGGCTGTCTGCCTATTACCTACCAGTTTAATGAGAGAATAGAAGTTCTCAAAAAGTGATGATGTATAAGATTAAATATCTCTGATAGATTTCTTTTGTAACATAAAATTGGCTGGACACTTTAAGAAATGGAAAAAAAAAAATCTCTGAATGTACTTCAACCGGTAAATAGAGCATAGAAAATAAATTTGCTGGAAAAGAAGCAAAAATATTCAAGGGAGTGGCAGCTTAAGACATCTGAGGACTTTACAATGCTATCGAGTGTATGAATTTCTTTCTCATGGGGCCAAAGGAAGAAGTGTGCTGTGTCCATGCTCAATGCATGGAAAAGGACAGGGTAGCTTTGTTGGAGATTGTTAGCAGATATAGCTAAGGAACAGAGACAGTGCTGCGTTAGCTCAAGGACGCTGAAGTCCAAGATTTCCTGGGCTCCATCCCACCTTTTCCGCATGAAAAACCTCTTTTCATCTTTCACAATGTAACTCAGAGGTAACCTCATCTTGAAGGCTTCTTAGTTGTCCTCCATATCCTTCCCTCAATTCTGTGGCTGTCTTTGTATTATATTTGCGCTTCATGCATGTACTTGGCCAGTGGTCTCATCAAACAGCAATATTATAAATATATATATATATATATATATACTTTTTAGTTTTTGTTCCTTGATTCAATCTCCTTTGTTCATTCTATAAACACACCTGCAGCCCAGGCTTGAATTATGGATTCCTTGAGAACACATATAACATTCCATTCATCTCAGGCTCTTCAAAATTTGCCACAGTGCCTGGCTCGTGGTAGATGTTCAGTAAATATTTGTTGAGTTGAATTCCTGTGTCCTTATGTAAGATGGCTTCCATCCGATCTGTGCTGGGATAATCTAGGAGTAGAAATATGTTTGGTGACTAAACTTCCTCAGATATAAGTCACTCAGTAAGGGGAGGGGAATTCTGAAAACAGAATTTGTTCTTATTGGCACAGATTTAGCCATTTTTCTACAGATGTCTTACTGAAAAGCATTTGCTGTGGTATAGGTGGGTAACATTCCATCATCTTCAGCTTTTCACTCACACATTTGTGAAAAAAAAATAGTTTATACTCTGAAAAGTTAATATCTCTTTATGCAATCAGTTTGGGTTTCCAGAAAAAGAAGGAAGGTACTGACAAAAAGAAGAAAAATTTGGAAGTACCATACCCACTGGGGTTCTTCAATGATACTTGCGTCTTAGCAGGTCAAGGGAAGCCAACTGTCTGGGAACATTCCTACCAGTAACTTTTCTCTCTTGCATTAGGCCACATGAATAGGAAATTCACTTCTGTAGAAGTAATAGCCTTATTGTTCTCTGCACTGATCTGAATGTGTGTGTGTGTGTGTGTGTGTGTGTTCACGCTCTTCTATTTTGAATATGTTTAGAGACAGTTCACGTTATTTCCTACCTCCTGAAACAGAGACAGCAGACATTTGATAATTAAATTTATGATAGTAACTTGGGTGAATTATATATATGTATACATATATATGTTGAAATAGTCTTTTTAAAATTAACATAGTTCATAATTTTGAACAGAAATCTGATTCTCTTCAAAATGTAGGACTTATCATTTTCAAGTTCAGGACCTGCAATTTGAGGTCTCATGTTGCTGCTATGCATTTCCTGGGTACAACTAGCAAGAGTTGGCAGAATCAGATAAAAGTAAAGAAAGTAAGAGGTAGTCATTATATACTACCACGAAATAGATAAGATCTAAGAACCAAGTTTTGAACCAGTGAGTAATTTGTTGTGTCACCTTGGGTAAATTCGTTCCTCTCTTTTCAGTTGACTTATTTTTGCTCCCCGAGCTGAGCTGGCTATTTTAGAGCACCCATCATCATTAAAACTGACATCACAGCTTGACGCTGGTTCCTAGGCCACTAGGTTCTCTGTCCTAGAGTGACCTTATTCTTTACCAGAAAAAAAGAGAAAAAGCTTCGTATTTAATAACAAATAATTGAAGATTCTTTTTTCTTCTAATGTGATTACTTTTGGTTTCAATATAAGGTAATGATTTTCATGTTGAAATAAGAGTTCACAAAACTCCCTATACAAGAAAGCAGGTATGGGCACAGCCAGGAAGGAGTCAGGATCATGGAGAGGGGCTCTGTGAATGCTAAATAAATCTAGTCCTGAAAGTGACAGGGAAACATGGAAAGTTCTAAACAGAAAGGATTATGGGGGCTTGGGGGAGCAGTTTGTGAGGTCCATGAACAGGCAAGAAGGGCCCCAGTCACTATCCCAGGGTTCCGAGGCAAGAGACAGTAGCACCAGGCTAGCCTCAGGGGAACTGGCACATGTCTCAGGCTCAACCCTGGGATCTGGGAAGTAGAGACCCTCCAGGAGCTTGAGGCCAGTAACAGGTGCCTGTGTGTCTATGCCGGCTGTCAGGAACAGATGTCTGATGCGGAATCTACTTATGCTTTGTCTATTTGGATATCTTCTACCAGTCATCTTGGTCTGCACATGGCTAGGCCCTGGGGTGCAGATATCTGAGGTGGGATAAAGGCCCAACTAGGATTAGAATCACCATGGAGACATTTAGACTCAGCCTGGTGGGATAGGAAATAATTTTTGGTATAGGGAGAAGAAAAATTTAACTTTCCAGGCATGTGTGGTTATAAAGGGATGGTAGGACAGGAGGCAAATTAGGAAAAGGAACTAGATCTACTCTACTACAGAACAGAGGTCACGCGTGGGGATGGGAGACGCCATGGCCTGCAAATCACACTGTAGGAACTCTGGGGTACACGGCACATGGCGCAAGTCGGAGGCAATGGGAGCCATGAAATGTCCATCAACAGTCCCGTGTATTAGCTCCATGGCTGCTGTAGCAAATTACTCCAAAGTTGCTACTTTAAATGGTACACACCTACCATCTCATAGTTCTGAAGATCAGAAATGTCATTACATTCAGGCGGCAGCAGGGTTGCACTCCCTCTGGAGGCTCTAGTGCAGAATCCATTTTCTTGCCTTTTCCACCTTCTAGAAGGTGCAAAAGTGTTCCTTGCTCGTGGCAGGGTTCTATTGTTCAAAGCCAGGGGTCACATCGATCTGACCTCTGCTTTCTTTCTCACTTCTCCTTTTCTGACTCACCTTCATTCCTCTTTCTCTTTCAAGGGCTCTTGTGATTATATTGGGTAATATGATGCCAAAATAATCCATGATAATCTCCCCAATCTCAAAATCCTTAATTTAATCCTATCTGCAAAGTCTCTTTTGCTATTTGTAAGATAACGTTCACAAGTTCCCGAAATTAAGATGGGAACCTCTACAGAAGGTTGCTGTATTTCCAACCATGCCTAGTTACAGGCAATTAAACTGAGCTGAAATCGCATTCATGACAAATATTTACTGAAGGTATATTCTATGCAAGGCATGATCTTAAGCACTTTACATATAGGGGCAACCTTTCAAGTTTATCTAAGACGCAGAGAGCTAAATAGTTAGATAGCTTAGGTAAGGCCACACAGCTGGGAAGGCCTCTGGGGCCAGGAAGGACAATCATCAGTACCCCGTGTTGTCACTCCTGAAGTAATATGGGAGAGATCTGGTTAATTGTTTGAGGGAGACTCTTTCCTCCTGTCTTTTTTCTTTCCCCATTATATGTTTAAATTTCTACCTTTATTGAGAAATTATTCCAACAAAATAAGGAGAGTGACAGTATCCCAGAGTTAGTGACCCTTTCAATTGTGTCTGCTCACATTAGTGTCCTGAGCACAACATTACAGTGTTATGGAACAAAAAGATAATGACTTTATGAAAACCAATTGGGATCTGAAATTCTGTTCTAATTACTGGTTAAATACCCAAATTATGGCACAGCTTAAAGTATTTACTTGGACAGGAAATGGTACTTAATTACATTCTATTTCGCTTCCCCCAAAACTGAAGAATTAGGAAAAAGGGTCTTGATGGTTTCCTCTGAAAACCTGATTTTCTTACATTTAGGAATGGTTTTCATATAAATTGACTTCCTACAGTTGCTAATGTTTGTTAAATACAGCAGATTCTAGAAGAAAATGAAAAAGCAGAGAAAGTAGCCCACAAGAAAATTCACAATGAACTGCTGATAAGATATACAGGGTATTTCTGAGAGAATCTTTAGAGTTGGTGGAATTAAATTACTGCTCTGGGTATCTATTTTTTAAGGAAAATGTGTATTTGCCTAATCCAATTTCAGCATAATTCATATCCCTGTAACACTCCGAGAACACTGGCATATGGTTACACGAGATATAAATTGGGAGGATGATTAAAAATCACTGGCGTTTCGATTTCAATTATATTTCACAAAATAGACTCCAGGGAAAAATTGTGTAAGCAAGACCTCAACCCATTTCAGGATGAGAATGAGAAAAATATTCCACACATGCAGACATACATGTGTACAGTCTCTCTCACACACACACATGCACACAAACATACACACACCTTTTACAGATCTGACTAGGCACCTTCCTCCCCAGGTGAAATCCTGAATGTGGCTTTCTCTCCGTCACCAGCCAAATCTACTTGGTTTGACTTGAAACCAGAGACCAAAGGTTCTAAAAAGCTATCTGTGATTGTATGTGCTAAACAAAAAGAACATTTTTCTAAAATTTTAAAATCAGAACTGGAATCAGATCACAACTATTACCATTTGACCTTGAACCACTTAATCTTTCTTTTAAATGACCTTGAAAAATAATTCTGAAGAACAAATGATAAAATATAAATCTCTTGATACATAATAGGTACAAAAACATAATGTATGTGGGTCACTAAGTTCTTTGCTCAGAACTTAGGTCAGGTACCCTGTATTATTTATCTTTGTCCTTGGTATTCGGCAGAATTTCTGGCAAATGCTAAAGGCTCAACATACTTGCAGAAATGAAAATAAAGATTTAGGCTGTTTATATTTCTACTCCTAACCCATCTTTAACTCATCACAGGGCTATTGCTCCCCAGTGATATGAAAGGGGAAAGGTGAAAACGAATCATTAAAGATTTTAAAAGCAAAAATTAATTCTTCCCTCCTTAATCTTGACAGATGGGAATTTCAAGTTTCTCATTTTGTTTTAAAGCACTAATAAGGAGTTCATAAATCTCAATTACTTCTGCGAAGTTAAAAGCAGCCTCAGGTCTGCTAAGCATGATCCCAATCTCTAAACAGCCCTAATACCTTTATTAAAACAGTAAAGTAGGAGAGGGGACAAGTCATATTCCAACCTTGAGCTGACGTTACAACAATGAAATTTCCTTTGTTCTGGTCAGATAGGACCAGGTCACTTGCAGGATGCCGTGTCACACATCAAACTGCACATGGCCATCAGTGTAAGAATTGGCCTCAGTGAGTTCTTAGCAATAGCCATTCCCATGCATAATCAATAAAGAAATCAATCGATATTTATGTTCCTAACACAACTCATTGTCTTTTCTTTCCCATCCACCATCACCCCCATACACACACGTGCACACACAATTTCATAGCTTTACAGATTTTAAAAGGCCGTGAACATGCTTTCTCAATCACTGTCTGCTGTGGTTGGAGTGTGTCATCCAAAGTTCCTGTGCTGGAAACTTAATCCCCAGTGCAACAGTGTTGGGAGGTGGGGCCCAAGAAGAGGTGACTAGGTGATGAGGGCTCTGTCTCCATGAGTGGATATCTTGGGTATGGGTTAGAAAGCTATCTCAGGAATGGGTAGTTATCTTGGGAGTGCTCTTACAGAAGTGAGCTTGACCCCCTCTTGCTCTCCTGCTCTCTTGGTCTCTTGCCTTCTACTGTGGGATGATGGCACATGCTGGACTTCACTGGATGCAAATTCCTTGACCCTGGACTTCCCAGTCTCCAGAACTCTTAAGAAATGACTTCCTTTTCTGTATACATTACTCAGTCCATTGCAGTCTGTCACAGCAACACAAATGGGCAAAGTCACTCCCTAAAACTCAACCAACCCCCAGTTCTGGTTCATTTCACCCACCCACTGTCTCACAAGTCTATTTTCTGATTGGTCTGCCTTGAACTGACCTTTCCAGACTCACTGCACATTATATTAATTCCTCCTTTTGCCATGTGACCAGGCTTTAGCTCTTTCTGTTTTCTTTACCTGGCCACCCCCCTCCCACCTGCCTTGGTCCCTTTTATTTTATGTTATTTACACATCAAACTTCAATCCAAGTCCCAAGTTCACTACCCATGAGCAGAATAAACTTTCTATTCTCTGCTATCCTTCATCACTTAGTTGACACTGTACTATGATTATTTGTATCTAAGGGACAGCGTAGCGTAGTAGAAAGAGCAAGCTCTTTGGAGCCAGATAGTCATTCAGTGGTTCCCAACCTTCCTAATGCCATGACCCTTTAATACAGTTCCTCATGTTGTGGTGACCCCCAACCATGAAATTATTTGTTTGGCTACTTCATAACTGTAATTTTGCTACTGCTATGAATCATAATGTAAATACCTGATATGCAGGATGGATTTGCATTGGTACAAGGGAGTCAGGACCTACAGGTTGAGAACTGCTGTCATAGGTCCAAAAGCTCAGCCCAGACACCCATTAGCTGTGAAAGTTTGAACAAGTCACTAAACTTCTCCCAAACTCATCTTCCTTCTCCATATGAATATTATGGCCTCATAGGATTATTGTAAAGATCAAAAAAATTAAATATATTAAATGTACTAAAGAGCCTGGCACATAGCAGACACTCAATGACAGTTGTCATTGTCATTACTATTATTACTACTGCTACAGTGTGATTGGCGCCTTCTGATAGAATATTAGCTCTCTAAGCACAACAACTATAACTTGATCACTTTTCTATGCCCTACACACCCAGGCCCAGGGATTTTCATATCTTAGTGCTTAACAAATATTCATTAAATTCATTTTGGGCTCCTCTTCTGGGACCCCTGCTATCCACAGTGTATTTCTTGGCACTATAAGGAAGGTATTAATCTCAATAGTCAAGATTACAATCATGGTAATTCACAATATTGCTTTTGAGATGAAACAGAACAATCTTTACAAATTATAATGTGCTAGCCAAATGTTAGCAATTCTTTAGAGGATAAAATCTACGTAAACATGGTCGTTAGAGGTGGATCTGTTTCTAGGTGAGATGGGAGGAGGGACTGTTTGCCGGGCAGGTACCATAGTGAAGGTATCTGTGTCATTTGCAAAAAGCAGCAAGGAGACCAGCCTAAGTGACCCGGGGCGGGGGTGTGAGTGCCAGCAAGTGGCCCAGTATTGTGCTAGGCAGGGAAAAGTGGGGACTCCTTCCCCTGCAGAGAGACAAGTGAGAACCCTATAGTGACTTCAACACAAGGAGATTGTATGCAGATAAAGGGTAGGACATTCTGGTCTGGGGCTGGCTGAGAGTCCACAGTTCTGTTTGAGTGTCAGGAGGGATATGAAAGAGGGTATCCAAATTGTGGGGCAGATGGAGTAGGTGCTCCAAAGCCAAACTTATTAATTAAAACTTATTGACACATAAATTACTATTTAAACATGATGCTAAGCTCTAGCGTTTTTAAAATGAGTGGCTTCAGATTCCCTATCTTCACAATCTAGGGAAGGAAACAAAAATTTAAACCATTAAGTTCAATCGCGTTTTCTGCTATGATAAATTCTACAAGGGGTGGAGTGAGGGCACAGTGGAGTAAGTATTCAGTGTTAAAAGAAAACTTCAGACAAATTAAATTCAGCAGAGTTCATTTGAGCAAAGAATGATTCATGAACCGGGAAGCCTTAAAAACCAGGAGAGATTCAGAGCGCTCCACCCAGCAAAGTGGGCGGGCAATATTTATAGACAGCAAAAGCACACGAGGTAGGGACGGAAACAGCTTGACTGATTAGAGTTCCACATTTGCAGTGCAGCAACCCTTATATGGATTCAGCCCGAAGGTGGGCAGCCTCTGATTGGCTGGAGCACTGTGGCTAAGATTGGCAGAGATTTTGAACTATTTGCTACAAGAATATACTCTTAATTAGGTTGCAGTTTGCTAGGTAGGAATTCAAAATATGGAGGCAGCATTAGACCAAATTTAATTTAATGTCAGCAATTGGGAATATCAGTAGAAGTTTTATGGAGATCGTCATCCCTGTACAGAGTCCTGAAGAACTCATTTTGTAAAGAGTAAGGAAGAAGGCATAACAGATGAGCAGAAGGAACAAAGGGATGGTAATTCAGGGGTAATTGCAACAGTTTGATTTAGCTGGAGAAGGGAGAACCAGGGAGAGGTGAGGCAGAAATTCCTGGCAGGGATAAAATCGTGGGGAGCCTTTTATAATAAAGGCTGGAGATAGTTTGCCCCAGTAGTTAATGGGCGAGTTACTACAAAACTCCAATCAGGAAAATAACAAGCAGATTTGTGTTTTAAAAAGATTGCAATAAAATAAGGCAGTGGATGCTCAATCCGATTTTGTTAATTAATGAAACAACAGATATTTAGAATTGTTTTTAGTCCTTTGCACACCCAGGACAGTGGTAGGTATTGCGCAAGTTAAATGTGTGTGTGTGTGTGTTGGATAATCCAAGGGTTGAATTAGCTGGATAAAGTTCCACAAGCAAAGAAAGAATTGTGTTGGGGTGTAAATGAATATCAAGATAATGGGGGGAAAGGGAAATATTGATACTTAGCCTTTCCAAACCTGCTTTCTCATCTGTAAAATGCAGATGGTCAGAAATCCTTCTTTGAATGATCGCTAGGAGGAAATGGTTGAATGCATATGACAAAGGTAACCACAGGACCTAGCACGTAATAAGTTCTTAATCATAGATGTATTCAAATGGGAGAAGAGTAGTTTTGAGATGTGTTGTAAAAATTATAGACTTTAGACTCAAAGTGAATTAATATTGTGTAGGTCTTACGATATGTTAGTCTTGGTGTAAGTCTCTTCATGTATTACAATACCTCATGCAGTTCCACAAGTGATCTATGGTTTAGGTACTATTATTATTTCTATTTTATGCCTGAGAACACTGAGTTTTAGAGACAGAAATAATTTGTTCAAGATCATACAGATAGATGTAAGAGGCACAGCCAGACTGAAACAAAAGTCTGTGGAATTCCAAAGTTCATTCTCTCAACCACTATATTACACCAGCTCTGAAATCTACTTACTGTAGCACCTTGGGCAAACGTCAGCCTCTCTGGGCCAGTTAACACACTCACTTCCTGTACCCTTTGAGCTCACCACCAGACTGTATTGCCCAGCCTCTGTCACAGTCTGGCCCTTGGCATATGGGCAGAAGTGATGTATACTGCAACTCTGCAAGAAACAGTTAAGCCAGAGTGGCAGTGGGTGTTAACTCCTAAGGACAACATTTTAAGGAGGCATTAAAGTAAATGAACTTAGGTAAGAATTGGCTAGTTTAAAATCAGAAATCAAAAGAATAAAAACAATTCAGAGATCCGGAGCTTACAGGGCTAGAAAACCAATATTTTTAATTCTATTATAAAATATAATAATCAATGATAAGATGTACAATTCATAATTTTATAATCTCTGTCATCTTGTTGTGAGTGTTGGCCAGGTGACAATTGTGACATCATTGTCGTTGTACATGTGTTACCTTGTTACTTCTTCCTGAACATTACTGAATAACACCATCCATTATATACTTCAATCAATAAGCCACTAATGACAGTCTGAGTAAGAAACTTGAATAAGTATTATTGTCTGTACAACTTTCACTGATAGGTAGATAGGTAGATCAACCTTCTCTAACATTAAAAACAAAAATGAAGAAGTACCAGCATCAAAACTTACAAAATAGGTCTTACAGCATTACCAGGTTAGAAGAAAGTCTTGGGACAGTGGAGTACTATTAAAAAAAAAAAAAAGGTGTACCACCAGATTTTTGATGGCACGGAAGATGAGATTGTATGAAAACCCATGGACCTCCCTAAACATGAACCCAAAACTCATTTAGAAAACTTGAGCTATAAATGTGAAGAATTTTTGAAATGATTGAGCCAATTTATTTTCTTTAGTATATAAAAAATGACATATAGGGCGGCACCCATGGCTCAGTGAGTAGGGCGCCAGCCCCATATGCCAAGCCAGGAGTTGTGGTAGGCACGTGTAGTCCCAGCTACTTGGGAGGCTGAGGCAAGAGACTCGCCTAAGCCCAGGAGTTGGAGGTTGCTGTGAGCTGTGTGACGCTGCCATGGCACTCTACCAAGGGCAATAAAGTGAGACTCTGTCTCTTAAAAAAAAAAAAAAAAAAAAAACATGACATATAATATAAAATCTACACCTCCACTTTTCTTCTGATATAGCTGAATAAGGTTCAAATTCAAAGAATCTTCTGGGGGGGTGGGTGGGTAACAAACATAAATTTCAGAAAAAGTATGATACACATGATAGGCTTAACAAGAAATGCTGGCAAATAGGCAAAAGCACCTATATTCTGGAGAGGACCTGATACTTGGAAGAACGTAATACATAGAATGAAGTTACTACTTTTATGGTATTAGCCTAGGGAAGGCCACAGTCCATTCATTTTAAACAGAAAATGCAGCATTTCTAGAGTGGACAGAATCAGAGGCCAGAATTTACATAAACCATAGCAGCTATAGAGTGAATGGAAAATTCCTGAAAAAAAGTAGCCAGTCTTAGATCCTATACATACCCTCTAAGCCAACCTGCTCTGGCTGAACCCTAAGGTTTACATGCATAGAAAAGACTCCACACACTCACGCTAAAGACAAATGAACTGAACTGGGGTTTGAGCTTCCAATAGATCGCAGACAGAAAGTTTGATGCCAGTCAAGTAAGTTGCCAGCTAAAACCACCAAAAAAGAGAACGCTTATGCATTATATATAGTAGCAGAATCTAGGGTTTTCATCACATTGAAAATGACAATGTCCTATATGTAATGAAAAAGACACTGACACAAAAAGAAACAGGAAGATAATGAGGTTTGATCCATAGAGATGAGAGTTTAAATCCTAGGGTTAGCCATGGGCTCTTGGACACGTTTCTTATTTTTCCCAAGCTTATAGTTTCTTATCTAAAGTATTTCTGATTTGTTAACAATCTGACTAAAGCCACCTTATCGTATGAAATCATGTGAGAATTAAAAGCAATAATGTGCAAAGCGTGCTCGGCACACACCAGCATTAGTTTGATTTAGTCTTGTGATCTCTCTTATTTGAAACACCTTCACTAGCTGCTACTGAAGTCAATCTGGTGTTAATGAAGATCTTGATCAGCTCAGAGTGGTAAATCAGTATTCGTCCTCCAAAGAATTGAATTAAAGATGCTTATTTAAACTAAATTACTAGAGAGAAACTTGATACAAGTTGGAAGTTAGTTTGACATTTTAAGATTTTGATATCGTTGCTTCCATCTTGAGTTCACTTACATGGAGAAATGTGCCACCTCTGGGTCCAAGGAAATTTAGAGTGATACGGTCATGTCCTTCATCCTCATAAGAGCATCTTCAGGGAAATAGTCATTAGAAGTTACTCTGTATTCCTTAAATGATTTCTTTAAAGAAACAGGCCTTTTGGGAGGAACAGGGAGACTTCCTTGGAAATTAAAATGTGTATTTGTTGACATTCAAAACAGAAAACGTGATAAAATTGATAGAATTTAGTGAATATATAATTTCCCCACCTCCCTTATTTCTGAGTGCTGTATTATCATTAATGATTAGCTTGGAGATTCAATTTGAGTATGTGAACCTTTCAGAGCAAAGTAACTTTTCAGGGATTCTCTAAGAAGACAACACAGCATTTGGGAAGTCGCTGGAATTAGAATTGTAGTAACAGTCGCTCCTTTATTCACTGGCCACGTGGTTTAGGAGGTTTTCTTTAGCTTCTAAAAGACCAGAGAGTATAGATACTTACCTCCAGTACTTCATGTGCATTGAATGTGTGTGCCAATCAAGAGAAGTGATGAGTATAAAGATGCTTGGCTGGAGCTCACCAGCTATCTACGGTTCATAGTGATGAAACAGCAAGAGGAAAGATGATCAAGTTTAGCCACGCTGTGGCTGGGGAAAAAGTGAAAATGTTTGGAGACCTTTTTTATTCTTCTCATCTTTGTTCCATATTCGCTCCCCAGGGAGGAATCAGAGTGTATTTAGTAAACCATCACCCACCTCCTCATCTCTCCCTCTCTTCCTTATCTCTGCTGGGTCCACCTGGACTCACAGAAAAGTCTTAAGACAGCACCATGGGCTGAATGGCTTGAGCCCTAGGCTTTGCATCCCTTTGCCTACCGCCAGCTCCCAAACTCCCACATTCTCCTGGGCCTCAGCTTCCCACTAGACCACCCTTTCAGGCACTTTAGGTAGTTTCCCATACTTCCTGCCTGTCCTAGGTGTTGAGTTTTAAGTTACCTGTTTTTCTTTTCTATTTCCTGTAGAATCAAAAGAAAGGAAGATTTGAAGCCCAATACTAGGACAGTGGCTGTGGTGTGAATTGAATGGCCTTGTCATTTTCTTAACATTTTTTTTTTTTTTTGGCTGAATAGGATTTAAACCTAGAGTCTCCTTTAAAACATCTCTACTCCTTGAAACATTAATCATAAATTGGAACACCTTCAGCAAGACCCACTGACACTCTTCACACCGTGAATTGAATTCTCTTCATAATAGAAAACTGAACCAATATCTTATTGTTATATCAAATCCCATTATTTTTGCTCAAGTTCAAGTCAGAACAAAGGTCAATTGAAAAACAAAACAAAATAACAGTCGGATGAAGACCAGAGGAGAATTTTAAGCTAAGAAGACAGGTTGTGTTAACCTTGTAGTAACGGGCAATTTCCAGTCAGTACTTAATCTCTATTCACGCTTTTCTGTGATACCATTTTGCATTGCAGGTGTCCTGGTAAAGAACAGTGGTACTACCTATTTGGGGACAACACTGTCAATTTGGTATAATCAATTGGGTCCTTCTAGGTTCAATCATTTCCAACTCAAAAGCACCTCAATAGGCTAGTTTATAAAAATAAGTTTTGTTGTTAGTCTCCCAGGGCCAAACAAATGATCACAAACTGATTGGCCAGTTCGATAGAAATTGTTCTCCAGTTGTGGAGGCTAGGAGTCTGAAATCAAGGGGTTGGCAGGGTGGCAACTTCTGGATGCTCTGTGGTAGAATCTGTTCCATATCTTTCTCCCACCTCCCAGTGGCTGCAGAAAATCTTGGCTTTCCTTGGCTTATTAACACGCATCAATCCAGTGTCAGCCTTTGCCTCCACATGGGCTTCCCCCTGCATGTCTCCATTGTTCTCTGTATCTTCTCCTTGTCTTATAAAAATACCAGTCATGGTAGGTTTATAACCCACCCTACTCTAATGTGACCTCATCATAACTTAAATCACATCTGCAAAGACTGCCTTTCAAAATAAAGTTACATTCTGAGTTTCTATATGGGCGTGGATTTGGGGACAGAATTCAATCCAGTATATCTTCTCTTAGGAAACATGAAACCACATGACTGGAATATATGCACTGTCCAACCCTATCCACTTTGATTCATTAAGTGTTTATGATCTGGTGCAGGAAAAGGCCTTTCCTTGGTACCTGGAAAGCACTTCCAGAAGTATCTGTAGCTTCCTTTCACTCTATGCAATGAACAGAAAGTGATGCTTTTCAGTGGACTAGGAGACATTTCCAGATCTACCTCTTCCCTTTCCCACTGGTTCTTTCTCGTGTCACCAATAAGAGAGAGAAGCTAATGTCACGTTCTTTCTCAGAGGGGACATTAACCTTCTGGAGCTCAGTAAGAGTCCTCAATTGTGTAGTCCCATTGCAAGTGTCTTCATGGGAACCTAAATAATGAATGACAGTGCCTTGTCTAGACCCTAGTATAGACAAAAAACTAGACTTATTTTTATCAGATCTAAATAATGATACATTTCCTTCAAGAATAAACTTATAATGGGAACAGAGAGAGCTGAATAAATTGGCAGATAATAGAGTAAAAAGTGACTCAGTGTATGAACTCAGTTGATTAAGAATTTGCCAAACAATTTTCCTGGATCAAGCCCTGTGAGTTACACAACAGACAAGCGCACTAAGGTTTCCATGGAATTAGTCTGGTTGATGCTGAGGCTTATGTGCTGTAGTTCCATGTTCTTATCATTTACTTGCCTTTTCTCAATTTTTGTGATATCAAAGATTACATATGAATGAACAAATAGCAATGACAGCAGCTGCCACCATTTGTTGAGCACTTGGTGTATTCTAGTCCCTCAAATATGCATTTAACACACATTATTACATTCAACCTGAAAGGTAAGAATTATTACCTCAATATTATAAATGAGAAAAATTAGACCTTTAAGACCATGTTTTTCCCATCAAGGCACACTGCTGCACCATTTCTGGTGCAGATGTGGGTTAAATATCTTACATGGACTTTTCAACAAGTATTGGCCCCATCTCATTGGTAATACAGTTATCCTGTGTTATTATAACAGTTTCCAAGGTAACACATCATTTGTTGATATTTTGTTAGTCCCTTAAAAAAAATCAAAGCAAGTAGCCTAACTTCTCTAAGCCTCAGTTTCCTCATCTGTCAATACAATACAATTATCTCCTAGGATTGTCATATAGAAGGACTATAACAACAGCTCAGTACATTAAGGTTATTATCATTTTCACTAAACATTAGCAGCTGACCTACCCTTCAAGGAGCTACTCTCCACACTTCTTTCTCAAAATATTGTGGCATAGTTGTCACTTGTCCCTGGGAGCAGGGTATGTAGGTGTTCAAGTGATGGGGAGTTTGGAATAAGCAGATACAGGGCTGAGGTCCACAGATAATCTTCAATAATTTCAACAATAATTTCAAAAAGTTCTAGAAGCCACATGGTGACCATGTAAGTCACTCTGTCTTACCCAAATTTCTGGAGGAATGGGTAAAGACAACTTAGAACTCATAACTTCTGCTGTTAGGGAGGAGAAAGAAGGCTAGAGGCAGATAGCAGGGCCCCAGCCACACAGAGGTAAGGCACCCCTGAGATCTAGCTGAGTGAATTCTCTATTCTACAAATAAAATAATGCATTCAGAATATATTGCAATAGTACTTTTGTGGCAGGAACATTCTGTTTGCTGATTTCTCAGTTTAAATCTATAACATTTGAATCCTTGGGCTCACAGATGCTTAGATTTGGAATAGACTTTATAGATCATTTCATCTAGAAATAAATATTCATTTTATGGGTAGGGTAATTAGAGCTCGTAGTTAAATGGTTTGCAAAAGATCACACAGTTAATTTGGACAGAGCTAGACCTGGAAACTCAGCTTCCTTTTTGAAATATGGAGATAGTTTCAAAACAGGGTTTCTCAACCTCAGTGCTATTAACATTTGGGGCTGAATAATAATTTGGTGTGGGGAGAATGTCCTGGGACAGTTAACATCCTCCAGACCCATAGATGTTAGGAGCAACCTCAGTATGACAATTCAAAATGTTCCTACATGTTGCCTGTGAGTAAAATCATTCCAGTTGAGAACCGTAGCCTTAAGGCTTATTTTTAAAATCAAATGAAACAGTAAATGTGATTAGTAATGAACTGTTGCTTAAACAACAATGAGTGCTGGACATGCACCAGTGGTTGTTATTAAATCCAGGGATTCTGCCCCCTAGGCGTTTTCCTCCTCTCTCATGTAGGAAGAAGATGGGCTACCACTCTTTCCAGGGTAGCAAAGGGGAAAAGAGAGCTCATGTAGCCTGTGGAATTAAACCACAGAGTCTGCTCAGAGTGGATGAAGACCCACATGCCCTCTCTAGCTCCCTTCAGCTCACTAATTCTCAAGTAGCCCCTCCCCAAGGAAGCCTTCCTGAACCCCGCTCTGGTACTGGGGTTGCTTTCCTCTGTATTTTCAAGTTCTCTGGGCATTTCTCCACTGCCACACTCACCACATTGAGTTACCTTATGATAACCTGTTTACATGCCCACCTCCCCTCCTAGATATGAATCTTCAGGGAAAGGACTATGCCTTAGCCATCTTTATATGCTTATTAACTTGTGTAATATACAACCTGAAAGGTGATTAGTTAATATTTGCTGAATAGATGAATAAATGAATGATGGAAGGTTTTTTTAAATAAAACATGTCAGAGTTCTCCTTTCTCCACATCTGCACCATCATTTGTAATTGTCTTTTGGATAACAGTAATTCTAATTGGGCAAGATGATACCTCACTGTGATTTTGATTTACATTTCCCTGATGATTAGTGATGTTGAAAATTTTTCATATACCTGTTGGCCATCTGTATGTATTTTTTTGAGAAATGTCTATTCCGGTCTTTTGGCCATTTATGCATCAAATTATTTGAATTTTTTAATTCCATTGAGACGTTTGAATTCCTTGTATGTTCTGGATATTAGCCCTTTGTCAGATGGATAGTTTGCAAATATTTTCTCCCATTCTGTGTGTTGTCTTTTCATCTGCTGATTGTTTCCTTTGTCGTGAAGAAGTGTTTTTAGTTTTATATAATCCCATTTGTCTGTTTTTGCTCTTGTTGTGTGTACTTTTGTAGTCTTAGCCAAAAAATTCTTACCCATATCAACATCATGAAGTATTTCCCTAAGTTTTCTTCTAGTACTTTTATCATTTCATATCTTACACTTAAGTACTTAATCCAAAATGAGTTTATTTTTATATATGGTAAATTTTGTATATGATATGTCAGTGGAAATGTACAACTATTGTGGAAAATTGTATAAAGGTCCCTCAAAAAAATTTAGCTCATCTATGATCCTGCAATCCTACTACTGTATTTCTATCCAAAGAAAATAAAATCAGAATGTTGAAGCAACATCTACATTCTCATGTTTACTGAAGCATTATTTATTGTAGTCAAGATAAGAAATAAACCTGATTTTCCATCAGTGGATGAGTGCATAAAGAAAATTTGGTATTTATACTTAATGGAATACCACTCAGACAATAAAAACTAACGAAATCTTGTCATTTGTGTCAACAGGGATAAACCTGGGAGGTAGTACATTAAGTGAAATAAACCAGGTACAGAAAGACAAATACTGCATGATCTCTCTCCTATGTAGAATGTAAAAAGGCTAATCTTACAGTAGAGGGTAGAATAATGATAGTGGTTAAGGGGATGGGGGAAGATTACTCAACGGGAATGAAGTGACAGGTAGGTAGGAATAAGCTCTGCTGTTCTACTGTACTGTGGGTAAAAATATTGTATATTTCAAAATAACTGTAAGTAAGGATTTTGGATGTCCTCACCACAAAGAAATATTAAATATATGAGGTGATAGATATGATAAATACCCTAATTTGATTTTTATACAATGTACACACGATTTCAAAACATTATACTGTACCTCCAAAATAGGTACAATTACATCAATAAGAGCAAAATATAAACAAAGTAAAATAAATAGATAGACATGAAAGATATGCAAAATCTATTAGCTTAAATTATAAATAGAGAAAAGGGTTCTGAGCCCAGGCAGAGATTTTTCTCTGAATTTAGCTGGACTGAGGAGAAA
>NW_003852417.1:6755445-6795542 GCF_000181295.1 Otolemur garnettii
CAGTGATATTCAGCAATGAGGTACATAGCAGTTTTTGTAGGATGAGTTTGCAAATTTAATTGTCTGACCTTGGGTGTGGTCAGAAGGAATACTACTTAAGCCAGGCTCAATAATAGGCAGGTTTCTGAACTGCCCTCTTAGAAAGATAGATCCAGCTTCCCAAGAAGCATTGCTTTGCTGGAAGGAAAATGGCAGGTTGGGCCAAAGAGGAGCTGCCTAGATCAACAGAGGCTTTGCATAGCCAAGGGGCTTCTACTTTTATGCCTCCGCCAACTAATGGAAAGCTCAACTTCGCAATGAGCTTTGCAATGATGAGAAAATATGTAAAGAATATCATTTTGAAGAGAGGCCAAATCATTGGCCTGGCCCCAGTTTTAATGTAATCAGCAGGATTATCACAATTAAAGAAATATAGAGGCTGTATTGGGAAGAGCATACACCACAGAAGACAAGGAAAGAAAAGCATGTGACAGAGACACTGAGGTGGAAATCCAAGGGGCCCCAGGCCAAAGGTGGCCTGCTGTACCCTTAGAAGCATTCATTGTCCTAGCAGTGAGCATGAAGGCTGAGGTGGATGCCTGAGGCCATGGTCAATTTATGAAACTACCTGCCTTTACCTGATTTCAACCTTGCCAGCAGCCATGACTTCCTGTGTAGTTTCTCTATGGGGAGTGTTTTATTTGGACCAAAAGAAGGGCTGGCCTTGCTGAAGATTCTATTTCTTTTGGTAAATACACAACACTGTTCCCAATTTATATAGCTGACTTTACTCAGTAGGAATTAGCCTTCCCAAATATGATCAACTCTTGGTAAGGCTGAGCTTCCAGACCTGTGGGACCAAAGGCTACACTTGAGGCTTTCATGGCTTCACCAGAGTAAATACCAGGCAGGGCATTCTCTTCATGGTCAGCCTCACTCTGCCTTCACACCCAGCCTAGCCAACGCCTTTCCAATTTCTCCACCAGCACTAAAATATTCATTGTTGGGATTCAGTCCAACTGTTTCATAACAAATTGCAATTATAAACTCCTACGTGATGTCACAATAGCATCAGTTCAATCATGATTTTCTTGCCAAGTAAGCTCCCCTGAATATAACTGTGATTGTTTTTCTACAGAAACCACTCCATCTGGGATGCACGCACTCGGGGAGAACGGAGCATCTCTGCATCTGACAGACGTCCAAGACAATTCACTTGAAATTTTGTTGTCACTGTTATTTTTTTTTTTATTTTAAAGAGCCAGTCCTTCCCAAGGTTCTGAGAAATGTTCTGATTTTTGTCATTTTAAATCTGTTCTTTCTCTACAAATAGGACCTATCCATTCGTGATTGACAAGTCTTGGAAAATACAAAAGAAAAACTTAGACTGACTAATGTATTTTTAATATTTCTGGGGAACAGAGCATATGTGTGTGTTTGGTCTACTGTCTAGTGTTGGAGCTCAAGATGCAAAATAAAAGTCGCTTGAAAAACCTTTCATTTGCAGGGGACAGAATACACACTTTCCCCAGAATACCTTACAAAATTGTTAGCTCCAATTATGACCCTGTGCTTGGTAGATATGGAAGTGCTATATAAAACTGAAATGAAGACATTAGTTATTTATAAATACTGCTATCATCAAGGCAGCAGAGTAAATGTCAGGACCCAGAAACATCTGGTTAAGTATTGACTTCTTCACCTGCCACCTCCCTGCTGTTGTCTTCTTCCAAACAGTGCTTAAAATTGGTTTTCTTCCAAGCTGGGTTTTGAAAAGGAAAGCGTCGGAGCAGTTCAGCAAATCCCCCCACATCCTTGACAAAACCAAGTGACTCACTGTGCCATCTCTTCATTGACAACTGCTGCCTTCCCCGTCAGGGCCTGCTGGCTCCCTCCGTCTCAGGCCTGCACACACCTCTGACACCTGCACCTCCACCACTGCCATTTGTTCAGTGCCTATCACCGGCGGCAAAGCATCTTTGTCACTGCCTATCAGCAGAGTGTTGTCAAGGAAAATGGCCATCCTTAGGAGAAGGAGACACGATAAAGCTTCAGTAGCAGGATTTTTACAAAAGCACAGCCACATTTCACAGCCAAACTACCCGAGATACAGGCAGAGCAGCAGCTGCACCTCCCCAGCGAGGGGCCCGGGGAGGGCCAGGCATCTGCCAGCTCCTGTTTGTTTTCTGCAGCAAATCTGCCAGAGTCCTCAGTCGGCAGTTGTTAAGCTCTGCTAAAGCTGTTGCTCCACCAGGTAATTAAGTTACCTGGGATGCTCCACACCAGACTTTGTTGGGGGGAAATATCAAATTGTGATGCAGAGTGTTGAAATACTTTTGACCGTGGTGGTCACATGTTAAATGCCCATGATTGCATACTGAAGTTTCTATTGTCACAATCACTGGTATTTTCATTGCATTTCAAACTTTATAAATCACTTTCCTATGTGTTCTTTCTTAACACTGGCCACTACACTGTGACAGGTGATGATTATTTTAATCCAGAAATAAAGGCTCACTGAAGTTAAACAAAATGTGTCTGTGATTCTCAGAAAAGGCAGAATCCACACTCAAATCCTGGACCAAACCTTACTCCTTCAAATCCTGGAACTTAATAAGTTTAAGCAAGCACAAGATACAACTCAGGACTCAGGGTTTCCAGGCTCTAACTCTGTTTGTTAGGCCTGAATGCTGCTGCAAGAAACATTTAACCTGGAAATACCCAACTTAGACTTGAGAAACTACTGAGAATTATCAAAACTGTACATTATATAGTATGTCTACACATTTATGCACACTTAACATGGGTGTCGGGGTATTTGTGTGTGTTATTAAACTTTTGGGCTTTTTACGTTTTCTCAAACAAAACCATAATAGACTCTTTTCTCAGTCAAGTTGGGAATCTGGATCGTACTTGGGGATGAAGATATGTTTGGCCTTGGAAACTAAGGGGTGCAGAAAATACCAGATCCTGCATGGCTGCTGCTGGACCAGAACTTACTCAAGGATGTAGGCACATCCAGGGAAAGAATGTGCCATTTTAAAATGAACGGTGAGCATCCAACAAATTAAGAACAGAAAACTGCCGTAGTCCTGGTGGGGGGAGGAAGTAGAGGGCTGTTCCTTCGAGAGAGGGAGGTGCCAAAAGGCTTCATCCGCCTCATGCAGCAAATAATAGTGGCAGCAAGCCTGGTGCTGTGTCTGAGAACACAGAGATAAGTGAGGCAGAGGGCTGCTATCCGGGAGCTCACGGAAAATAAAGACAGTAGCCAACAGCCCATTACGGCCAGCGTGATAAGTGCAGCCACAGAGGGGTGTGCAGAGGGCCCTGGGCATCCTGCAAAGAGATATCAGTTCCATCAGGGCGTTCCAAGGGCTTATGAAGGAAAACTGTGAAGTGAGAATGTCTGGATGGATAAGGCCACAGAATATTCTGGGCACAGAGAGGAGTCTGTGTGTCACAGGAGCAGTATAGGAATAAATGCCGCTGATGGGATCCATATGTCTGGAGTGAAGCATGGCTGCGAGGAAGAGATAAGAGATTGATTTGAAAAGATTATCAGGGGCTGGTCATGAGGTTTACCTGCCGGTCAGTCAGCTGTGGGGAGACGGGTGGGGATACAAATAAGCTAAACATTTAAAGCTTGTTTAAGGGATCTGATTAAATTAGGAAGATCCTCTAGCAGCATTACCTAGGAGGAGCAGCCTTGGATGAGCTAAAGGGAGTATTTCCACTAGGTCTGGAGAGGTCTGGAGGCTGTGAGTTTGCAGGCAGAAGGTCACGCTGGCAATGACAAGGAGGTTGTGGTAACACTCACTGTCCTGTAGCCACGTGGCCTTAAGGTTTTACTGGGTTCCTTCTTCAGCTACCAGACCACGTCCACAGAAGCCTAACCAGACCCAGGGTGCTGCTCTCCATCTTCCAGCCAAGTCCATGGACTGGTCCGAGGACCGAGCACATGCTACAGCTGGGCCAACCAAAGGCCTCTCCGAGGATTTTCAATCTTGATCTGCAGAAAAGAAGCCCCTTTACACATCAAGACCGGAGCAGCCACAGGCATTCTCCCCAGGAGAAGCAGCCTCACTACCATAGGTGAAAATGAAAATGACATATAGAAGAGCAGAGGTGCAGAAAATGAAAAGGACCTTTTAGGGTTTCAGACTCTTTAATCCCAGATGTTCACAAACCCAACTCAGCCTCAGACACACTATAGAGGCCAACTAGCCCTCCTGGTTTTTGCTCAAGTTTCTTAGATTTGGGATTTAGTCATTTGTAACTCCCTAAGGTTCTTAAGTAAAATATTGAGAATAAGAGGAAGAGGGACAGAAACGGGAGATCTGGAGAAATGGGATTTGGGGACGTAGAAATGAGAATCAAGCTTAGTGCGCACAGGGAACGGCACATTCTACTCACAAAGGGTGTGACAGTAAATGTTTTAGGCTTAGAAAGCCATATGGTCTCTCTGCAGCTACTCAACTCTGCACTCTGTTGCTATAACATGAAGGAATCAGAGACGCATGTAAATAAATGAGCACTGCTGTTTCAGTAAAATTTTCTTTACAAAAACAGGTGGCAGGTCAGCCTGTAGACCACAACTTTCCAACCTTTGGCCTGCATAGTTCACCATCTTTTGCATTAATTAATTCTAAGCATATCAAACACTCTTTCTTTTTGACAACTATATCTCTGAGATTACATTGATATTGAGATCAAAGCATATTCTAAATGGAGGACGCAGCCATCTTCTTATTTGGAAAAGAACATCTTTTATTGTTAGTTCAAAAACTAGCATCAATTCTTTTGTTGGTGGTGGTGGTTATTTTTTTTTTTTCTTTTTAGACCGAGTCTCACATTGTTGCCCTTGGTAGAGTGCTGTAGCATTACAGCTCACAGCAACCTCAAATTATTGAGTTCAAGCTATTCACTTGCCTTAGCCTCCCAAGTAGCTACGACTACAGACGCCCACCACAATGCCTGGGTACTTTTGAAGACAAGGTCTCACTCTGGCTCAAACTGGTCTCGAACCTGTGAGCTCAAGCAATCCACCTGCCTGGGCCTCCCAGAGTGCTAGGTGCTAGGATTACAGGGGTGAGCCACCCCGCCTGGCCTGGCATCTGTTTTGTATACCACACTTTCAGTACATCACTGAGTTTGATCCCAAGCTAACTAGCTGTGGATATAATACAAAGATACAGGTCCTGGTCCCCAAAGACTGGGATTAGACCAGGTGATGTCAAATTCATTGGGGCAAGGACCCAGGAGAACCTTTTTTCCTTCTCCTTCCTGTATCCCCACTACCACTCGTGGAATCTCCTCCTCACTTGTCAGCTTCATCCTAGATGGCATCGTAATAGAAACAGTATTTTCAGTGACTTTATAGGAAGCAGCAGCATTAAGATGCATCCAGACATGTTATTTTCGAGAAGTTGAATTTACCCCTTGCCTCCTCTTGTGTATATTTTGTGTTCCATCTTAAAGCTTTTGACCTTCTGTTTGCCCTGTTTCAAATGGTTAAAAGGTACCAGACGCTGACTCCTCACTGTGGCCATGTCTCTGAATTTCTTTGACTGCAATGAGCTCATCAGGAATTAGGGGAACCAATCCCATCGCACAGGGGCACTTGGAAAGTTAGATTAGATAACACATATGAGAATGTCCGCCATTGCAGTTTCTGGCCTCTAGTAGAGGCCTACTATTCACCTGAGGCCTACAATCTGGTCCTAGAGAGAAACAGGCGCCTACGTAGGTTATGCAACCTCCATGGCCCTGGGTCTTAAAAGCTCAGGAGTTATTTATTCAGTTTGTTGTTTATTCTGCATGTGGTCTGGGACCTGCTGGAACAGGATCGATCTGACACCCTGTGTGTCTCTGAAGCAGAGAATCCAGAGAAACCCGGGCATGGGTGTTTTGTAAATAAATGTAGTAACAGATGGGTGGAGTTAGATATTTTGTCAACATAGAAATCACTTTCCCAAAGTGAGTTTCCCCATCTAAGGATAGTGCTCTTAATTTTGACAATTAAAAATACCTGCCATATGTTAAACTCTCTTTTGTAGCAGCTTTTAAGTGAAACAACACATTCTCCAGAATCCTTGGCTCTGTAGAGGCAGTTGGAATTAAGTAAGTAAGGAGACATGGTTTGTGGTCATCTTGTCCTGGCCCTCAGGGGCAGTCTGGCAGGGCACTCTCTCCTCCAAGGCTTCCTTTCCTTGGGTACAGATTAAATGAGTGGGAAAATAATTTTGAACACTGTGTGTCTACCGAATATATGACTAAAATACATTCTATCTCACAAAGATTAGACTAAAGAAGGAGAAGATCCCTCTGAATGGCATGGTGGGCGTGGGGGTGGGCGGGGAGGAGAGTTGGGTGTGTTCAGGGGAGGCAGGGCTCAGAAGTACATGATGTTGGGGCTGAGTTCTATGGAATCACCCAGATGGTGACTCAGCACTGAATTCTCCAACTTTGGAGTTAGAGAGGGCAGTGAGCTCCCCATGAATGCAGCTCAGATGTCCTGTCAGTGACCATGTGAGTCAATGACCTTCATTTAAAGCCAGGCAGACCTGCATTCAAATCCCTGCTTAGCCACTCACTTGTTATATGAGTGTGAAAAATTATTTATGTATTCTCTGAGACTCAGAAAACTCATCTTAAAAATGGTCATCAGAGTATGCATACTTCCCAAGGCTTTTACGATAATGAGTCTGAGTGATATCTAAGGTCAACATGAGAGATTACTCAACAAGCGATGATGACAATGAACTCAGTGATAAGCTGGGCCCTCCCTTCCACTCCCACCCCACTGCCTGCCTCCTCGTCTTGGTGCTCATGGCCTCTCACCCAGTTGTAGCACTGGCCTCCCAGTCAGTCCCCAACTTCAAACTCTCCCTTGCTTTAATTTATTCTTTATAAAAACATCCTAATACCTTTATGCTTAAATTATTTCACTACTTCCCACTGCTTAAAACATAAGGTGTAAACCTAAGTAGTATGGCAAAGCCTTTGAAATCTTTTGGACTCCATGCTGCTCCATCTTAACCCCATTCAGCCACCTGTCTTATCCCAAGGACGCCAGCCTCTCCCACATCCCAGGCTCTGTTCAAAGTGCTCATTCCTGGAATGCTGTCACTACCCTTGTTTGTATGTGCAAGTTCCACTCCTTCAACAAATAGCTTCCAGCAATTTCTTAAAGAATTATATTTCCTCAAGCTCCCTTGTCACTCCATTCATCACTTCACTATTCAGTTCTATTATACATGTGTTGACTGTCTGCTGTGTCAGAAACCACGCTTGTTAATAGGAATATAAAAATTGGTTGGTCAGCCCAACATTTGAGAGTGCTCAGTCTGATCCAAGACAGAGGATGTGATCAACCATGAAGTGCCGTGGGATAAATGCTATGGTGGAAGATGGAAGCATATACCTGGCTTCATGGTGGGGTCCAGCGGAGAGAGTGGACACTCTGCCTGTGCTGACTATGGAAGTTGCCACTTCTTTCCAATAGCATCTTAGCACTGACTTGGTTACTGTGATTGTTTACATGTCTGAATCTTTCATAGAAATGGGAACTTCTGGAGTTTTCCCTTGTCTCCCAGCACCCCAGCATAAGGCCGGAGTCTGAGCGGGTATGAGAAAGTGCAGAATGTTCTATTCCCAGTAGCAAGGAGATCCCTGGTGGCAAAAATGGCAGCAGGGACTATTCTTTGCTACCATGAACCTCCAGGTCAACATAAAAGCTGTCACACTTGACTTAGCAAAAATACTTAGCAAAATAACAAAATGCCAATGCCAATGACATGAACATCCTTTTTTGTTTCAAATGGCAAGTCTGTATTTTTCATCATTAAGGAAGGATATTGATCTAAATTCGAGCTTAGATGATTTCTCACCACATTCGGCAAGGACAGTGATGAAGCTATTTGTATGTGTCTGTACGAGTCTTTGCCAGGTGCCAACAGGTGTCTACAAGTACCAGAATGCCCATCTTACTCAACTGTCTTAGCAAAAGCAAAAGTCTCTGGAAATTCATGTTTTACACTAGCAACACTTCCATGAGGCTTCTGCAGGACTGATCAAAAACAAACAAAAACTGGAACATTTCAGCCATCATCATGACATGCACTGTAACCCACATCATGCTTCCCTTCTTTGCATTTGGACCTCGTATATTTAAGAAATATTATTAACTCCCTTTCGTAGGAAATGACACATACACAGGCAAGTTATGGGCATAGGTCACACAGCTCCACAGCCCAGGTACTTTCTGCAATCTGGACAGCCCCCTTGTGCAAAAGTGAATATCAGAATAAATACAAAGAATCCTCATTCCCAGGGACATCCAATGTCACCTGAAACCACAGCCTCTCTAACTCCTCACTGAGCCTCCAAATGCGGTTTCCTTTCTAGCACCATCCCTGAGAGGCCATGGAGCAGATCTGGGGATGCTGAGAGCCAAGGAAATAATAGGTGCCTTCATGATCTACAAGGCCACACATGGAGAGGAAATGAATGACTTACCGTGACCTTCAGGTTAGAACTAGAACCCAGGGTGAGCAACAGGCAGAAGCCCCACATAGGAAGACTGTCACATCTAAGACAGTCACTTCAGGGAGTGGGGGCTCACACCCCTGAGGAGCCCAAGTGGAGACAGGAAGACAGCCTACTGAAACAGGCATTCGGCATCAGCGGGGCCTGGACAGCAGCTCCTTTTCATCCTGTTGTCTGTTGAGCTTCTGAGGTCCTTTTGTTAAAACCTACTGCCCCTGAACACACATGCTTCCTTCTTCCTAGGCCTCTCAGTCAGAGGAGAGGTTACAAAAAACATTTCCCTCATCTTTGTGACTTAGGAGCAATTGGGCAGCAAGACTATTCTCGCAGGCTCTATTCTTTCTCTCTGTCCTGACCCCCACATCTGTCTGTCTCTGTCTCACATACACACCCCCTTCCTATCTCCCTCAGGTCATTAGGCATTGGATTATAGGTACCAACAAGCCCCATCACCCATGCGCCATAATATATAGCTGACAAATGCAGTGTGTCATTCCTGAAAGAATGCAACCTCTGCTCCACAAAGAATTCTCCTGATTTTTCAAACTGATCTGTACATCTTCTCTGGGTTCAACTTGCATTTTACCAGTTCTATATCTTTGATTACCCAAATTGAATGATAATTCATGACATCTCCACGCACACCAGGAAATTCAGATTAAAGGTTCAATACCACTTGTCACTTTAGTAAATGGCTGCTGGACATCAGGCCTGTGCTAGGAGTTTCCCACATGTCATCCTGATTTCTACCTGCACGTGATGGAGTGCCCCACCCACCCTGCAGATGCTACCAGAGATTCCCCACCCTGACCATGTTGCTCTGATTCCAAATGCCGTGAAATTCAAACACCAAAAGTGAGAGAGATTTCCATTCACAGCGCTGGCTCACAAGAGAGCTCAAATCCAACCCTAAGTCTGTGTGACTCTGAAGTTGGTGGTGTTCCCAACGCAGCCTGCTGCAGCAGACATTCCCACGTGTGCAGCCAGAAGTTAAGTTTGGATTCCAAGTCACATATAAAAGCCCACTTTTATTTTCAGAGTTGCTATTAGGAAAAAGTTGGGGTAGAGGAGGAAAAATAACCCAGGAGTGAGGTCTCACCACCGGATCGTATGGTTATTTATTACGACTGCTTGTTTTTTTCTCTCTCCCCATTATTTACTTGTTCAGGAAGCTAGAAACAGGGAAGCAGCCCTGGCGATTCAGCAGTTATTTAAATAGAACCGTGCGGGGACTGTGCACTCAGACCACTGTAATTGGAAACCATTCCTACCACAGACCAATATTTCAAAAGCAATACAACCCAATTCTCTGACCCATGAATCAGAGTTGTTCCCCCTACCAGAATGAAAGATTGGGGCCAGGGAGAACCAGAAGGAAGATTTCTCTTAGGCACAGCTTTTGCAGAGGAGAGCTGACAAAGAAGTATCTCGTTAACTGCACTTTTAATTGAATATTAGATTAAATGCATGGCATTAGCTTTTCTTGTGCAGTGAATACATACTAGAAAACATGCTCCGTGTTTTGAAAACTGAGTCTCCTACCTCTCTGGACAGATAAAATGGGCCTGTAATTCAGTGTCTTGAAATAAACTCGCTTTACTACAATTATTTATATCCAAGGAAAGATTTGTTGCTGACAAAGTCATGCCTTTCAAATTCATGTTAATTCTCCTCTGATTCAAACGTGATGATTTCACGGCTATATCCCTGGCTGCCCGTGTCATTTCCGGCAAAAATGAAATCATAGGCTTTGACATTGAACAAGCCTGACCTTATCATGCGGTACTGGTAGTTCATCTCTTTGACCTCAGTTATCATATCCGTAAACTGGTCATAAAGTGAATACCACAAAGGATATTGAGGCAGAGATAAGCTGTATAAAGGGGCCTGCAGGGCCAGGTATCTAGTAGGAACTCTGCTCTTTCTTTACTCTGTGATTAAAGATGCAACACATATTTTCGTATTATAATGTAGGTTCCCTCAGCCACCTATAAATGCAAACAACCTTGTATGATTTGCCTTTTCCTGGACTAGAGTAGGGCTTGTGTTTTATCCTATGAATCATTAGCATGGTTTTCCCACACTGGGGACCTTAGACTCCAGGAACTTTATGTTCAATCTGCTCCTTACACTGCAGTGCAAGCTCATTGGCATTATCTCCATTCTGCAGAGGGAGAAACCAAGGGTTACCAAGGACGGTTAGGTTGTTTAATGTCAGACAGCTAGCAAACCCCAGAGCCAAGAATCACGCCCCAGTCTGCCTGGCTCAGCCACCTATGCATACCTACTTTTTAAAAAATCTTCACTCCAGCACAGTAATTCACAACTGGGAGCAATTGCAGCCCCCAGGGGACCTTCACCAGTCTGGAGATATTTTTGATTTTCATGATTGGGAGGAGAGGGGGGTGTGATGTTACCAGCATCTGGTGCTCGGCCAGGAATGCTCCTGAATGTGCTACAAGGCACAGAGCAGCCTCCCACAACAAAGAATTATTTGGTCCAAAATTTCAATGCTTCTACGGTTGAAAAAAACCTGCTTTGGCATTTATCAAACTTTGTCTTGTTTTAATCTAAGTGAGGGTAATACCATCATACTTCTGAATTCAAACCATCATTCTTTATGGATGTGCAGATGCCAAAAGATTGTATTTTTCAAATCCTCTGCAAGGCAGAGATTTTCCCACAGTGTGCTACATGTTTTCACTGTCAGTTTCACTCATTGCCACAGAACAATGTCTATTGACTCATGGTTTCCATGGTAAAAGGACTATCTGCTGTTGGCTTAGATAATTTTTTGCTTAGTTATGCCATTTTGAAAACATCTTTAAAAATGAAAGTGCCAAGGTCAAATTTAATATATTCTTTCCACTTTTTCTCTATATTATTTTTATATATAAATGTACAGCATGCCACCACATTTAAATGATTCGCAATATTTACAAAGCATGTATCAGTTCTAAGATAAGATGGAAAGAGTTATTTATAAAATAAAAATGTTATATCTTACCAGATATAAATTCTTAGAGGTCTACCTCCATTTGACAGAGGAAGAAATGGAGACGAGGTGAATGATCCACCTGACTCCTGGGCCAATGCTTTCTTCATTATACACTGAAATTTCATGTTATAAAATGCTATCAGTGTACGTACCTCCCAGGGATGCACGCACTTGTGTGTACACATGCACACACATATATACTCATATACACGTAACTGCATTTTTCCTCCTTATCTTTTTAGACCGCAGCTAGTGAGGTTAACAATATGAGGGTAGATAACTAAATTTATGAACTCATCCAAGAGAACGTGCTACATGCATCTTTGCTGAATATCACTATGGTCACCTCAGAAGTGCTTCCCAGCAATGCCTAGTCTACCTGTCAGAACACTTTATCTAGGATGAGTTCACAAAATTGTGAGATCTCATAAATGACAGCTCTGATGGTTATTCCAGAAAACAGAGCTCAAAAGTTTTTTTGAAGTTGGACTGGGCACTGGCATTGGTGCATAGCCTCCCAAGGGGAATACTTTGCAGATGAGCATGGTGGTATTTAGCAATGAGACATGTAGCACTTTTGTCTATGATGAGTTCACAAACTCAATTTTCTGACCACATATATTCAGTGAAAACCTAAATAATGATTTAACTGATCTGTGCTCTGTGCATTGGGTTAGAGAGAATAGGGAGTTTGGGCAACTTAGAGCAATGTTTCTCAACCTTCCTAATGCTGCGGCCTATTAATGCAGTTCCTGTGGGTCACAACAGCGGGTTGAGGACCACTGACTTAGAGTCCAAGATCAGATCTTGAGATATACAGATCAATTACTCTGGACATCTAAGCCCCAAATTGAGTTCCTGGCATTTATTAAAGCTGACATAGCATGCAAAGAGTGACACTGGGCTACTTTCCATCTCTTATCCCTACTACATCCCCACACTGCCTCCAAGGTTATTTCTTCTATGAAACATAAATATGACATCTTGCCGCCAGACTCAAAAGACATATTAACAGCCTCCTGTCTCCTAGATAAAAGCTAAGTTCAGCAGCATAGCATATAAGCTGATCTTCCCTCTCTAGCCCGCCCAGACACATACCTGCCCCCACTTGTTTGGTCTCAGAGCTTCCCAGAACAAGTTCCTCCTGACCTTCCATGCTAGCCTTGTCTCCCTGCTTCTTCCCAGGTAGACAATGACGTCTACCAGCATCAGGGACCTCCCAACACCTCAGTCTAGATGAGAGGAAGGGACCATTCTTCCTAATTTTCCATAGCACAACTTGTCAAGAAGATATCATAAAAGACCAGGATCTAAGTAAACAGAGGAAATGATTTAGAAGCTTTTAAAAATGGTCACTCTTAGACCCAAAGACATAAAGAGAACCTCAAAATCCCAGCCCCAAACCTACCTAACTTCTTGTCAGGAGCCAACTCTGGCCTTACCCTGCACACTTTCTAGGCGTATCCATATCTATAAGCTTAGATCCAACTCTTTCCTCTCAAGTATATCAGAAAATCTTCCCCTTCCTACTTCTAGAACCCATATCATTTCCTGCTCTGGGATGGCCAACAGTGAGATGATCCATTTCCTATCAAGTAGGTCATAGCCACACATGTGTAATCTGATCACCGCTCCCAGGCCAGATGAGAACATTCCACCTGCCTAGGGTATATTTTCTGAAGTTTGGATTGTTCAGTCACAGCACCATGTCGCAATGGCCATACTCTGTACAGTTCCTTGTAGTTGCTTTTTCTTTGACCTGATAGATACGTGGCCCGACCTTCACCATGCACTGGAGAGAATAGGCATTCTATTACAAAGTCCTCATTTCAGAGATGAGGAAAATGAAGCTTGCCTAAGGCACTGATAAAGTCAACAGCAAAGCCAGGGCTAAAACCCAGGTCATCCAAATGCTAATCAACTGCTCTTTTTCTTTTGCTACGTTCCTGAAATCTCAATAATGGGAAATTTTAATTTTATATGACTATAAACACACATATGAGTAGTCAGCAACTGAACGGATATGAAAACCCTGGGAAGCACTGAACACATGAAAACTGAATCTGGGTCATGATATCCCTTGGGGACCCATCATTTCTTGGCCTCAAACATAATAACTGAAATGGGAAGGTAAATTTCAGTGGCAGGGGTACAATACACACTGTAATTGATTTAGAAGATGTATTTAAAAACTATTAATAATGCATGTAAGATGCTGAATATTACTTTTCTCATTATAAATATTTAAGAGCATATAGTTTTTAATAGCACAAGATATTACACAGTGATCAGCTCCTATAAATGATGCTACTCACGAGGTACAGGAAGCCCAAGAAAACACATATTTTCTGTACCTGAAGTAATTATAACAGTGACATTCTGAAATGGAAAAAAAAAATAAAATTTATTCTGAAAGACCCAAGAGTTATATAGTCTTAATTCAAGATGAATGTGTCATCCCCATCACAATTACATCTGTGTATTCTGTTTATGTTACACAAAGATAGCTTTTCCCGGATTAGTTTCCCGCCTTCCCTCTTTAGTAGAGTTTTAATAAGAATTATCAAGTAGGAAATTTCTATCTTTCATTCTTTTGAAGTCAAGGAAGCCTTTGAATGTTTTCAGATATCATTCAGCGGCAGGTTAAGGGAAGAAACAAAAGAAGAATTAGCAGATATAGGAGTGTTAATTAGAATGAAAACTTGATTGAGTGGTTTGATCAATAAAATCGGACCAAGTACGACTGTGTCCTAGAGGAAACCACCCCTTATACTATTTGTGTAAGCTTCTTCAGATAGGAATAGTCACTGTTCTAAATGTCTAGTGACTACATCAATCAAGAGACAATTATCTTTATCCACTTTCTGCTTCAATAACAGGATACCAAAGACTGGGTAATTTATAAAGAAATTAAATTTATTTCTCATAGTATCGAGGCTGGGAAGTCCAAAGGCATGGTGCTGGCATCTGGTGAGGGCCTTTTTTCTGTATTATCCCATGGTGGAAGAGTGAATGAGTACACAAGACAAAGAAAGCATGGGGGGGTCTCTCTTTTATGACAACTCACTCCCATGATAACTAGCTCACTCCAATGACAACGGCATTAATACATTGATCATGTATTAGCCCCACCTCAACACTGTTGCATTGAGTCTTACATTTTCAACACACAAATTTGGGGGACACACTCAAATCATAGCAATGGTTGATCTTAAATTGATATACAGCAATGATTTCCCTGGACATAAGCCCCTCCATGTCAGTCAGTAGAAGAAAATACAGAGCAAAGAGCCAGACACAGAGGTCAAACACTTGGGTTGGAATTCTAAAACCATTATTTACCAGCTGAGTGACCTGGGGCAAATTAGGAAATTTCCCTGGACCTCAGCTTTTATATTCATGAATAAGAGGCATTAAGATCCATACCCTATTACTGCTGGGAGCATCAGAGTCAATCACACACATTGCCTGACACATAGTATCCACTTATTCCTCTTATTTAGATTCAGAGGACAAAAGGGACTGCCCTGAGAACAAGTGGGGTTGTCAGGAAGGCTCTTTGGACCAAATAAATTCAGTATATGTGGAACTTCAGATAAGAAAGGAATGACTTCTTCCTGGGAATCAGGGAAGGAGAAACACCTGTGTCAACAGGTTCCAGAACAATAGACTGTGACATATATTAGATAAGGAAATGTACAGTTCATTATCTCCCCCCAAAAAATAAGGTTTGATTTTTTAATCTGTTAATTAGGATTATGTTTTGTAAAAGAAACCCTAAATTCTTTCTTTGATTATTTTGTTTTTTACAATCTTCATTTCATCTTTGCAAAGTCTTCTTCCTAGATAAAGACAATATGGGAGCCCTGAGGACCAAAATAACTTGTCATGTCCCAGACATCTGAAAATAGGCGAGGTCACACATCACCTGCCCACAGATTGTGGTATACAAAGCCCAGGGAGTGATCCAGAAAATGCCATGCAGAGAAGCTAAATTTAGAAAGCTAAGCATGCCATCCACAGAGCTGGTCAACCAGAGGGTGCGATAGACTATGTACCAACTATAGAGAAAGTGGAGAGACCAGACTGGAGATAAACAATCGAACTGAGGATTTAACAAGAGCCAGGAGCTGAGAAAAGAATCCAGACTTTATTTCCGGTATCTGTAATATGAGTGTGCAAGGAGCAGCTAATGATCCTGACAATTTCATTTTGTCAGACATAGACCAAAAAGCTTGCAGTTGGCTTCCTTTCAATATTTAATTTTTCAAATAGAATGAATTGGTTTTTTTTAAGTGGTCCCAAATTCAAATATGAAGGAATGTGTACTAAAACATGTTGGAAATATGTTTTTTCTTCCTTCTCTAATGCATTCTCGAAATAAACTCATCACTCAGCAGCATTGCATATCACCTAGAAACAGGACATCTGCCCTTGGTTCAAGTATGCTCTGTATCCCTAATCCAAGGATTGATCAAATCCATTCAATTGCTCAACCAATCGAGAATCGTACAGACTGAGCACACCAGGGTGGATAAGGAGCTGGGGTCTACACTTCAAGAAGGGATGGAACATTGCAGCAAGTATGCATCTTTCTGTAGGCTCAGGGAAAGATAAATTGACTTGACCCCACTGCTGCCACCTGCCTGTTTAGCATGTAACAAGACAGATTGTCAACAATAGAGAGCTACCATTGAGAATGGATCTGGCAGATTTCTTCTACCAGGCTTCCTCCCACCCCTATTTCCTGCAGGACAAAGTCAAGCTCCTTAACCTGGGCATTCTAGGTCCTTCACAATCTGGTCCTGGCTTCATCTGTGGTCCCACCTTCTACTTCTTTCTCTTCTTTTGGCTTCTGCTCTGTTCACTATTTCCCATACAAATAGATGTTCTTATACATCAGTAACTGCAGTTATAAGGCTGCTTCTGCCTGGAGTTTTATCCCAGAATCCTGGCCCATATTAAAAAGTGTCTATTAAGTCACTTATGCATTCAGTGAATGCTTATTCCTTGTCTAATATGTGTCACAGTCTCTTGTTCTGGAACCTGGTGACACAGGTGTTGTCTCCTTCCCTGATTCCCAGGAAGAAGTCATTGCTTTCTTATCTGAAGTTCCTCATACACTGAATTTATTTGCTACACTCCCAAAACACATATTACTCTCAGCCTCAAATTAGAGGTACGTAGTCAATTTTAGAGTTTCAAAGTAAAAAAAAAAAAAAAAAAAAAAAACTCCTTCAGCATCATTCCATTACCTGTGGAGAAGAGTCAACTGGGCCATTCTAAGATGAGCATAACACCTTACAAACAAGGACTACAAGGGGCAGGAAGAGGGGAGGATGGGTAGAGGGAAGGTGATTGGTGGGATCACCTGTATGGTTCATCTTATAAGGCTACATGTGAATCTTTCTAAATGTAGAATATAAATGTCTTAACACAATAACTAAGAAAATGCCATGAAGGCTATGTTAACCAGTTTGGTGAAAATATTTCAAATTGTATATAAAAACAGCACACTGTACCCCATGATTGCCTTAATGTACACAGCTATGATTTAATTAAATAAATAAATAAAAATAAAATACTCCTAGAAAACACACACACACACACAAAAACTACTCCTCAACTATGAGTTCGATTTATCTAGGCCCCTTATTTTAAAGAGGTCCCTTCCTGCAAATCCCAAAGTCAGTATATTATATGCATCTCATATTTTATTCCTCTTTTAGAGCTCTTTAAAGGGTCTCTGAAGATACCTCCAGCCCACCCATCTCCTCTGTCTCTCCCTCCATTTCTGCTTCAGCTTAGCCAAAGAGAAATGCCACCAACCCTTCTGGATTCTTTAGGGAATTAGCTGGCTATTGCCACCAATGTTTCTCAGGGGGGTGTTTTCTCCAGTTTTCTCACTTCTTTCTCCCAAAACAGGATGTGGTGGCCGTGAGAATGCATGTCGCAGACCTCTGACTATAGAAAGCATTCTTAACCCCGGGACTCATTCTCTAAGCCTTGAAACCAAACCCAGGTTTACACTGAGGTCACAGCTTCTTGGGGATGCTCTGCCCCAGCTGTGGTCTGGACCTAGGACATAAAATTTAAGAGACATCAAAGAACTTGATAACAAATATAAATTATATGTATGCAACATTTTTAAATAACAATTAATGCATAAAGGTCATGATGAATAAAATAGCAAAATCTTAAATAAAGATTGGCATTATTAATTTTTCTTCTATCCAAGCTCACAGGTGGCCCAGAAAGGCTGCAGAGTGTGGCAGGGATGCAACAGCAAACAGTTCCTGGGAGACACAATGCTCGTCTGATACTTCAGCTCCAGGACTGTCAGCCGTGCTGAACCTCTCCTAGCCGTGATGGCAATCTTGGACCTTCCCACTCAGTCTTCTCTTCAGCACCTCCTTCCAGGTCAGACTTGCATAGTGGTCTCCCTGTTCTCTTAGCCTACTCTGTCTCTACCCTTTTCTCCACTGGCACTTCCCCTGACAAAATCCTTGCACATGTTCTCCTGTCTCAGTATTAACATCTTAAAGAATCCAGACTAACACAAAAGAGGAGGACTTTTTATTTTCTGTAGGGCTAGACTGAGACAAAATATACTACTCAAGCATCATTTTGCAACCTGAAAGACTACCAGAAAGTCAATGTTCTCTCTCTTTACTTCTCCATATGGAGGTAGGCATTTCTAGGTCAGGATCCTAGCTCTGGCATACATAAGTACGTGTGTGTGTGTGTAAGTATGTACAGCGCAAGTTTCAAATGGTACCGTCTTATTGGGGAATTAAGCTTTTTTAAAAGCCAAGTTTCGGTGTTTCATTTGCTGATTAATAGATTGCATTTATCAGCCAAGACTATGTACCATGTATACCTAGATCAATCCCTACCTTATAACTAACATGAAATTTTATGTTTAAAATACTAGTGCTACAAAGAAATAAGTGGCTGTGGATTAGCAACATCAAACATATTCTTCTTCATCTTATTTTGAACTGCTTCCAATTGTAGGAAGAGTTTGGGGGGATTTCTTGAATGAATACAGGTTGTCCACATCCCCTTAGAAGCAGCTGGTCACTAACTTGGTATCACTTTGGCCCCGGACATAACCCCTGCCCACGGATTTCAGAGGCCCAGACTGTCGGTTGAGCTACAGAGATATAGGGAATTTTATCAATGAAGTATTGTAGAGGGACAGGGCTGAGATATGGAGTTTTAGTTGTCTACCTACATCCAGTTTCTTCTTCCTGCCCTCTAGTTCATTTAACTACATTCCTGCTAATCTGATATGCCTGAGGAGAAGGGAAGCACTTTCTCAGGCCCAGGAGTGGTTCTTGCCAAGACATGTCAGGAATGAGACTCAATACAGAGGAATTTTATCTGAAGAAAAGCTTGAAGTTCTAGAACTTTCTAGAAAAGTACTTCCTTGTTTGTTTTTTTTTTCTGGGAACATATCTGGAAATGATTCTATATTCTTTCTCTGGACATTGTCTTATATGAATACGAGATAAGACAAAATAAGATTCTATATTCTTTCAAAAAAAAATATATTCTTTCTCTGGACATTGTCTTATGTGAATATGATCCTGCCAGCCTGCAGCATCCAGAGAGACAAAACAAAACAGGAGGCCCTGCTTATGTTAATTTTACAGCCTATCTCTGAACTAAGCTTCCAGATATGTGAACTAATGATTTACTGAATGCAAATTAAGTTGTATTTTGCATTGCTTTCACCTAAGAGCATTCTAAGTGTTATAAAGAACCTTATCATATGAGACAATAAAATCCTTTATTGCCATAAGATAGAGAAAAACTCATTGGAAGTAAGCATTTGGAATTTTCCATCTCTAAAAATCAGGTTTAATCAGGGATTCAAAGAAGAATGGTATTGAACTCATAAAAGAAGAAAAGGTTTTTCGATATCTCCTTCAGTACAATTGCTATAGAGACTAAATGAAAAATGAAGAATGACATTTTGATTGAGCTGGAGGAAGAGAGTGGTTTCCTTATGAGCAAGGTTGTGAGCTTTGAGGCCAGGCTAAGCAGATGTGAAGAGGGAGAGAAGACAGGTGTGGACAGCACTTCTTTTAAAGATATTTAAAAGTGCCTTGCAGCTGTTACTCTGCTGGTGTGGGAGACTTGGATCCAGAGAGATCCACCAGAAAAAAGATTATTTGGAGTTTTTAAGGGGTAAATAAATCATACCTCTCCTCTTCTGAGTTCTAAGCCATCTGGGAAAGTGAAATAGGCACCAGTTAAGGATGTAAAAATATTAGTGTCATCGCTAAATGTTCTGGGTTGGAGAACAGTTTTAAGCTTGGCCGCATGTTCTTAGATTCCTGCTCCACACCCTAAGGAGCTGACTTACACAGACACCAGAAGTCCAGCTGAAACCATCTAGTCTTTCTCCTGGCCCCCTCTTTGTGCCTCACAGGGATAGAACCTGCCACTTGCTAGGTTTGTGACAGGAAAGAACAGAACAAAGACTGACACTCATTGCTGGCAAGGCATCCTCGAGAGAAAATGAGGGTTGGGCATTAGGACCAGTTTTGCTTGTCACCTTAGCACATACAGGACAGGGAGATAACAATTATCAACACTGTCTAAATGAGAAAAAGAGGGCCAATGGATGTCAGACTCCCAACATTCCATCAACGAACTCAATCATTCCTCCCCCACTTAGGACCTGCAGAGAGATGGCAAGGGGGCTGTAAGTGCTGTTCTAACAATGCCTCTGAGATTTGACATCCCTATGGGGACATCAGAGAACAGGGTCATGCTGTTCCCCTAATAGGCTGAAATACTGGAGGAGCATGCTGGAATTTCTTGATTCCAAAGGGAGCCCAGCTCCAGTGTACTAAGTAGAGATCCTTCTTGAAGCCATAAAAGAGACTCTACAGTGAGGACAATCAGGAACCCATCCTTTTGATACTGGGAGAGCCATGTCATGTAAATAGAGAGAGATAGAACCAACTTCGGCCAGGAAGACTGGGAAGATTGACGCAGAAAGTATTAAGCAGTATTCAGTGTATTTCAAGATGACAAGACTTACTTTCTCCCACTCCCCATCCTGCCTCTGTAGGTGGGGTTACAATCACTTACAGGCCTGTAAGGAACATTTCCAGGATATTCTACTGTTTTAATAGTATAGTTAGAAAAGGCAAGATTTTCTTAAACATATATTGAGTTTGGGCCTAAGTTATGTATCTGTATCTGACTGAAGCAAGGATAGGTCTTGGGTAGAGACTTCTGACTCAGGAAGTGAGACTGATTAAGATTTGTCTGAGAGGTAGAGACTTTCATAGTTAAGAATTCATTAACTTCACCTATTTCACCGCAGGGTCATCCTCAAATAGAATCCAGAGGAATATGCTAGTAAATAAGATATCCAGCCCCAAAAGAATGGCTAATTCTATATGTGGCCGAGAAAGAGCATGACCGATTTATGGAGCAGGTTCACATTTATAAATCTCAGCAAGGCCTGCTTGAAAGGCACAGGAGAAAAACAAAGAAAAATGAAACCAGCAGGGCCAGTGATGTCTGGGAAGACAGTTTCTGCCGCCACTGAAGGAACAGAGGATACTTGAAGTGTAGACAATTCAAAAGCTGCAGGAAGACAAGCTTCAGAAGGACAGGAAGCAGAGGGCCTCCCTGGATGCTGAGGCCACATGCTTCATTGTCACCAGTACACATGTGAGTTCAGGACCCACTAAGGGTGCTCTTTAGCTGAGACAAATGTGGAACAAGACAGAACCCCCTAGGGAAATTAAGGCCTTTGTGAGAGGGAAGCAGCGGCCGCAGCCGCGGTGGCAGAGGGTTACAGGTGGGCTTTCCTCCAAGCAGCCTCTCCCCCCACAGACTAAGACTCCGCGAGATGATCTAATGTAGGTTCTTCTCCCACACTGGGGTGTTAGCAATTTTTTCAAACTTCCCGAGCCATCACCAACAGTAGCTTCACAAATACTGAATACCTGCTATGTCCTACCTCGGTCTGATGGGCACCCCACAGTTCCAGATTGCCTCCACAGGATTAATGCTATTAATTGGAACTTGACTAAGATAACAGATAGTGTCACACGCATATTCAGAATGAGAACAGCCAAGAGAAGCCAGAGCCAGTCTCAGGAGAGGTCATGGAGAAGGAAGTGGATGCCCATGTGGGCGTTCTTTACACAACCGACCACAGATGTGTGTCCACGGCTCCCAGGAGTTTTACAAGGATCATGCTGAAGGACAGAGTCTGGTCCAGCAGGGCTGTGTGCTGACTGATTGATTCTGGAGCCTAGGGACAGGTCCCAGGAGTGTCTGTACAAACCCATTCCCTGTCTCCTCTTCCCTCTAATGGAGCCAGGATTTGCTTAAATGACTGGAAGGATCCGCTAATCTTCAGTAAGTTGAGCCCTAATCTATCCCCAGTGCGGGTGACTCATGGTGGCTTAAACTGGTCCTGGATTTCTCATTCCCTTTGATTAATGACTGGGTTGAAGTGGCTGTGTGACACATTCTACTCAGCAAGACGTGACCGTGAGTGTACTGGGTAGATCTTCTGGAAAGGCTTTGTCTTCCCACTAAAGGGGGACTGTGCTGTCTACTGTGTTAATTTTGTTTATTGGCCCTGCCCTCTTCTCCATGCTGGGGACAGAAACATGATGCCACAAGGTGCAGCGACCAGTTTACAATCCCAGAACAGCACAAAGGGCAAGAAAATCAGAGGAGCCTGCATCTCTGAAAACGACTGGGCAGTGTCCCAAGCCTGGGCTACTCACCTTTGGACTTCAGGCTATAAAAGGAAAATGAATGATTTTATGCCACTGCAGTTGCGTTGTTCAGTTCTTTGTTTTATTTTGCTTTTTGCTACTCTCCAAAAGCAAGCCCAAACCCTGACCGGCGATACTGAGGGTCCCATGATCATTTACAGAATGAGAATGGGTTGGAGAGCCGGCTCTGGCTTCTGACTACTATTGTCACCCTGAAGTTTCCTTTACACAAGGACACACCTCATTAAGAGGCTGTGTCTGTATTTAGACTCAGCAGTGGTGAGACTCCACACGTGGCCGGTTAAGCCGGTTTCCGACTGAACATAAGAGGAAGCAGCACTGCCCAGGTGACTCACCTCCATCAGACCTAACCCTCCCTCCACTGGGACAACCAGTTAACCAGGAGTAAAGCACAGGCATTATCTCAGCATCCCGGCAGAGGTACGACAAAGGGCAGGGAGATAACAATTATCAAACACCTCCTACAAGCTGGTGCAGTCTTTTTAGGCTTTCGACAGATGCCACTGAGTGCCAAGTAAGTGCCACACATTGCTCTAGACAAAAGGGTCACAGGCCGCTCATAAAACCAACAATAATGTTTATCTTTATGGAGCTCACCCGCCAGTCAGAGGAGCCAAAGGATGAATAGCCAAATAAGTCACACCTTCAAATACACACACACATGCCCACCCAGACATTAGAAATGTAACATTTACAGGGAGAGAGGACTGGGGGGAAAACGCCGAAAGGGAGGGAGAGGGAGAAAAGAAGTGTCAGTTGACACTTTCCATGCCCTGGGCCTCTCTGGCCTCAGCACCCCTGTCTGTAAAATGAGAGCTGCGCCAGCCTCCTTTGCTCAGCAGCGTTCTTTGAGACTACCGCATCCTTAGTCTGGCTCACCCTTAAATGCCTTCCACAGCAACGATACGAACTCCTGTGAACGAACTGCATTCCTGCTGGCCTGTAACTCAAGTTCACTCTGTAGGTCACCTCCGCCCTTCATGGCTCCTGTTGGCACCATTTTCTTCTCTGTAGAACTCATTGCAGTTGCAGTTTTATATCTGTGCAATCACTGAATTATATTCCACTAATTAATTAAAGTGCACCAGCCTCATTGAATGCCTACTTTTGCCGACTATTATACCCCAGTGGTAAACACAGTACCTGGTGCCCATTTGTGCTCAAGAAAACTATGGTTGAATGAAAGAATACATTCTATCTCATCTCTAGTTCTTCCGTTTTAGAGACATTTGATGTTTTTCACTTCTTCAGCATTCCTTCTTTGAACGTTTTCATTGATATTCTCCAAAGAGCTGTTTTCAACATGTGTGCTTTCAAACCCAGGGGAACTAGGTACCTATTTCATTCATTTTTCTAGGCAGAATAAATTTTGTTTATAAATTATGTAATGTGTGGACTAAGGTAGAGTTAATCAACTTGTATACAGTGAACTCTGAAGATGCTTCATTACCAAGAAGAAAATGGCCCATGCGTGTGCACACACACAAATGTGCACACACAGGCATACACAAACGCAAACTTCCTTTTTAATTTATAGAAGAGAGGATGAGTGTAGATGCCTGACTTATGTCCTGCCTCAGGCACTGGGCTGACTTTCTGTAGTCAGCCTCTGGGCATCTCCTTGTGGGCTCTTCCTGAAGAGTGTAGAATCAAAAGAGACGGTTCCAAAATGTAGATACCCTGAGCTTTTGTTCTGATGCTGTCATAAGAACAATCATAATGGGAGGTATTACGTGATAGGACATTGCTGGACAGCATGAAATTGTTATACCTGGAGAGGAATAACAAGAGCCTGGTCATTTTGCAAGTGATGTCACAAAGACATCTGGCCAAAATTGTGCTCTCCCACTCAGTTTTGTATTTATTATTTATACATCTTTTTCTGAATGTCCTTTATAGCTCATGTAATTATGGATGTGCCAATATGGTATTGTTCCACAATGCAGGTTAGGCTACTTTTGAGCAGTGCTACAGTCATATTCAAAACCTTCAAGAGCCACTCTGGGGTTGTTGCAAGGAGGTATCTGGATTTGCTAATTCCTCTCTGTTACAGTCAAGTGCGATTGGTCTGAGAGGGTGATGCCATTGGCCTATCTCCACCCAGCCCTCTTGTCATATGATGTTTTTATTCTGACAGATGGGTTGCGATGAAAAATCAACTAGCATAACATCTGGCAGAAAGCAGAAAATTCAGACCCTGCGGTTTTTCTGACAATAAAGGAGAAAATGAAACAAGAACCACAAAACACCCAAATGGTCAGTACTATCATACTCTGCTAACAAAAAGGAAAAAATTGGTGGAAGGACGGACAGTTTCCTAGCAGCAACTTTTAATAGGCAATCATTACAGAGATCTTTATGTGAGGGATATGGAACAATGGAAGAGACCGTCTCTTCAGTAGCATTTTATAGAAGATACAGAAACATGCTTTATTCGGTCATTTCTTATATGGCCCCTTAATAAAAGAAAAGGACATCCTCTTAAATAGACATTCTCTGGCGGCAGTTTTACAGGTGTGAGAGTGATGGTCCTGAGACCTGAAGCTTTGGCGATCTGACTTGATAGAGGGCTATGTTGCTGATAGGGAAGTAGAAGGGACATGCTCATACTGCTGGCACAGATAGTGCCGCTTTCTTAACAGAGCAGGGCACAGGAGCTTGTTCATCGTGATTCTAGCCAGTGAGCTCAGGGACAGATCTGGACCACAGGAATGGAGCTCTCTTGGGAGTCCTCACTGAACTGACCTTTTCCCTCTCTTAGCCTTTTAATTCTCCAGCATCTTTCTTTCTTTTCTTTCCTTTATTTCTTTTTTCTTTCCTTCTGTCTTTCCTTCCTTCTCTCTCTCTTTCTATTTTTAAGAGTCTCACTCTGTCGCCCTGGGTAGACAGGCATCATAGCTCACAGCAAACATCAAGCTCTTGGACTTAAGCAATCCTCTTGCCTGCGCCTCCCGAGTGACTTTCTCCTTTGTCGACATACCACGTTGCCCCCAAAGGCATGACCAGAAAACGAAGTCACTGCACGGGTGCTGAAATCTTGCTCCAAAGCCTGAAACCTTCGAAGGCCTGAACTGGCTGTACATATGGGAACTGAAATGTTAACTTAGGTTCCCGAGTGAAGGGATTCAAGGGTATCAAGTTTATCACAGTCACTGCCTCTCTGATTGTCACAGTAGAGAAGCTAGAAACGCATGAGTCTCAGTAAGTCAGCTAGTCCCTAAAACGGAAAACTATCCCCTGAAAGGGCATGGTGAAGCCCTCACCCCTTGTACTTGGGAAGGTGACTTTATTTGAAAACGTAAGCAAGTCAGGTGTAACCAAGTCACAATCAGGTCCTACAGGATTTAGGCAGACTCATTTAAAATGTCCTTACAAGAGGAAGGAAATTTGGAAGCAGAGATGTACAGAGAGGATGCTGCGTGCAGACAGAGACGAAGCCTGCGGTGATGCCCCACAAATCAAGGAGAGCTGAGGAGCGCTGGGGCCCGCCAGAGGCTGGAACAAGAAAGAAAGGGTCCCCCCCAGAGCCATCAGAAGGAGCATGCTTACGCAGACTTCCAGCCTCCTGTCCCATGAGGATTTTAGTTGTATTTAGCCACCCAGCTTATATATTTCATCCCAGCAAGGCCGGCAAGCTAACACAATCCCCTAATAGTACTTTAAGTATAAAAAACATGTAAGTGGAAAAGCCAGAAGCATCTGAGATTGGGCAGGATTTACTTTGTCTGAACCCAGGACTATTTGGAGATCACTGTGATCTTGGAAATATAATACAATTAATTATAATAATGATATAATCCCCCCAAAATGCACAAGGTGCTCATGCCTTGCCACTGGAAGAGCGACACTGTGCCACGTCCTGCCACCCCTCTCAGGTGTGCCTCAGAAGAGGTGGCCACCCACCCTTCACTGTGCCAGGAAAGAACCAGGACAGCAGCACTTCCCGCATCCCTTTCAAGGGCACGCTGCAGACCCGTGTCTCCATAATATTTGTCCAAGGAACTGGAACTTCTTGGAGAGCTGTCACCAGCTAAATATAAAGTATGTTATTATCCCCCCAATCCTTAGCAATTCTTTGTCACTTTGCTTTTGAGAAGAAAATTGTACTTACCAAAGCATTTCATTACCACCTGAACTGCCTGTTCATACAAATTTAGAAACCTCAACTTATATAACCCCACAGCCAAACGAACTAGAACATCCAGGGGCCCGGCAATGTTGCTGTCAGGAAAATATGTGTTAGCACGTAGCCTTGGATGCCTGTTCAGTCTCAGCTCAGAATCCTCTCTGTTTAGAAAGGCCCCTTCAAACTATTTTGTGGGCTGTTTTGCCTACAGTTGCCTGTGTCACCGATAACAGCTTTTGTCAGGTAGTTCCTACCGACCGAGAATTACACCACCGTCTAGCTGAATGTCTGCAATTCCTTCTTACTGTACAGATGAAAAGCAAGGTCTCACCGAGGGAGGCAACGTTGCCCTGGCTCTCTCCTTCCTGACTGGCTGAGGCTCTCCGTGGATAAATGCCATATGGCAGGCAGCAAAGCCTCTTGCATATTGCAAGTCCCCCCTCCCCTCCACAGGGACATTTCAATGGTGTCTGTAAGGCTGTGTCCCTTTCTTTCAAGCTGGTATGCTAGTTTCTCCCAGGCCCTAGTCTCTTCGGAGAGACCACAGCTCTGGATGTCAATAGCAACCCTGTGCTCAGCACGGGCTTCAGTGCCTCAGTTTCCTCACATATAAACTGGGGAACTAATCCCTGGTATGAGGGATTGCTGTGCACAGTAAATGAGCTACCCCTGGTAAGGAAATTACCGTGGCCTTGACGCACAGTATGTGTCTGATAAACGTTAGGTATTAGAAGAAAGAGGAGGCAATGGAGGAAGGAAAGAAGTCGGACCAGGACGAGGAGGCGTTAGCATCACTAGTGGCAGCCGGAGTTCTACTAATATAATCTCTAGGTTCCCTCAGAAGCCCAGTGAGGCATGGCTAGTAGCTTAAGGAGGCAGCAGAGGAACAAATTGGACCCAGGATTAAAGTTTTCCTATCGAATTTCTGAGATACATCAAGAATGTTATTCAACTGAAAATAAGCCAACCAGTCTCTCTTCTACTGTGCCTCTTGTCCAAGGAAAGGACGGAATGGCAGCAGAACCACATGTGGGCAGAGGCCAGGCTGCAGCTGCCAGGCCATCCATCACCAACTGTGGTGGGCAGAATAACACACTCCCCCAAATGCCTGTGTCTTAACTCCAAGGAGGAGTCAAGGTCAATAACCATCTACCTTAACACCAGAGATTAGCCCAGGTGATCCAGGTGGGCCCAAGGTAAGCACAAAGGCCTTTAAATGTGAAAGAGAAAGCGCTAAGAGTTAATATCAAAATGACACAATGGATAAAGGACTAATCAATGATGGATGACTTTGAAGATGAAGGAAGCCAGGACGGGAGGAATGTGGGCAGGCTCTAGAAGGTAAAAAAATACAAGGAGAGCAAGGAAACGGTTTGTCCCCTATCACCTCCATAAGGAACTTCAGTTCTACCCAGGGAAACTCATTTTGTGCTTCTGACTTCCAGATCTATAAGATTATAAATTTGGGTTATACATCTGCATGGATTTGTAACAGAAAGCGTAGGAAACTGATACATCCATGGTAATCAGACTGAACCAACCCTAGAGCTGTGCTCCCTCAGTTAACCCCAGAGTAGCTGATGAGAGAATTATTCCATTCAGTAAGGAAATAGCAGGTCTTCTAAGGGGAGCAAAGTTCTTGACAAGGCGGACACTTGAGAGACAAAGCTTGAAGACAGAAGAATGAGCATTTGGCCCCTTTTCCTCTGGACCCCCAAGAGCTCTTCCCTCCCCCCCCCCCATAGAATACTCTGGTTTGTTTTGTTTTCTTTCATTTTTTGAGAGATTCTCTCCTAGAAATTCTGGGAATCTGAGCAATGGGCATGTCCTTGGGAAGGAATCTGAGCTCTGCATATGTGGGCTCCAATTTCTTGGAAAGATTTATAGAAAGGTTCATTATATTAATTTCAGGAAACATTTGAGGATATCCCATTAATGCCCAAACCTCATTTCAGATATTAGATAGGAGACTATTTTACAAATTACCATGTGAATGTAGGTATTGTTGGCATTTTTGAAGGCTTAAGTATTACTAAGTGGTATTACTATGGCAATATTAGCATAGAATGTGGAGGAATTAAAGGATTATGTATTATATTAATTAGCAACAACTTATGCTTTCAGCAATACCCTTAATTATTAAAATCTCTGTCTTGGGAAAAAAACAGCTAACACCAGGTAATAAAATAACTGCATGGTGTGACCCCTTTTGCTGTATGCAGTCGTTCTGTTTTAGAGGCATGTCTCTCTCATTTTATACCAGGATTCTATGTAATTAATTGTGACTTTGACTTCAAGGGAATGTTTTAGAATATTAACAGTAGGGTTATTCTTATGGAAAATTCAGCAGAAGGCGTTTACATGAAACCAAAGTGAACACTAATTCCTTGGTAAAGAGCACTCATTCGGAACCTCTTCCTTCCTTCCTTCCCCTCGCCCTCTTATCCCTACCCTCACCTTGCCCCCCTGCTTCTACAGACTTTGCAGTGACTATTAGAAGATTTCTGAGAGGTTCATACACAGCACCATCATGACACATGAGGACAAGTGAAGTATGTACCTGGATAATACTTACGAGACTACTGCATGGAAAATAACATTCATGTGGCCCAGTGGGGGAAAGATGAAGGCAGCTCCAGCAGAAGGGGATCAGACTAGAAGCTCTGACTGACCCAAGCCCTGCCCAGCCATCCTTGGACCCAAGGAAACTATTATCTTAGAATATACTTCTACCCGGTGACACAGAGGATATGACATAACTTGGATGGAAAGACCTCGGATTAACAGGAAAAAGTAAGACAATGGGAAAGTCACATGACGTAGTAGCAAACCCATGAGCTCTGGGGTCAAGTCTAAGCTCTCCCATTTCCAGCTCTGAGGACTTCATCAAGTTACTTAATGACCTATACCTATGTGTTGTTGTTTGATAAATGTGAACATGAGTCACGGCACCTACTTTATGGAGTTACTATGAGGGTTACGGGTATAAAATGCTTAGAAGGGTGCCTGGTGTACAGTGAGCTCTGCATGAGTATTTTAAGTCTAGAGGCCTGGTTTCAAGCCCTAACTCAAGTCATCTGATCTTGAGCAAGCTGTTTTGCCTCTCTCTGCCACATTTTTATTATTTGTAAATAAACATATATTTGTGAAATGTTGGAGTCTACCCCCGTGCTGGTTCTTTGGGGAGAGTCATATCATGCATGTTGCTATAACACCTGCCTCCATTTGCCCTGAAACAGTTCTGAAAAGTGTCCCAGTCTGGTGATAGTTGTTGTGTCATCCAAATGTCTTTAGCAATTTTTATGCCCAATAAACCTGGCAAGCAGGAGGTTGCGGCTGCCCTGGGGGATGGCTATTTTGGGGACTGATTGAGACAGAACCCCAAGCACTGTGGACAGTCACAGAGCAAATGAGCAGGCTGAAGACCATAACCCCAGAGTCTAAGTCCAGACCATCTCCGTGGATTTAGGTGAGGACATCAACAGGGGAAATGAGACACAAACTAGACTAGAATGTGGCTAAAGGTAAATTTTATGCGTGTGCTAAGATAGAGATGTGAGCACAAGCTCAGACACAGGCGAGAAAATGGATGATTGATGGAGTGAGATGCCAGAGATTTGGGGAGGAAGGAAAGGATCTCAGATCCTCTATCCAGGAATCAGTGAGTTTTATAGTGGCAACCAGATGACTTAATTGAGCTCTCTGATTTCAGTGATGCCCGCAAACTAGATAAGCACATGTTAAATTTTAGACTATCCCCAGTTGATTTCTATGCTTGCAGTTGGTGAAGAAATAAAAGCAAAATGATAGAGATTGATTTCATTCTGCTCAGCAGGCCTGGCCAGCACTGAAAATGTAGTTGAGACCATAATTACTCTGGGAGTCCTGGGCCAGGGCTCCCCTGGAACCAACATCTGGGCAATCTCATGGGACTGTCATCCTTCATAGAACACAAGCCATCCCACCACCTCCAGAAAAATACACCGACCAAGCAGGTCTGTGATCCCTTCAAGCATACTAGTTTCTGAATGGATCACGTTTGAAAAGAGTGAGTTAACAGGAACTGCCATTTATATTCATTCCAAGGCTACTATTCTGACTGAAAGTCCCGCAATGTCCCAGTTTCTCCAGGGTCTCCACAAGGCACTCACTGTTCACCAGGGAGGGCCATGAATTATCTCCCTCTGGCCACTACTGTCTTAAAATTGGTAACTGATCCTCCAATGTCTGCTCACTATTGTCTTTTCCTGACCTTTCTTGTACGTGATCATCTACATGGCCTGGGACAATAAGAGATACATCCATTCATTGATGTACTCATTGATTTATTTACTCACAAAGTCTGTGTCAGTCACTGAGCTGTCCTCTAGAGACTAAGATAAAAATGAAATGGAGTCTCCAAGTCCTGCTATGTTCAGTGTACAAATCTCTCCTCTGGAAGGGCTGGGCCACCCTACAGAACCACTCATAGTTCCCAACACACACTATACCTGTTCCCTGTCCTTCTCTAGCTTTATTCCTCACTCCCCCAGCAAGTTTATACTCCCCCATGTCAATTAGTTTGTTTTATGTTCCAAATAATAAAAAAACAATATACGTAATTTGAATAGTGATGATTTGGCTCACGCGATGGGAAGCCCAGAGGAGGGGCAGGCTTCACAGTATCTGGAGTCCAGTGTCACCAGCTGTTGCTCTGCTGGCCACTCAACTCTGTTCTCCTCTGTGTATTTAATTCATTCTCAGGCTCATGGGGGCAAAATGACCATGATGTTTTCTGGAGGATGAGAGAGAGTGGGAAGCAATTCCCCAAATTTTCCAACATACTCATCCTTCACTTTCCATTGACCTGAAATGAGCCATGACTCAATTGCTCCCATGACCAGAAGACAGCAAGGTATTGATTGATCACTTTAGACCTGGAAAGCCTATAGTAATTACTGAGCTTTAGCAATGAGATGACCCTCACTGGGATTAGGCAAATCAGACTCTGGTGTGGAGTTGATGATGGGAGCAGTCCTTAAGATCTCATTGCTACCCCATAAGAGGAGACACAAAAGGGGTATCAGTTGATCCCTGGTGGGTGCCAGCACACAGGGTGGGAATAGGAATGCTTGCTACCACTCTGAATCACCCATGGGTGGGAAACATCCATCTCCACAGGGTCCAGGCTCCAGCCACTGGACATAGGACTTCAGGCGCTCACTTGATCCCACTTCAGGAAAGTCTCCACTGCAACTCACTCTTCTCAAGGATATCTGGGAAATTTGTGTAATCAACTCTAATGAGCAGACCCAGAGCATAACTGAATTCTCCCTAAGTTGGTCTGTTTTTTTATTGGTGGATTGGCCCCTGGAGACAGAACCAAATGCTTTCCATAATGCCTTAGTTGGAGAGCTTGTTTTTACTCTTTATTGTATACTGCATTTCACAGGGCAAGGAGATAGTTTCACAATCAGTCAGCATCCATTGTCTTACTTTCATGTAAAGGTTAAAAGAAAGACTCCTCCTTGGAAGGGAACATTCTCCCATGATGAGTGTGAAAGCCGGAACTGTGGGATTTTCTTAAAACTTGTGAGCAGTCAGGTGGAGGGAAGCCTCTGGGTGTGCCTCCCAGCCCAATCCATGCACTGAGAGAGGAAGGGGCTCCCCAACACAGAGAAAAGAGGCTTCCCAGGGGTGCCTCAGTGCCCTGGGTCATCCTTTAAAGGGGTGGCATTTGCTCTGCCCTGAGAAGGAGCTCTCTGTGCAGAAAAGTCTTCAAGCAGCGGAGATAGGACTATCAGATGAGAAGAGGCCTTCAAGTCATTTCACCATCTTTCAAGTCAAGAGAAGTTAGGCAGCTCCTCCAAGAACACCTCCTAAAGGAGTAACATTGGAAGAGTCAAAGATGAAAAGAAGCCAGGAAGTGTCCAGCAGCATGATTTAGCAGAACCAGAATGTGGCTGTAGGCCAGGCCCAGGACAGACCTCCAAACTTTGGGCTGGCACCGAGGGTGGATAATCTTGTTCAAACATCAGATCCCTGAAGGCCATTCCAAAGAGAGTCGGAAATCTTAGATTCAGTCCTGAGGCCAAATCTGAAATGAATGTGGGTAGCAGGAACCTGAGGATTTCTGCCAAGTGGCTTCTCTGCTGCCCCTGCAGGTTTTGTTGGCTGAATTTTGCCTGGATCAGCAGCTCTGGCACTGAGGTATTTTCAGGGCATTTTGCATTTGCAGTCCTGTAAGATTTCACCCAGAAAGGGAAGGAAAAAGGAGATTGTCCAAGTATTTGAGAGGTTATTTGTGCCCAGCTCTGCACTGCTGAGTGTGTGTTCCCCGAGTCTCCCACCACTCCTCCTCCTTCACATGCACACACACGCACCTACATACTCATGCACATAATCTCACATACTCAGATGCATATACCCAGGTCTACTCATTCATTCACACGTATACACTCCGGCTCTGTCACGCCCATACCCTAACACATGCCCCTGCACACACGCACACACACATTTGTACACACTCTCAGGCATTTAATACTAATTTGTTATGTTCTCTTGTCCCTGAGTCTGAGTTTATGTATCACACTCCCAAACTCACCAACCCAACCATTCTTTTTTTTTGAGACAGAATTTATGTTGCCCTTAGTAGAGTACTGTGATGTCACAGCTCATAGCAACCTCAAACTCTTGGGCTTAAGCAATTCTCTTCCCTTACCCTCCCAAGTAGCTGGGACTTCAGGCACCTGCCACAATACTCAGCTATTTTTTTATTGCAGTTGTCATCGTTTAGCTGGCCTGGGCTGGGTTTGAACCCACCAACTTCGGCGTATAGGGGCCAGCACCCTAACCACTGTGCTATGGGTACCGAGTCCCCCCTAACCATTCCTAGCAAAAAGGATTTTTAAAAATGATCTTCTGTAATTGCTGTGTTGAAGAATGGTGGCTGTGGTCTTTGGGCTTGATTTTTTTTTTTTTTTTGTAGTATTTAGCCGGGGCTGGGTTTGAACGCACCACCTCCGGCATATGGGGCTAGCGTCCTATTCCTTTGAGCCACAGGCACCACCCAGGGCTTGATATTTTTATCTCACTCATTTCAAGAATGATTTCAATCATCTACTGTAAATAAGTAGTCTGTTATATTGGGGTTATCAAGAGTGAGGTGCAAAAATAATTATTGAAGAGCAAGAAATAGCTATACTACTCAAGTACATGGAGGAACATGGCATCTGCTTTAAAATCAGCACTGAGGAAACCAAAGAAAAAGACCATTCCTTTTTTGAAAATATTGAATGCTTAGAAAGACATACAGCTTGATTCAGAGGCCATTGTATATAGGGCTGGTGTTAAATGTTCCACAATTTCCCATTTCATCCACATACTTAGCCCACAAAGTAGCTGTTCTTGATTACTCTTATTCCACAAATGAACAAAAAAATGAGACAGAAGGAATATGATCCCAGGGCAGGTAGAAATTTCCATCTCCTATAAACATAACTTTCCACCGAAGAGAGAGAGCACTTCTGACTTTTCGGAAGAGGAGACATTTGGGCTGAGCCTTTAAGGACAGAGAAGAACTTGACTATAGATTTGCCGAGGCCATGGGAAGTGTGGGAGCAAGGGCTCCAGGTCAGGACAGCAGGCCGACCTGCCCAGTGCAGTGTCTGGCTTGGACATGCAGAGAATGCTGGGAGATGAAGGGGAGGTGCAGACCAGAGGCAGTCACTCGCTATGCCAGGGTTTACGCCTAGTTCAAGAAACTCCTCTGCAAAAATCAGATCGAGTGTTTTTGTCTTGTTTATTGAACATGTTTGCAGCTAGGTTATCTGCTAGTGGAAAACCCCTGGAGGTGCTTTGCAACCTTCCTCTCTGCTCGCTACAGTGTGTCCCTGATGCTTCCTAAAAATATGAGACCAGCACTTCATGTAGGAAGTGCTTGGGGCCCTACCTTCCTGGAGCCCTGCCTTCCTCCTACACCGTTCTCTGAACAAATATTACTCTTGACTTTATGTCCTCAGGGCAAATCTTCCTGCTTCCCCCTGGACCACTCTAACAACCTCCACCCTGCCCAGGGTCTTCACTCTCCCAGCCACACTTCCTACAAGAGCCAGCAGAGTGACCTTTCTGGAAAAGTACTTCTGACCACATCTTTCCCCAATGTATAGCTCTCTTAGCACTCAGTATTGGAAGCAAATAACTAATAAATTCAATGTTTTCTGATAGAAGAAGGCACAAACTCCAGCTGGAACACTTCATCAGGCTGGAAGGGCGGAGAATTTTCAGTCAGGTTGACATCTTATATAAATAATAAAGCCTTCCTGAGAGCCCTCCAGGCAAAGGCTCCCACAGACAGTGTTCAAGGCAGGGGGCAACAGGTGGAAAGGGCTTGTGGCCAGAGCATTGACATTCGGGGACTTCTGTGCACTTAGATGCATTGGAACGGGGGCACAGGGGAAAAGGAAGAGGAACAGGATTGATGGGGAGGCAGGACCCCAAGCTCCCTGTAATCCCAGGAGTCCAGGATCACAGTGGCTGCACATCAGGCACAAGGGGTGTGAGAGCGGCTGCTGCGGGGTAGGTACACCTATCACTCGCAGGCATCCTGTCCCCGGCTGCCTCCTGAGTCTGTCATTTGTAGAATTAGATTCTTGCCCTACTTCAATTCTATCAGTCCCTGCGGTGTCTCCATCTCACGTACCTGGCCTTTTCTGTATGTGGCTGGAAATTCCTCTAAGGCAGAGGCAGGGGAAGGCTTTGAAGAAAGCTCCTTTTTTGAAGATGAGGGCATTCAGAGTGCAGAAAAGGGAATAAAGTTCTTTTTCTCGGTGGATCCAGGCAGGTGAAAAATATTCCTGAGAGCCTGGAGCACAAGTGTCTATGATTCATGGAGTAATGTCAGCAGCCGTCACATGAGCCTCCTATGAAAAGAATTGTAAGGGAACTTGAGCTCCAAGGACAATTGCTCTGTAATGGGTTTCAGCACTCAACTCTGTGGGCTGGCAAGATCCAAAAGAAAAGATTAAACCCCAAGGGGATAGGAACACAGTCTCCATCTATTTGTCAGAGAGGATAATCCTCCTTCCACCTCTCAGCCCCAACACACACCAGCTCTCAGGAATCACCTCCACCCAGGCTGGGCAGGGCTTTTGTTCCTGCCCAGCCCAGCAATTATCCTGGCATCTTCTTCTACTAAACTGAATTCCATTCAGTGGGTTTTCACAAAGCCCCTCCTCGATGCAGACTTCTATGCCAGGTACTGCAGAAATAAGAATGAGTAAGACACCATTTCTGGCCTCTAGGGGTTCAAACCTTAATTAAAACAAAAAGACATGTTGCTGTGTCATTGATGGATGGTTTATTAAGAACTTTCAATTCCAGTGTGTGGGAAACAGCATCCCTCCTCTGCTTCAGGCCACCACCAGCTATGGATCCAAGTTCAAAATCACCTCCTCCAAGTACCCTATCTCCCCCAGGAAACCTACCTCTCCAAGGACCCCACCTCCTACTTCCAGCGGGGAAGGAGAAATGGCTGAAAGGTGCTGGGAGAGAGACTCCAGGCCCTGAGGAGTTGGGGGTGCATTTCAGGACAGGAGGGTGCTTTTTTAAGGCCACTTAAGTCTCCCCAAATCACAATTTAAACCCCCAAGATCTTTCAGCAACAAGCCGGTAGTCCTAAAAACTAAGAAAAGATCACTGTTGCCACCTTACACATGAGAAAATTGAGGCCTAGAGAGGGAGACCAACTTCCCCAGGTTTACACAGCATGATACAAAAAGGAGCAGAGGGTGGTCAGAGCCTGCCGCCAGCCCCCGGCAGTTGGCTCCTTAGCTGATTCCTGGAGCCATCCTGAATGTCAAATTTTATCAACGTTTGATTCTCTTCTGTTACACAAAGGGATGGCTTCTCATAAATAAACAACTGGGTACGTGAATCCAGGGGAAGGTAGCAGGTGGGATGCGGAGACCCCTAGAAGTCAGTTGGGCCACCACCTCAGGGAAGGCCACTGTAGCTGAGGGACACTGAGGCAGGAGGCAGGTCCTACTGCAGACGCTTTGTCCTGAGTCCAGAGGCTTCGCCATCCACGTGGGGTTGATGCCACAGGGTTTTCCCAACAATTATTTCAAGATGAAGCGGGCAGATTCCCTGGGACAGGCCCTGGCACACAGTAGGTGGTCATGGGACTAGAGACTCAGGATTCATAGGTGAGACATGGGAAGCTCAGCCAAGCCTGGCTCACCAAATGTCCCCAGGCGGGGCAATGACAGACGCAGGTTTCTGAGTGCAGGTCCGCTCTCTGCCGCTGCCTTTCCCAGACCCCATAGGCTCAGTCTTCCAGGACGCCATGAAATTAGATGTCACCGGCCTCCGCAGGGATCCTCTGTTCATTATCAGCTATTCTTCCTTCCTTGAAAGGAAACTCCCTCTTCAATGTTCATCAACTAAAGAAAATTGCCAACACTTCTCAGCTCAGCAAGCAGCATCTCAGAGCATCTGGCAAGGAGAGAAGAGGCCTGTTTGATTTCCATAAAGCCAAGAGGAGGCCCAGAGCTCCAAACCCATGCATTTGCTTATCTAGCCCACCTTGCATCTCCACTTTGCAGCTGTCTTGAGCACATGGCAGCCTTCCCTCGCAATAACCAGATCTTCATCTGTTCAGCACTTAGCAGACATTGACTATGCGTTCCACCCTGGACCAGGTGCAGGAGATAAAAACATGAACAACTATAGGCCCCACCTAACCACCCAATAATGTGCTCTTGCCCTCCACAGCAGGTTGGCAAGTCCCTTGAGAAAAGGAATTATGTCTTCTCCTTCCCTGGCATGTCCTCAAGGCCAGGTACCATGCTGGCCACAGGGCAGTCTAGTGGGCCTTGGTGGCCAAGCTCCAGGCCACTTGGTTGCATTCCCAGGGTTCTCAGTTTAGAAGTGAGCACAATTCTCCTCCCTTACTCTGCAGGATGGAAGGCAGGACAGAGATGAGGGTTATGGCTGTGAACCATCTGCATTCAAATGGAAATTGCAAGACCACGCTGGAAATATCATCTCCCTTCTCCTTGCTAGACTGCAAGCTTCTCTTGAGAATTTCTTCATGTTTCAATATTTAAAAACATTATACCAATCTCTGACATATTTTGGACAATCTTAGGTACATTCATACTCGTCATTTTATTTAACCCCGAAATATCCTCTGGTGAGATAAACAGAAATATTTTTATTTTGTAGACATGAAATAAAGGCTCAAAGAGATCAAGTGTCCTGCCCAATTTCAACCTTGGAAAGGACAGATGGAGACTCTAATCCAGGTTTCTTGCTGTGATACCCACTGCATTTCATTTGTGCAGCCCTCCTCTGCCAAATACTTAACGCAGATGCCTGCACAAATTAGCATGGGGTCTAACAATTCCTGCTGAATCAATCATACTCAAGGACTGATTAATGATATTTAGCTGCCTGCACGTTATCACCATCATGGCAAGCCTACTGCGCGCCCTGGTAATGGTAGAGCTGAGCAGTTAGGAGAGGATTTAGAGGAGGGCTGTTTCTATCTATCCACCCTTGGCCAAATTGCCAAACTCCTTATGCCTCAGTTTTCTGGTTAGTAAAATGAAACAATAGAAACTGTGGAAAAATTAAATTAATAAGATAGCTAAACCAAGAGAAAAAGTGCTTCAGACATGATATGACTCATTATATATAAAATATTAATACCATGCCCTAGGCCCAGTGCCAGGCACTGTAGATGCATCATCAATTCTATTTTTTCCCGCCACCCTGAAGAGTAGGTAACATCATGCTCATTTCTGAGATGAAGACACTAACACTCCAAAGGTTTAAATCACGTGTCAGCATCTACCCAACTGCAAAAAGAGGCAGGGAATACTTTGGTCTGTTTTTGTGCTAAAAAGTCATAATTCAAACTAAGCGGAGAGGCAATGCCATTTCTGGTGTCTAGCAAAGCAGGACATTAAGTTTGAGCGACACGTCACTGGCGTTTGAGTGATGCCCTGACCCGTGTCAGTCTGAAAACCTCCCCCAGATGCGTTTGCTCCTCTCCCCTCCCTATGTTTTGCTCTTCAAACATCTCACCTTCTTAAGGCTTCTTTTGTAAATATGAGTAAAAGAAAGCACCGTTCTTCTAAGCCCCAACAGAAAAGGGTTAGGGAAGAACTTTTCAAACGTCTCTGCTTCTCTGTGATTGTGGACGCCTCAGAGAGTTTGGATAACTCCTCTCAAGTCTGTCCCTGGTGTTCACCTCCACGTTAACACTTTTTCCAGTCATCTGATATTTATTCTTCATTAGCAATCAAAGAGTCAGCAAGCCCCATTCAACCTGCTTACCTGAACATCTGGAACTAAAAGCGTGTCAAATAACATTCATTTTAATGTGCATATTTCAAGTTATGGATTTACGGCGATCCATCTTGTAATGCCTCAAGAGCTTCAAGCTGGTCTTCATCAAAATTACAACCTTCGAAAATTGTTTTCCAACACCTGCTACCTTCCTCCTGCTGCACCGCCACCATCCCCATTATCATCAAAACAATGGCCGTGGAGCTCCCATCCTACTGGCTCTTATTTTTAATTGAGATATAATTTACATACAATAAAATGGATTTTTTGAGGCATACAGGTGGATGAGTATTGACAAATCAACTTCCGAACATTTCCACCCCCAAACCTTTCCCTGTACCAATTTACATTAATCTCCTTTCCCCAACTCCTTGGCCCTACCAACCACTGATCTGATTTCTGCCACTAGAGTTTTTCAATTTTGAGAATATTCCACTCAGAATCTTTTGGCTTCTTTCACTCAGCATAATGCATCTTTGTTAGACTTAATAGTTCTTAACTCTCATGGAGCTTCAGAAACTTGGGACATGCAAAAATTATTCAGATATGTAGCTTTACCCCCCCACCCAGGAAATCAAATTCATCTTGTCTAGGATGGAGGGACATTTTTTGTTTTAAAAGCTCCCCTGGTGAGATAACATAAGGAAAACTCTAGGTGACCTTGGGTATGCTAATGACTTTTCAAATGAAGCACCAAAGTCCTAATCCATGAAAAAAAGAATTGATAAACTAGACTTAATTAAAATTAAACATTTCTGTTTCACAAAAGATACTGTCAAGAGAATGAAAAGATAAGCCATGGATTCCGAGCAGATATATGTGAATGACATATCTGATAAAAGACTATTATCCAAAAATACAAAGAACTTTTAAAACCCTGTAATGAGAAAACAAGAGAATTTTAAAATGAGCCAAAGACCTTAATAGATACTTCACCCAAGTGTAGAAAATCATCGTATGAGGAGACATTTCACATCATGGGACATCAGGGGAATGCACGTTGGGGAACCAATAAGACACAACTCCAAGTGGAATAGCACGGCTAAAATTGAGAACACAGATGGCAGCAGACGCCAGTGAGGATGCACAGAGGTAGGAGCTCGCCTTCACTGCGGGAGGGAACGCAAATTAGCACATCCGGGGAAAGGCAGTGTGGTGGTTTCTCACAAAACCATGCGTGCTCTTATCAGGCAATCCAGCCATCACACTTCTTAGAATTTACCCAAAGAAATTGAAAATGCATGTCTACACAAAAAGCTGCTCATGGATATTTACAGGAACCTTATTCATCATTCCAAAAATTTTGAAGCAACCAAGATATGCTTCACTT
>NW_003852417.1:6795759-6826539 GCF_000181295.1 Otolemur garnettii
GGGAGGCTGAGGCAGGAGGATCCCTGGAGACCGGGAGTTTGAGTTATCCTGAACTATGATCAGGTCCTTCTCCTCAAGGCTGGGTGACACAACAGGATGCTCCTCTAAATAAACAAATAGTGTATCTTTTCTTCAAAAGGCCACCTACTGTATGATTCCAACTACACGACATTCTGGAAAAAGTATAACTATGGAGACAGTAAAAAGTTCCATGGTTGCCAGGGGTTGGGGAGTTGAATAAGTGGGTCATGGAGGAATTTTAGAGCAGTAAAAAGATTCTTTTTTTTTTTTCAATTAAATCATAGCTGTGTACATTAATGCAGTCCTGGGGTACAGTGTGCTGCTTTTATATGCAATTTGAAATATTTTCATCAAACTGGTTAACATAGCTTTCATGGCATTTTCTTAGTTATTGTGTTAAGACATTTATATTATGCATTTAGAAAGATTCACATGTACCCTTGTAAGATGCACCATAGGTGTGGTCCCACCAATTACCCTCCCTCCACCCATCCTCCCTCCTCCCTTTCCCTCCCTCTCCCCTTTTCCCATATTCCTGGGCTATAATTGGGTTATAGCTTTCATATGAAAGCCATAAATTAGTTTCATAGTAGGGCTGAGTACATTGGGTACTTTTTCTTCCATTCTTGAGATACTTTCTGCGTGACATTACACTGGTGTCACACAGTGTAGTGTCACCAGTGTAGTGGTGAGGTAGGCCATAAACATTTGTCAAAACCCACAGAACACACACAATCAAGCCTGAACCCTAATGTGAACTATGAACTCTGGGTAAGGATGTGCCTCGAAAGGTCCATCCATCACCACAAAAGCCCATCTGGTGGGTTGTTGATAGTGGGAGAGGCTGATGTGATATGCGGGGGCAGGACGTACATGGGAAACCCCTAATTTTGTTGTGAACCTAAAACGGCTTTAAAAAAATAAAGTCTACTAAAAAAAAAAAAACCCAGCTCTCCAGGCAGCCAGATTTGAAATCCAGCAGTCTATGTCACACACACCCCAGTTGTCTTATGCACATCAACTTCCATCTTTACCACAAATGGGAAAGGTGTTATTATCCCATTTTATAAACGAATAAAACAAAGCTTTAAAAGGTTCGATATCTTGTGCAAGATCACACACAGAGCCATTGGAAAAGTGGGATTCAAACTCCAGTCGGCCGTTCTACCAGCCCACGCTTCTTCTCCCAGGCTGCCTCAGGCAAGGGAGAACAGCTCCCACTGTGACATAGTAGTTCTTGCACTTAGCAGAGGCTGTGGAAATTTTTTACTTTAAAAAAACTAGCTCCTGGTATGCGGCTGCAGGTGGGTGGAAGGCATCTAAACAATTTTCAGAGCATAACTATGCTTCACGCTTCAACAGTATAAAAATGACCGAGCAGGCATTTACCAAAACTTTTAGGAGAAAAAAAAAAATCACATTTGGGCTCAGAACAAGCCGGATAAATTTCAGCCCAAAGGCTGCGTTGAAGACGCTAAAGGTTGCTAAGACACAGACTTATAATAAAAACGAGTCCTCAGCACTAACTATAGCTAAGCCAGTGCTGTCAGGCAAGCAGGCTGGTCTCCGAGGTCAGATTGGCCGGAAGAAAAATTAAAAGCTCCCTCCAGCCTTCGGTTTCTATATATACACACCATTAGTGGGGCTTGCCTGGGAAGAAGCTTCTCTCCATTGCTTACTGAGTTCTACAGGAAACAAAAGCCGGCCTGGTGGGACCTGTTTGTCTGAGTGCTGTGGATATTTCAGAAGGAAGAGCAGTTTCTCCTTAGTTAACCAGCAACTCAGAAAACCATGGATTTCAAAATACATCCTAATGTTTTGAAATTAGAAACACTAGAATCTTTAACAACCTCTGGGCTTGTGTGTGGTCAGGGTAAGACCAGGGCTGAGAATACAATCGTGCGTCTGGCTTTTTGCGCCTGGCATTATGTAGTAGGACGTTACCCCAGCATTTGCTTTTTGTTACCAGAGGAACGTTAACAAATGTCTATTTTAGTCAGTGAATGATCCCATCTTGACTGACTCATTTGGTGGTTGCAACACATGCACACGTCCCACAAGACCCCTTAAAACAGGCTGAATGGGTCAGTGAGGGTGTCCACAGCTGCCCAGGGAGGCTGCCAGGGCAGAAGGAATTGTGTTCACCAACTTACTCAGTCCTCAGAAGCCACTGAAGTCCAGACATCTGCCCTTACCTCCCGGAGTATATGCTCAGTATGAGTTTTCTGGGGCCACTGTAACAGCTCAGTATGAGTTTTCTGGGGCCGCTGTAATAGCTGGGTATAAGTTTTCTGGGGTCACTGTAATAGCTGGGTATGAGTTTTCTGAGGCCGCTGTAATAGCTGGGTATGAGATTGCTGGGGCCGCTGTAACAGCTCTGTATGAGTTTTCTGGGGCCGCTGTAATAGCTGGGTATGAGTTTTCTGGGGCCGCTGTAACAAAGTATCACAAAGCACTTTGTCTCAGGGATCTGGAGGCTGGAGGCCTGAGATCAAGGTGTTGACGGCCTCACTTCTTGCCATAGCTGTGAGGAAGAATCTGCTCCCCCAATCCAGGATAACTTCATCCTAGCCTAACTAATGACATCTGTAAAGACCCTGTTTGCAAACCAGGTCACATCTGAGGTACTGAGAGCCAGGACCTCAACATAGGGATTTAGGGGGCCTCAATTCAACCACTTTCCATCTGGGACTGGGCTACCAAATACTTGTCCAGGACAGCTTGTCAACTTGGTTAGAGAAGCACTAATTTACAGTGAAGGCACCACCCCTTGATAAACTCATCCCTGTTATAGGAAGAAATGAACACACACACATATACACACCAATTTTTCCTCTCACATCTATCTTACCCCCAAACACCTCATCTTTGCTTTGCTAAACTCACTTTTCCAACCAACGGAGACAGAAGAAAAGATTGAATGTGAGTTGGGGGAGTGGGCGTCTACAGAAAGTTATTATGAAAAGGGAACATTTTCTCCTGGGCCTCTGAGACCGTTTTTACTGACTCCTCACTGGTAACTATGGTAAAAGCCAGAGATTATTTCACTGAGAGAGTCTTTTATGCCAGATAATTTTTAAGGTCTGTGAAGATTCATTCTTGTCCCCAAAAATGTTTGCTATTCTAAACACCAGATAAAATTGAACATTGGTAAGTAACATGTCCTCTGTGACCCATCTAAAGAAATGATGTCTGCTCCTGCACTCACCTGCCTCACATTCAATTTGCTTGGAAAAGGGCACAGTCAAAAGCCAAATATTGCATGGATGTAAAACAACAGGGATGTATCAGGAACTTGAAGACAAACTTAGATGAAAAGACAAAAAAAAAAAGAACAATTTACAACTATTATTAAGCGTACTATAAATATTTGCTCCAAACCAAAAGCAAGATCTATTTTTTTTGTTGTTAAAGGGATGTTTCTAGCCAAGAAAAAAATACAAAGAATATCTATAAATAAAGATATCACCAAAAAACCTTTTTTTACAGAAGTCCACTGTGCATTCTGTATGTTACAAACATTTGGCTTTGTCTAGTGCGTGTGTGTGTGTGTATGTGTGTGGGCGCGGGTTTGAGTGTGTGTATGTGTGTGCTGGGGGATGCTATGCAGAATTCTGGGTCATTAACAATCCAGTCCGAACATAAGCCCTGGCAAGTTCTGAAAATGTAAATCAAATCATGTTGCCCTCCTGGTCATCAGCTGTGGAGCATTTCCATTTCACTAGGAACAAAGTCCACAGTTTGTGCTGAACCTGGATCCTGCCTGCTGAACCACCCACCTCCACCAGATTGGGATAAGATGGGCAGAATTACAGCCCTTAAGAGAACAATGGCACAGGGAAGGAGGGGGCCCTCTTCTATTGGCTATAAGAATCGTGACAGTAGAAGACTAAGCTGTCATTACAAAAGGAACCCAGCAAATGCCCCCCTCAGGAGAGACCTCCATTCTTTCCCCAGTTTACTCCCCAAGCCCAGGACTAGGGTCAGGCAAGAGAGGCGCCTAGGACGTAACCCTGAAGCAGACACTGACTCCCAGAGTTGTGCAAGTGTGTCTTTAGCCTATGCATGCTGGGTGCTTCTCTTGTCTTGCTCTGTCCCCAGCGGCATCACACATAACAAGCATCTTGTAATTACTTGATTTAGATCCACTGCCCCATCATGACCCCTCTCTGGCTGCTAATGTAGCTTGGGCCAGCCTCCATAATGGGAGCAGAGGTGAGTCAGGCCCAGAGTTTGAACTGATGAGCTTCCGATCTAACAAGGAATGTGACTCAGCTAGCTTAATGTTCAGGAGACTGTGACAGATTCTCTAACACAGTCTCCTTGGTACATAGGGGTGACATATGGAAGGAAGAGCTCCATGGGGGGTTAGCGTGGCTTCCTGTAGACATCACTGCTGGGAGGGACACTGAGCAATGAGCAAGATTTTGACAGGTGAAGCTGGCAGTGGAAAGATTCCCTATAGCAGTGGTTCTCAACCTTCCTAATACCGTGACCCTTTAATACAGTTTCCTGTGGGTTGTGACCCACAGGTTCAGAACCACTGCCCTACAGGAAGGAGAATGTGAGAAAACATGCCAAAAAACAACAAGAAAAGGGGAGTAGGGTAAAATTACACACAAAGTGTGAAAGAAAGGTTAAAGAGGCCTGAGAATGCCTAGGCGTCATCAAAGCCAACTCAGCTACTCAAGCCTGACATTGTTTCTGTCATTTTCTTTCTAATTAGTACAGGAGCTAAGCTCTCAAAGCTTTATTTTACTCTTGCACCTGTGTTAATGACAGGATCAGCTGTTAGCTGATATAAAAGGCGATTCTTCTCCACACTGACCATTTCAACTTCATTCAGGTTAATTCCTTCATCACAGACCAGGGGAGAGTTTCCTCATCCAGACCTAATGAGACTCTGCTAAAAGGTAACAGGCTTCAGCACACCAGCCAGGGGACTAAACCTGCTAATTAAAACGCAAAGCTGCCCAGGCTGTCCAGTTTCCCAAAGATCAGCAAAGCCAATGAGTCAATGAGACTAAAAGTTCAAATTGGAAGAAGCAGGAGCACAGCCCCAGCTGGGAGGCCCCAGCGCAACACCCGGCAGCCAGGCAGCTCCCACTTGGAGAGACAAAACGCTTTCCGATGGCTGCCTGTAACTCATAATAACATAATTTTATTCTTAGAAGCAATTTCCATTACTGGCCCTGTTTATTATCACATTATTTTCTCAATAGCAGCAATAAACACACTAAACTCTCCCTGTTTGCTCACATTTTTATTACTGCTCACAGTCGTCGGGGAAGGGTGAGCAGTGACGAATGTGCTCATTAGCCTGGATCCCCCGTGCTGCTGGTGCTCCAGCCAGCCTGGGAGCCAGCACCCAGCCTGGGAGCCCAGGGCCTGCCCCGGGGCCACACAAAATCGGGAAAATTGGGCAGCCAGTAGTGACCAAGCTGGTCAAGGACCACCATGAAATTCGTTTCAGTCTCTTCACTTGTGGTTTTGACCTGGTAGAAGATGTAAAGGTTAATACTACAAGTCATTATTCGTTTGAGCACTACAAAGAGTCATTTTTCAAACTGTTAAGTCATGACCCTGCTGGGGTGTGAGACAAGTGTAATGGGCGATGGCCAGTATTTAGCAATGCAAGGCTAAGATACAAACCAGAGTACTGGTTCAAACAACTGTTGGTTGGTGTGTGTGTGCGGGTGTGCATATAGTTCACATGTGAATATAGGGATGCATGTGTGGTTTTGAACTGTGATTTCTTTTCTATTATTTTTTTGACAGAGTCTCCCTCTGTTGCCATGGGTAGAGTGTCCTGGCCTCATCTTAGGTCACAGTAACCTCAAACTCTTGGGCTTGAGCAATCCTCTTACCTCAGCCTCCCTGAGTAGCCATGACTACAGGTGCCTGCCGCAATACCTGGCTAGTTTTCCTGTTTTTAGTACAGAGGAGGTCATGCTTTTTCTCAGGCTGGTCTTGAACTCCTGAGCTCAAGAAATTCACCCACCTCAGCCTCCCAGAGCACTAGGATTACAAGTGTGAGCACTGCTTCTGGCCAAGGAACCATGATGATTTCTGAGCATAGGTTCTTGTCAAAAACGCTGAAGAAATACAACTTATGATGTAATCCTTCACAGAAAATGGTAGAGTCAGGTAGTAAAAAAAGCAGTTGGTCTTAGAATTGGAAAGAACTTCACTGAACTCTGATTTTCCCACTTACTGACGGTGCGACTTCAGGCTCACTGCTTCCAAGTCTGGTTCTGGTGTCTGAGAAGGAGCAGACAGCACCCGCTCCCCAGGGCCCCGGGAGAAGGCCGGGGGCCCCTGTGCACAGAGCAGGAAGCAGCCAGCCTGGACCAGAACCGTGGGTGTCTGCTCAGCACCGTGATTCATCGCCTGGGCTCGAGCTGAGCACTTCATCTCTCTCAGCGTCAATCTCACCGTCTGTGACATGCGGGTAGTGACACCTACCTCACAGGTTTGTTGTGGAGATTAATGAGATAAAAAGATGTGAATGTGCTTAGTGAATGGAAAAGTGCTGTAAATGTGAGGGCCGGTCATTTCTGCTGCTCTAACTTTGCAGCTGGGCCTAGTGGACATGGGCACTCTCATCTCAGGTGCTATCCCCATAGCCTGATGCAGCCTGGTGTCTCCTAAAGTGGGAGCATCAGATGAGCAGCAGGACCTTGGAGAGAAAAGGGGGGTTTTGGTGACCCCATCCTTACAGTCTTCCCTAAGGACTTCCAGGAGTTGAGACGTGCTTCAGGACATTCCCATTGTTTAAGAGAAGGAGACCACACCTATGGTGCATCTTACAGGGGGACATGTGAAATTCACCAGTGTAGAATATAAATGTCTTAACACAATAACTAAGAAAATGCCGTGAAGGCTATGTTAACCAGTTTGATGAAAGCATTTCAAATTGTATATAAACCCAGCAAACTGTACCCCATGACTGCATTAATGTACACAGCTATGATTTAATAAAAAAAGAAAAAAGAGAGTATGAGACCTTTCCACAGGAGCAGCAGGGAAGTCAGGCCGAGAGGCAGCCCTGAGGCCCCGCCCCACCCATGTGTCAGTCATCCAGTTACAGACTACTCTCTGTGATGATAGCAGCCTTCTAAAACATTCTCGTCTGATTTCAACTGAGGCACAGACTGAAAATTCTAAGGCTCATAGAGCATCAGGACTATCTACACAATCACTTTAGAATAAAGGTTCCAGGGCCACTCCAAGGAGAAATGGTGTCATTAGACCTGGTGGCATTTAGTGATGTGACCTTTCCTAGAAGCTCCTTGGTGGCTGTGATAACAGTGTCAGAGCCTTTGCCTGTGGAATCTACAGAGCGGAGCTATTCTGAGGCTTAGATTTGCTCTCTATAGAGATGGAGAACATCACCCTACAAGGTGGTTCTTATACTAGGGTTTTCAGAACTTCCCCAGGATGTTAGGAAGCTTATAGGATCCTGGGCCTCACCCCACTACTCCCTGCCAGAGATTCCAGCTAAGGTGGGACCAAGGAGTCTTCAGGGCTCCTGAGCTCAGGCAGATGCTTCTGAGGGAGAAGGAATAGAAATGAGCCTTTTGAATAACACAGAGATCTTTTGAGATCTTCGTATAAGATCTCAGGTTTTGCAACGCTGCTGGTCAGTCAGTGGACCACACTGTGAACAGCAATACTAGCATTCACTCCAACCTAGTGACATCTGTCCTAGTGACGGGAACATCACCTAGGGAGCTTCACAAAATCATCCATGCCCATGCCCTACATTGAAGATCAACAGAATCTGAACTGTTGAGGTACCATAGACATCGATCATTCCAAATACTCTTCAATTATTCCCACGCACAACCAGAGCTGAGATTATAATTTCCAGCCTACCTTCTATGGCCTGTACATGGTTACTCATTTCAGGAAAGAGACTGAAAGGGGACCACATTTCCTGGTGCTTACTCAGACCTTCCTGCTACATCCCACATCCTTTACTGTAGCAATCTTAGAAAGTTGTTCCCCCAAAATAGCAGGAAACTACAGATCTTGTTTGAGGTAATGGTGGCATTATGTGAGGTTATTCTTACATTTTGGCCTTTAATCTTTCTGATTAACCAGTGAAGAGAAGCCCTAGGAGATGGGCCTCCCATTCTAGCAACCCCACAATCCTATAATAAAGTGTGTAGGAAGTTTAATAAAAAAAAAAAAACTGGTAATGTGTTATAATTATGCTTGGCTGGTTAGAAATTGAATTCCACAATAGCAACGCAAACAAATTAAAATTGAAAGCAGTTGGTAACCGAGGTTTATGTTTAGGAAACATAAAAGTGAAAATTTGCCCCCTTGATTCCTCCCCCCTCCTTCCCTGGAGGCATCGTTGGTCTGGGATGTGCACGGGACTGCGTTTGTGCGTTTGTGCTCCTGGAATCTACAACTCTGTGTGGCCTTGGCCAAAAAACTTCAGTTCTTTGAGCCTCAGTTTTCTCATCATTGAAATAAGTGGGTGGAATGTGATGATCCCTGTTCTTTCTACTCAGAATGGCTATGATTCCAAGTACAATAAAACTCGGGGTATGAGGGATGGGGAAAGAACTTAAATTAGAATAGATTAAACCAGCAGACTAATGAATTAAAAAGTAAGCAAAAAAACAACAGTGAGCAAGTGAAACTTTAGTTCCGGCAGAGATACAGTGTTCACTGTTTCTCCAACATCCCATCGCTCCTTCTTCCTGAGGAGAACTAATCAGAACTCAGATTGAGAGAGGAATGGCACAAGTCAAAATCTCCACTGCCCAGACTCTCTTGCAGCTGAAATTAATTACCTGTCATAATTCTGGCCAATGAGACATGGGCAGAAATCTGCTAAAAATTTATGGATAAGTTCTGTTTACCTAATGTATATGCTGGGTTTTTGCCCTTTTTATTTCTTAATTCTTTTTCCTGCATGAAACACAAATAAATTTCCGATCCATGTCATCCTGAAATGCTTTCAAGCAGTTATTATCTACTAATGTACATAAACCTAGTAAATTGTTACTGGCATAGTGACATTGCTATAGAGATCGTTCAGCAAAATCTCCAAGTCAACAAATCCACCAGCAATCTCTGTCTTAGTGATTTACCAAATAATCAGTTTGTTAAATTAATGATTTCCTTAAAAAAATTCTGTTAACTAATTATTAAAATCATAGCATAGCATAGATTAAGTATAATTTTGGATTGCAATTTGTTATATATTTTGCATTTACCTATTGGGTAAGTCATAAGTATTAAATATTTTATAAATGATAGGATAGTTCTTTTTCATTGATATTATTTTCAATCCAGGTTACTGCCTTTTCATTCTACTTCATTGCTTTACTGAGTTGTTTTCAGTGATTGAGAGAAAAGGAATACACCAAGGCCTGAGGATATTCTACTCATTTACCTGAACATATTGCAAAGCCACCCACATCAGTACACAAATACACACTGACACAAACACATACACACTCAGGCCAATAGGTAGATACACAGACTTGATTTGCTTACTGGGGCTGGCAAAATATATATTACAGTAACATAGACTGTGTATAAGAAATAGGTCATAGAAGCCCAAGTGCCCATCAACTCATGAATGGATCAATAAATTGTGGTATATGTACACCACGGAATACTATGCAGCCATAAAGAAAGATGGAGACTTTACCTCCTTCATGTTTACATGGATGGAGCTGGAAAATATTCTTCTTAGTAAAGTATCTCAAGAATGGGAAAAAAAGTATCCAATGTACCCAACCCAACCCTATTATGAAACTAATTTATAGCTATCATAGGAAAACTATAACCCAATTTTAACCCAAGAATATGGGGAAAGTGGAAAGGGAGGGAAGGGGAGGGGGGAGGATAGGTGAAGGGAGGGTGACTGGTGGGATCACACCTATGATTTATCTTATAAGGGTACATGTGAATCTTACTAAATGTAGAATATAAATGTCTTAACATAACAATTAAGAAAATAACATGAAAGCTATGTTAACCAGTTGGATGAAAGTATTCCAAATTGTGAAAAAAGAAAAAAAAAAAGAAAGAAAGAAATAGGTCATAGGCTGGGCACAGTGGCTTACACCTATAATCCCAGCACTTAGGAGACTGAAGCAGGTGGATTGCTTGAGCTCACAGGTTTGAGACTAGCCTGAGCCAGAGCAAGACCTCGTCTCTAAAAATAGCTGGGCATTATGGCAGGTGCTGGTAGTCCCAATTACTTGGGAGGCTGAGGTGAGAGAATTGCTTAAGCGCAGGAGTTTGAGGCTGCTGTGAGCTATGATGCCATGACACTCTAACAAGGGTGACAAAGTGAGACTCTGTCTCAACAAAAGAAAAGAAAAGAAATAGACCATAGGGAAGTTACTTAATTCCTCTTTATTTTTTAATGATTCATAAATCATACAATACCAGTGGAAACAGTCATACAGACACAACACATTAGTGAGTATCCTGATTAGTGGAGGTCATTTGCAATGAGAAATACAGTGCTGCTTTATATCATGAACAATCTGCAAAGATTATCCAGGAATAAAGAACAGCCTCTGTGTCTTCAAGGTCATGGGCATGCATGTATCTGGGGCTGCATGTGTAATATGATGAGTGTATGACATCACTTGTGCAATATCATTCTCATGTACAAAATCCTGGTGTATAGAACTCCCTGCTCTCTCTCTTCTTCACAAAAGCATATCCAAAGGAAGTAGGAAAGGCAAAAGCTGAGACTTAACATGTGCTTGCAGAAAGTCCACCCATTCCTTTATAAAATCCTTGAAATGCATGCTATGCATTAAAACGAAACTGAAAATTTACAGAAGTATAATGCAAAAAAATGCACAGAATACTGGTCCAGCCCCTGTAAAACCTGAATAATTGTTATAAACTTCCCAAGTGGTTAATACCAATAAAATTTGGGTGGACTCGGTGTAGGTAAGTGACTCATTCAGAACACTGCTGTAATGACCATTTGTTACAGCAGAATTGGAGTCAGGCCAACTGGTCATTCCACAGTATATAAATTAACCATTCAGTAAGTTGTCAGCGAATACAGATAAGTGACGGATTGTCAGTGAATTCAGCTGCGCTGGTCTGTGATTGATGGATTGCTAGTGAACGCTCCCCTTATCATGCGATGAGCATTATCAACAAGTTACTTGTAAGAATTACAGACATGTTCAATTATTAACAATGGCCTTATTTTTTAAATGAGTTAATTCATGAAAACAAACCCATATTTGATACACCTGGTGTAAGGTTTCCAGCTAACTGAGATTATATTGTGGTCTTAATACTAAAACTGGTATTGATAAACTATATTAGGTTGGTAACCCTTAACTAATAGATGAATTCTCTCCTGTCATGGTGCAGATGCTGAAGGTGATCATCTGTGTCACATACACCATTTTTGTCCCATACAACTTATTCTGGAACTGTGATTTCAAGAGCGTATGACAAGGGTACAAGTCAAATCTGTCAAGTGTAGAACATAAATGTTTTGGCACAATAATCAAGTAAATGAGGTGAAAGCTATGTTGATTGGTTTGATCTAACCACGTCAGATTATATAAAAAAAATCAGCACATCGTACCCCACGTGTGCATGAATGTATCCATAATCTATGTGTATATGACTTAATAAAAAAGAAAAAAAGAAAGAAAAAAGAGAAAGCATTTAACAGTGATACAGAAAGTTCTGTTTCTAGCTGTCGCTGTTTCAGGTTAACATAATACAGCATTATCGTCTAGCACATTTATTTCAATATCATCTTTGAAAGGTGGAGCCCATAAACTTATCTCAGAGAGGCTGGGAGGTTTGGTCTCGTTCTGTGCACGCTGCTGCGCGTGCGTGCGCGTGTGTGTGTGTGTGTGTGTGTGTACACACGCATGCCGCCCGCCATGGGAGAGTGCAGTGCTAAATCACGTTCTTTCTGACAGGAAGAATAACATCATGCTTGATTCCAAACTGGAAAGGAATCTCCCAATGTTCAAAAACAAAATCCATCACACTTCCTGTATTCTACTGTAACACCCTCCCTCTGTGTAACAGCTCAGGCGTTTCTGTTTAAACATTTTACACTCACTACCTTCTGGCTACAACATTATGGAAATGTCAAGAAGGAGGAGATGACAAATCGTCAGTCCTCTCTTCATTTCCCCTCCAGTACTTCAACTGCCTCATGGGTCTCCCTACTTTGAGTCTTAATCTGTTATTGTCCTAGGGGCTCATCTTTCTAAATTTAAAATTCAAATTTGTCACTGCCCTACTTAAAAACCTCTCACAAATCCCCATCTTCTCTGGGACAGGGGGGCAGACCCCTTACAATGTCAAACCACGACCTGCCTGATTCTCACCCTTTGATGTCCCCCTGACTTTCTCTTATCCTACACCAGCTTGCTGTGGGCTTAGTGCCTCCACCCAGAAGGGTCCCTATCCCGGAGATGGCCATTTCCATTCCTGAAGAACACCTCATCACTCTTTGATATTTGCTTAAGCAAGTCACATTCCCGAGAGAACTTCCCAGACCAGACTGGGTGCTCTCATATAGCAAGCGTTTATATGATGGTTAAGAACAACACCTGGGTTGGAATCCTGGCCACACAAACGACATGACCCTGTGTGCTTCATGTAACTTTATCTAAGTGTCTAGATGTGGCCTTTAAAATGAATAATGGCACCTAACACATCTAATATGTGCTCACCCAAACAAGGGTTTTTCCCCAGAGATTAGACTGAATTATGCCATCTCAACAATACCATCCCAACTCATATCCCAGCACCTGTGACTTCCAGATAAATATGTCTAGTTTTAAAAGACTCTTAGATGAGAAATTATTTTTAAGAGGCTGTTGTACCCTCTGTGCTGACAGGTGTAAGACTTACCACAGTCCCTATCTGACCATCTTTGCCTCTGGGTCCTGCAGGCTGCACGATGCTCCCCTGGTCACATTTCCTCTGTCTAACCATGCCACGGTTTTGACTACATCCAGGTAGACCTGGACATAGCCACCATGGGGCACTGAAACATACAAGAGCAGCCAGTGGTAGGGATGTCAAGATCTTCCCCAAAGCAGGTGGTACATGCCATATCCTTGCTAGAGTCTCTTTCTTAGTGGAAGAGCGTGGTCCTTACATACACTACATCTTTTGCACTTTCTCTGGCTTCCATCGAATGTGGCCAGGAGCCTAGTAAGTCGAACGCAAATTTAGCTTTTACAATCAGCCTAGCCAAGGCTGTTGTGCATTGTTCCTTTCTATTCTCATCTATTTTTAAAATCATGCTTCACCCAGTTTCCAGCACACAGTGCCTTGTGAATGCTAACCACTGCTATTACAGTATCACAGAGCAGAAGCTCCTGAAAGCAGAAGCTATGTCTGTCTTCATCTTTTTATCCCAATACAGTGCTTAAAACACCATGTGATACTCAGGAAGACCTCCACTAATACCATCTGAGTATGATTAGCTATCATAAAATGATTTATCATACATAAAAACCCTGCATATTCATTCTCTTAATTATCTTCGAATGAGGCAGCGACTGAATTTACTTTGTTTTCTACTGAAGACCCAGAGACTCAAGGAAGACCATGGCTTGTCAAGGCTACAAAATTAATGACACTGCCAAGAGTCAAACCCACCGGCTGTTTTGCCTTGTTTTCTTTTTTGTTGTTGTTTTGAATTTAAACTGCATGGTCTTTTCGCAACTCCATATTTTAAGGCCTCAGCTACTCTGATGAGGCACTGTCATCCCCAGGACTTGCGCTACCCAAGCAAAGGCTTCCGATTTTTCTCCCTCACAGGCAGTTCAATTGAAGCTTTCTTCGCCCTCGGAAAATCCCACACAGTCATGATCCAGAGTTATAACTAATCCATAAACTGTACTAAGTAAAAGGAAACACGGAAGTTATTATCTGCAGGAAGAATAGTCAGAAGGCGCTTCTCTCCAGTGCAATGCCAGTAATCTCAGCTGAATTTCTGGAGGAACATATGTAATTGGACAGATAGTTTCCAAGAACATTCAAAGCTGTAACACTCCCAGCATATAATATACAGGAGTATGTTATTCTTTCAGTAAATCCTGACTGTATTAAAGTTCCCCATGATGAATGGATCCAATGAAAACATCTCTGAATGCCCCTTGTCATTTTTACTACTTACCCACTCAAACAAATTCCAGTCAAGTTATTATTTTGCTGTTAAAATATCCTCAGATACTAAAGGTTCTAAAAACCCGTGCCTCATTCTCAAGAACACCCTCATAATTTAGACGCCGTTCTTTATTAAATGTATAAAGGTGCAAAATTTATAAAGCTCAGAAAATCCTTTCCATTTCTGCTCTCTGTGTATCGGAGGACTTGCCCCAGTCCTCTTCCTACTAAGCCACACCGGTGCTACTTTACCTGACGGAGCCATGTAAAAGGAACACAGATGATTTCGATATTTTTAAAGCCCGCTTTTAATGTGAGAAATGCTTTCTTTTACTTCTATAACCAGTGGCCTTCTAAGAAGTACAAGAAGAGCAGCCACATCCCTTCATTCCTACTCCCTGCCCAGAGGGAATGCGAGGGAGACCACAGCCCAGAATGGACCGGAGAGATTGTTTCTTCAGGTAATGACATTTTTTTCACCCTATTAGCATCTTAACAGGGTATAGATTCAAGGTAATTGAGAGGCACAGCCATAAGGTCAAGTCAAAATTGCCAATAAAGGGGCAGACAACTTGATGAGAAATTATGTGCTTGTCCTCAGAAGTGGATGAGAGAGGCAGTTATCCCCCAACTATCTATCCCACAAGGTTTCAAGGGCCTTAGACGAATCTTCTTATGCTCCACTGGGGAGAGCATTGCTATGGCTATATAGGTCCCAGTAATTCATTAAGTGAGCTAATGTATGTGAAACCACTTTGTTATTTTTATTTTTATTTTTAATTGTTTTTTATTAAATCATAGCTTTGTACGTGGATGTATTTATGGGGTTCAGGGTACTGCTTCAATATACAATGTGAAATGCTTACATTGAGCTAAGTGACACATCCATCACGATTACACTCATATCTTAATAGTTTGGAAATGCATCATGCACATTAGGTGAGGACCCCCCCTGAATACCCTCCCTCCCCCCATATCACTTTGTTAATTTTAAAAGATTTTATTTTTTTAGGTACAGAGGGTTGCAAAAGTTCTGCATAAATTACAATCCATTATATAAATTAAGAATAATTACAATTATAATAGGAAGAGTGTTTCTGCTCTCCACTGTTCCCCGAAGATGGGGAAATAGATCTCTACAATCTTCCCTTTCCCCTCACAGAGGGAAAGGAACCCCTTATTCAGAATGAGATCTGGTGCAAGGGTACAGCCACACACTGGAAGTGTGCTCCTGGTCTTTGCACAGCTAATGGAAAAGTGACTGGAGATAAAGGGGGGCTGTCTAGATTGAGGCTATCACCGTATTACATGGGTTTCAGTGGATCCCTTGTCATGAACCAATGAATGACAGGAAAAGGGGAAAGACAGAAAGGGAGTGAAAAATGCTTCATAATGTAAATACTACCCCCTGGAGTCAAGAACAGTCTTTATAGGTCACATACACTTTAGGAAAGTCTTCCTCTGATATTTAATTACACTTCATTGTCTCTGAGAATGATTATCTATCCTGGGTTTGATGTGCACCCATGTTGCAGGGAGCTGTGTTCAGTCCAAAGTTTATCCCCGTGGTATCAGAAGACCCCAAGAGGAATGAGGGCATTGACTTCATATTGCGAACACCCACCCTGGACTCTGCTACAGGAGGTCCATGTGGTGCTGCTTTTGATAGAGCAACTTAAGCTTTGGGAAATGTATATTTTTTAGCTGTTTGTGACCGTCAAAAGTCTTTGCCCAGCAGGTTTGTATGAGTAGAATTATATAAGCAGTAGGGGGAAGATGGTATTCTACACAAGATGTCTCTAATGAGGTCGGTGTGGGAGCAAGCAGTGTCTCACGGAAAGAAAGCTATGGCCCAGAGTTCCGGGTAGTGACCATGAGCAAGCCCGCACGGGCCCAAACTGACAAAAGCGAGGTGGATTTAGATTTCTACAAAGAAGCAGCTGCCTCCTGGACAACTCCCAAGCAGATACCAGGGCCAACCTCCTTCTCACAAATATTCTAGAGGAAGTTTTTTCCTTTCTTTTTAATAATGTAATTAGTTATTACAAGTCTAATCATCAAACCATTCCACAAATATTTATAGTACTGAATAAATAGAATAATCTATTCACTCTACAAATATTTGCTGAGTGCTGACTCTCAGGATAGACCATACTTTCCCCCAAACATGTACATGTGTATATACTCACAGCCACACAGCCAGGCACACACGTTCCCACACCCACCCACATAGAAAAATGTTTGCACATGCATATTATATATATACACGCACAGTCCCCCAATGTGTGCAGATGTGTCTACCCGGGAGGAAGCACACGTCACATACCTGGAAGCTGAGCCATCAGCTGCCATGTTGATGGTCTAAGACTCTAGACAGCAGCAAAACCTCCTGGTTTCCCCCCCAGGCTCCTCCCGGCTACCTGCTCTGGCTCTGCCCCCCAGCGAAGCAGCAGCCCTAATTGCTCTCCTGCACTGATAGCACTGGGGCCCTCTAGGAGACGTTCTGAGTCAGAAGATTTGACTCTAAAGAGACAGAAACCATTTAACACATGCCTGGGTCTTGGGCTAAAAATTGCCCGGCCAGGTTCAGTCCCTCTGAGGTCTCAGCTCCTCCCTGTGGTCAGCTGCTTGGCGGGCTCATGGCACTTGGGAGGACACATATATCTGAGGCTCATGAAGGCACAGCAAGACCCAGAAAGCGATAGATTTCTAAGTATGAGGAAAGCTGAAAATAAAGGCTCTCCGGGAAGAGGGAGAGGAAGATGTAAACTGTGGATGAACAATAAGTTCTTTGGTCAAGGGGCAGGATGGAATGGACGCAGGAGATTACAACACTGAATGAGTCACATCCAGAGATTCAAAATCTAGGTTGGTAAGTGGTGAGAAGGCGGGCGGTTGGGGGGAGCAGCGTTCTTCCCTTTCAGAGCCTGGTGTGTCTTACAAAGGTGGAGGGGAGGCAACTCTCTGAAAACTGTAATGACCAGACCCAGCTAAATAGAGTCAAAAGTATTTTAAAATGCACGTTAAAAATGAAAAAGAAAGATTAAAAAGAAATCGCAGTATATATGTAGTCAATGGGCTTCATGTTTTCACATCTGCAAATCTCGAACAGCTGGCCGAATAGGTGGGACATAATTTAGGCTAAAACATTGTTTTCCTTTGGGTTCAGGAGCCACCCGACACAGGTCCAGCTGCTGAGTGTCCCTGGGCCCTGGGCAGCCTGGTTCTGGGTAAGCAGAACAATTCACTACAAATAAATAGACGAGGCTTCTAAAATAATCGAGGCTTTCTCTCCTAATGTGCAAAAATTAATATATTGCCCATCTGTGTTCTTCTGGGTATTTGTTCCATTTCAGGGAATAGCAATATTTTATTTAAGACGTTTTTATAGCTGTGGGCTAATTTTTTCCAACTTAACTTCCCGATATTTGGGGGTTTTCACAATGACAAAATCATTATTTCTCTGACTCATCCTTGTTTTGTACGATAAAATGTTGATGATTTCTTGACATTAGAAATATAATCAATGAGGTTATAAATCTGACAGTAATACAAGAAATTATTTTGTTACCTTTAAAACCATCTGTACTCATAACTATAAAATAAAATGCTTATCTGAATTTAATATCAACAAGGAATAAATATGATCATTTTGAAAATAGCTATCAATGTGGCTTAGCTTAATTTTTTTTTTTTGACAGAATCTCATTATGTTGCCCTTAGTAGAGTGCTGTGATGTCACAGCTCATAGCAACCTCCAACTTTTGGGCTTAACCAATTCTCTTGCGTCAGCCTCCCAAGTAGCTGGGACCATAGGCACCCGCCACCACGCCTATTTTTTTGTTGTTGTAGTTGTCATTCTTGTTTGGCAGGCCCCAGCCAGGTTCGAACCTGCCAGCCCCAGTGTATGTGGCTGGTGCCCTAGGCACGGAGCTACAGGTGCCGAGCCTTAAGTTTTATTTTTTAATATAACCTATCTAGAACCTTATAGAAGTTCCTACTACCTAAATATTGAGTCCTAAATATTTACTCAATACAGCTGTGTAACAACTATCTACTAATTTCAGAAAATGTGGGAGAGTGTATAACAGTTTGTAAATATTTTTTCATATTAACAAGAAAATATTCCAGGATTTATTCTCTACTCTTCAAAAACCTTTGTAAAGTATATACAGTGTCACAGAGACCAAGGGAAAAAATATCCTAAAAGGTATTGGCTTATAGAAGCAAATACCATCATGAATTGAAGTAGGATAATTTCTGAAAAACTGTCCACAATCTGCAAACCAGGAGCTCTTTGGTATCCTTTCTGAACGATATTTCTCAGGAATGAAGACAGCAAGTACTGACAGCAAATAAAGGCCACAGTTTCTGGCTGAGCCAGTTCCCAAAGTCCGGGTTACACTGTGGTGACAACCCTTCAGCCTCAGTGGCTCAGTGAAACCCAGATTAATCCCCACTCATGTGTGGGTTGGCAGGAGAGCCTGCTCACTGGACAGGGCAGCCCAGCCCAGGCAGTCTCCACCTCAACACACGTATCCACAACCTTCACGTAGGGACAAGGCCAAAACTGGCAATTAAAGCTTCAACCTGAGAAGACACCACTGCTTTTCCCACGTCAAAATACGCTTATCCTTCCCTGTGCAGTTTGCTACCTGCATGAGAATTGCTACCTTAAGTATATGGACTCATATATTCACATGAGTATCTGTCACTAGGTTTTGCTGACTTGAGGATAAGAAGCCTGCTAATCTTCAACTTTTTATCATTCTAGGGCCTGTAGCAAGACGCCTGTCTGATGGAAAACATCTACGTTTATTTCAATGCAAAGTTGCTGGATTTCTGGGGATTTGCCCCCTCTTCAAGTAACCTCATACAGATTAAAGAGCTGCCCACAGAGCTGACAGATGGCATTGCCTATAATCAATCGGCAGACATCATAGAATTTGAAATGTCAATGAGTATTGTCTTTACATAATCAACGGACTGAGGCAAGGTCTTGATGTGTAAAATCATGAGAATGGCACACTCAGTGTGTTCCAGTCACATCTTCAAATCTACCCCCCACTCCCAGGCCTACTCCCGAATCCCAAGAGTCATGGTTCATTTCCCTAGAAAGTCCATGAATCAGAGGCTGTCAGTTCCAGCAGAGATCCAAAGATGCCCTTAGTCAATCGGTTCTCAAACTACACATGTTCTGGAGGAACTCAGAGCTAAACAGTGATGAACCTCCACCAGAGTCAAATGAGATAACCCTATAGGAAATCCTACTACATGTCAAGTAAAAAGTTAGCTACTGCTACACATATTACCATATCCTATTCTTTGAACACACCCACAAGGTCTTTTCCCGGCACTCATGGGGGAAGAAAACAATCGAATAGAATATCCTTTTTCTAACATTCCTTTACCCAACTTTTCTCAGACTTTCAGCTCCTGCTTTTCTGCTGACAGACAGTAAGTTAACTCAACACTGACTTGCTTCACGTCACACCTGTTATCAAGCGTCTTTTCTGAGCCTGGCAGGCTCATCCTTTCTATGTGGTAGATAGACCTAGATTATTTTTATCATAGTTATGTGTGAATTCTCAAAAACATTTTATGTGGCCTTCTCATTTGAGATTCAGGAAGGGGAAGGAATATAGAAATAAGTGTAGAAAACAAGACTAGAACTGATTCACCTCGTTCCCTGGGACCCAAGTGCAGTACCCTTCATTCCTACAGTGTGGAAATAGTGCATGTCCTTAGGCCGAGGACCTGGGTTCTCCCTGCTGTTTTTGAACATTAGCAATCTATCCAAATTTGAATTCTGAAAAGGTCAACAGGACAGAGAAATGTTGGAATAGCACAATTCATTTCAAGATACACACTTAGGTTTACAAGGAAAAATAACAAAGACAGAAATGTCAAACTGGCAGGGAATGCCTATTCGTGACTAGCAGGAATGTACACGGGATAGATCCATGGATGTTATTGCCACCACTGTGTGTCTGTGTGGGTCAAGATCAAGAACCATCAATGCCTATTCGTGCCTAGCAGGAATGTACACGGGATAGATCCATGCATGTTATTGCCACCACTGTGTGTCTATGTGGGTCAAGATCAAGAACCATCAGTATCTACCAGTGTGCACAGAGCACTGACTCCAGCTAGACCACCTGTCGCAGGAACTGCAAATGTAAGTCACTAGGACTGGGGATAAGGAAGGAGAGTTACAGGCCACTTCAGGACAAAGGCCAATGAGTCTAGGCTTTTCTAATCCATTGTGTCCCTAAGCTTGGTGTGCCAGGCGACTCAGCACCCATTCCTGAGACTTAGTGAGCGAATAAACTAAAACATCAAGGGGAAATGGAGATGATTTCAGTCTGGCCTCTGCATCCCAACTGCATTTCCCAGGTGTGTTTACCCTACAGAAAGTTACTTGAACTCTGTGAATTTCAGTTCTTTATAATTTGGAGATGACAGGACATAAATAAGGTGACACCAGTAAGGCATCAGCACAGAAGTCCCCTACTTCCCAACTGCCCCCAAAGCCCTCAGGTAGGTCCATAGTATCTAGCCCCTTCCCTGCTCATACTCTGTGGCTTTGGGAAAGTCCCATTCTCTACGCAACACCGTTCCTTTCAAAGATGCCTTCCTTAGACCCACAGAAAAGCCTCCCTCTGCACTACTGCCTTTTCTGACCACCCAGCCGAAGCCACAGTGCACAACCGTACAGCAGAAGTTGAAAGCTGACTCAGCAGATCTCAAGCCTCTTTCCTGGGTGCAAAAGCTACAGCGAAAATGTCTGTTAGCAAACCCTTTATTTTTCAAAACCCAGAAACCTCACCTTCTGAGGCCGACTGAAAAGGCTGATGAAAGATCAATAGCATTTGATTGTAAACCTGTCAAAATGATAGTGACGGCAGTACATTATCCGTGGCTCCCGGCTATCGATTCCCACTTCTTCCTGCCTCCATCATCGCACATCACCTTCATCCTAATAACAGATTCTTCTTTCTAAATTAATCTCCAAGCCAGGAAAATCAATAGTATTTACCATGTGTAAATTTCCCATCCTCCGGAGCCAACAGTTTGACTGCTTCAAACTTGAAGTGAGGCGGGGTCTATCCAGCATGCTCTGAGAAGGGGGCTGTGACGGCTACACGTCCGCTAATTCTCAGAGCAAGGGAATGACCAGGGCAAGGAAACAGCCAAGGAGGGAAAGAAACTCCATGACCCCAAACTGCATTTAAATTATGGAAATACAAATTCATGTATAAGGAGATTTGGGGGGAAAAAAGGACACCAGGCAACCAAAATCTTATATTATTTCATGATGGAAAAATTAGGCATAGGGGAGCTTCTTTTCCCCTCAAAACCCACAGAATTAGACCTGGAAAAGAGGGGAGAAAACGCCTGCTTCTCTGAGTCCTGTCTTTGGGTTATGGGTTGCAAATGATTACTTTGCCCCAATAATTGCATATCTTCTTTAATGCAATATTTGAATTATTTTTTATTTTAAAGACATTAAAGAAAAAATGTGAAATTTTTAAAAAGATGTGAAAGTGATGTATTTTTAAAGCATTTGAAGAACACTGAGCTAGTTCAACTCCCTGAATCTAACAGAGGGGATATTGAGCTCAGAAGTAAGTTCTAAAGTTCACCCTGATGGTAAATGACAATTACTTTATGATAATACCAGCAATAGTTATAATAATGGCTATAACGTATTGAGCATTTACTTCTATGATCAATCTGGATCTGTACTTTATATAAGTATTTCTAATTCTCAGAGCAATCCCATATGATAGCTACTAGTATAACCATTTTTAAACTGGCACAACTAGGCTCAGAAATGTTAAGTAATTTACCCAAGATCACACAGCAAATAGTCAGAAGATCTGGGATTCAAACCTGGACTGTTTAGCACTGGCTCTTCCTTTGTCAGGAACCCTGTTCATATTGCAGATATTTTAGGAACTTATAGGTTCCCAGAATAAGTCACCTTCTGAATAATCAGTGTACTGTGCTCAGGACTGAAAATTAGCTAACGATGGTCTTAGAGGGAAACAAGACATGAACATACCAGGAGATGAGTAATAGCACATGGCGTGAGTATTTGGTGCTCAGTGAGTGAGGAATTACAGTAAGCAGAAGCAACAAGAACCACTGGAGAATTTTTGATAGGAGGAAAAAGGGAGGAAATTATTCAAATTCAAGTGGTTGATTGAAGCCATAGAAATAGAAAAATGAGACATGGTGGGAGGTTGTAAGTAAAGTTTGGAACCATCTGGTTCATGAATCAGAATGGGAAGAGGATGAGATTGCCCTGGGGAGGAGGGCAACTGTCAGCCAACAATTTACGGTGTCAGTGGAGAGCAGGGAGGGTGGGATGGAAGGCGGATGGAAGAGGCAGGAAGTTCCACCAAGGCGATTCCAACAGCGTCAATATCCCCCTGTAAGGACCTGACTCGGGTGGGTAAAAAGGACAGACAGGAGAGACATTCTGAAGGAAAATTTGCATAAGATCAGGCAATAGGGAAGGGGCACAAAGAGAAGGTGACAGTCGTAGGGGTTGTGTCAATGCTCACACAGTGGGGACTATCATAACACGGGTAGAAAATATGGGTGATGCCGTGAAGTGTGGCACACCCAGCTAGTGCTGGGTTCTCATCCACAAGCCTCTTTTGTATACAGCTCTCAGAATGTCTGTCACAGGTTAGCAAGGTAGATGTCATTTTCACCATTTTATAAATGGGTGCTCAGGAGTCCAAGGAGTTCAACTGACTTGTCTAAGACTGTTTGATTTTTTTATTCGAAGCCTGAAATCCCTTAGCGAGTACCCTTACAAGGGTACATGTGAAACTAACTAAATGTAGAATATAAATGTCTTAACACAATAACTAAGAAAATGCCATGAAGGCTATGTTAGCCAGTTTGATGAAAATATTTCAAATTGTATATAAAAGCAGCACACTGTACCCCATGACTGCAATAATGTACACAGCAATAATTTAATAAAAAAAATAAAAATAAAAGTAAAAAAACAGTGACATTAAGTATGAGGGAACCACAGGGCACCAACCTCCAGGGACTGGAGGTGGAACAAGAGAGGCCCGGTCGGCATCTTCCAGGGAGCTGACATCGTGGTGGGATAAAATGCCTCATCTTGAGAATTCCCGTTCAGCCCACTGTGCCGTGTTCCCCCGGTGGACACCACGGCGCCCTCCTAACAGCCACCTCTGCTTTAGCTTTGGGCCCTTTCGACCTAGTTTCCATGCGGCAGCCAGCATGAGCCTGCTGAAATCCGTCAGCACACACCAGTATTCTCCTCTGAGTAGAGGCGCACCCCAAGGCCAGCAGGTTCCAGCCACCTGTGCTTTGTCCCCTCCCTGACCTTATCTCCCTACAGACTGAATCCTGGCTGTGACTCGAGCCCACCGGGCAGGCTGCCTCCCAGAGCCTTTATCCCTGCTGTCCCCTCTGCCTAGAACAGCTCTGTCTAGACGGTCATGGTCACCCAATTAGTCCTCATTTCACACCCTTCTCGGACTCATCTACTTCAAATAACGCCTCCACCGCCCTTATCAGCTTCAATCTGCTCTGTGGAATTTGTCTCCGTCTTACACACTACGTGCTCTATTTATTTCTTTGCTAGCCGATTCCCAATTTTGGCCCAAAACCTCATGAAACACCTTTTTGTCATCTTTGTTCACTGCTATATCCCCAGTACTCCAGGAGTCTGTTGTGTGTGTTAGGATTTCAAAAAAAAATGTGTCATCTGAATGAATGGACGAATTTCACAGCATTGTAAAGGGGGGGTTGTTTGTTTGTTGTTTTAAATATATAGACCATGTAACTATTTATTTTTTTGAGACAAAGTCTTGCTCTGTCACCCTGAGTAGAGTACCATGGTGTCATCATACCTCACAGAACCTCAGATTCCTGGGCTCAAGCAATCCTCTTGCCTCAGTCTCCTGAGTAGCTGGGACCACAGGGGTCTCCCACAACACCTGGTTAATTTTTCTATTTTTAGTAGAGACAGGGTCTCATTCTTGTTCAGGCTGGTCTTAAACTCCTGAGCTCAAGCAATTCACCCACCTCAGCCTCCCAGGGTACCAAGACGGTAGACCTGGCTAGACCATATAACTCTTGTGTGATGAGAAGGGCCCATTTTTTTGTTACCATGTCACTAGCTGACACTTAACCTGCAGGTGCTGGTCACTGTGACTCCCAATCTTGACACACTTCGGTCCACTCTTTTTCCTGACCCACACGTGATCTGCAGTGTAGCAGGATTAGAGAAAGTGGACTTGTACTTTCTTCCTGCTCAGAAAGTCACCCACTGGCTGTGTCTGCATAAGCATTTACCCTCCTCTATCCTCAGAGCCCTGTCAGTAAAGTGAGGATAATAATAGCTTCCTCTTGGGCTTGAGAACTGAATGGATTTGATATTTAGATATGATATGAAAAACAATTTTTAAAATTAGTATGATCTGTGGGCCTGTACAATTTAAATACCAAATGTCTTTTGAACTAAAACTCTTCATCACACAACTGCTGTCCCTGTGATAGAACTTAGCCCGGATTTTGCAGACAGAAGTTGATACTCTGCCTTCCTGTAGGAAATGGAATTCTGCGAGAGCAGATCCAGCCGAGTCTCTTCCAAATTAGATCTTCATTGGATTTAAACACCTGAGACTTTCTAGGACAAGCAGAAAAGCGCTTTAAAAAATCAAATGCAAAGAGTTGGTGACCATTTGCTTTCCTGAATGATCAAATTAGATGTGCATTCTGGAAGAATGGCTAGTTAGACCATCCTCAGAAAGCTGGATCTCATCACACATTCACCACAGGATGAACGCTCCTGCTGCAGGCTCCCGCCCATCTGCAGAATGCATTAGCGTTCTCTACCAGATAACTCAAGGAAACTCCTTTGGGGCGAAGGTGAGTTACTAACCTTTCCCATGTTGCTCTGTGATGATCTGCTTACACGTGTATGTTTTACGCTTCTATTTTCTTTAATAGCCTAGGAGATCCTTAAGAATACAACTTGTATCTGCCATGCTAGGAAATTTAGTCACACATCGTGATTGACATAGTAGAGGTGCTCACTAAATATCTGAGGAAGAACCGTAGAAAGGGAGAGAAGAGAGGAAGAGAGTGAGGAAAGGGGAGGGAGGACGGGAGGAAGCCGAGGGAGCAGGACGGAGAAGATTCCGCTGTCAGATTTTAATTCAGCCCCACCTTGGAGGGAAACATTTCCGAAGATACTTTTCCTCGTTGGTAGGCTGGCATTATACATGTGTGTCAGAGAATCTGCAACAAACAACATGAAAAATACTCTCTGCCATTTCCTCCTCTGCTGGGATTGAAATGATGTTGCTAAGAGAAGACATATTTTAAATTATGAGGCTTCCTTGGTATTCCATGAGATTTCCTTCTCTCATTTGAAGAGACATCAATAATGTTGAAGCGTCTGTCCCGGTAGTGTCTTGACAATTTAGCGCTTGTAAAAATGAGACTTTCCAGCTCATTAATTTGCTTACGCAAATAGAGCCCAGAACCAGTTAATCCTGAAAAGCGACTACTCTATTTTCATCTGGTAATGACTGCTTCATGCCTGGACTTCAGCCTAAACTAGATAAAGGCTCTCGACAGAGACTATTCATTCCCCACCTGGGCTACTCAAAAGAATCTACTCAAAAGGGAAAACAAATCCAACACAGCATGGCAGGTGCTGGTCATTTCTTTTCCTGAAAATGGCAGAGAACATCATTATTCAATCCAAAGGCAAGGCCACAGCAGCCAGGTCAAAATTGTTATCAGTCAACATGAGGCATACAGCAAAGAGCTTTAGATGACTTTCCTGAGAGCCAGAACCAGATTGAAGCCCTTCAGTACAGGTCCGTCAGATCTTTCTGAGGGTCCTTTTATAAAGTACTCTCTTGTTATGGAGCTAGGTCTAAGGGCTCTTGTAGCAAGAGAAAACTGGCATTGTTTAAATATGTTTAATACCCCCTTCTTTCAAATGCAGAGATGCAAAGTGCAGAGGGCTGACAGTAAGAGTCACTGAAAACTTGCTCTTGCAATTCTCACCCTTAAGAGAACCATCCTCTAATTCCTGTAGCAAGAAGTCGAAAGTCCATCCTCAGTAGCATCATTGCTCTCATGATTTCGCCCCAAGCCAGTCTGTCCCTTCTTCCTTCACCTCTCAAGGTCATGGATCCACCATGCCAGGCTGGTCGCTATCCCTAAAAACTGCCAGTCACTAACAAAACTCCATCAAGTGAAGCGTCATGGTAACAGCCATCACCCATTTTTGCCTTTCAAACCCAGGTCAAAGGTTTCCCATGGTCCTGAGTTAATGAATAAGATCAACCTCTACATCCCTTACTATTGCCCAGTACTCTGCATTTCTCTTACAAAACATGCTTCTGCTTTCTCAGCTAATCATTCATTAATCAGAACTTGTTTATAAAACTGGATTTTCTGCATTCAGTCTGATCATAAAACTGCAAACTGACTCTGAATGAACTTCTAGTCACCTTGATGTGACTAAACTGGATGGGAAATGAAGCTCAACCCACCTACTAGGTCAGGCAAATTGCTGGAGCCTCAGACTAGGAACTCCCTCCAAATTTCAAAACCATAGTCTCCTGGGGGTACCCAGTCTATTTATTGATAGAAACTCTTTAATGCATTACTGATTTTAATTTCTGCAAAGTACTGGGTTCATTAATTACCTCACAGTCATTCATTGCTTATGGCCAATACATGTAGGGTCAAACATGTATAGTGAACGGATAAAAATAAAATGATTCTAAAACTAATTTCCCAAGGCAAGAGAGACACATTCTCCCCCTAGCCTCTGTGCCCTCATGTGTACCTCCTTGTGGCCCGTTTTCCCATGAGAGAGCTAGCTCGATGAAAAAAAACAGGACTATTTATTCATCTCTGTATCTCCAGTGCTCCTTGTACACAGCAGGTGCATAGCAAATATTTAATAAATGAAGGAATGAAAGTAAAAATGGACCTAATGGAAGAAGTCTGCCCTCATGGAGTAGGAGCCATCCCTGGAATGGAGTGAGTTACATTTACTGAGCTCTGTCTGTATGATCTTGGACCCAAGTCCTTTAATTTTTCTGATTTTCTTTCTTCAATGGGATTGTGGGGACTCAGTAAAATACTGATAATCCATGTTCAGTACCTGACAGATCGATCATAAGAGCAAGGCAGAATTCCAACCCAGCGCTCTCTGAATCGGGGCACAAACACTTAACAACTGGGTCCCAGTTACTTTCAGTAAATCTCATTTTCAACACAGGTAACGTAACAAGTTTTGGAGCAGCTGTTCTCTAATGTCTCATTCAGTTCTGAGACATTAAGAAACATTTGCTGTAGTTGGGTTATAGCATTCATTCATATGGAAGTGTGGGTGTTTATAAATTGGTTTCATAGTAGGGCTGAGTACATTGGATACTTTTTCTTCCATTCTTGAGATACTTCACTAAGCATATGTTCCAGCTCCATCCATGTAAACATAAAAGAGGTAAAGTCTCCATCTATTTTTAAGGCTGCATAGTATTCCATGGTGTACATATACCACAATTTATTAATCCATTCATAGGTTGCTGGGCACCTGGGCTTCTTCCATGACTTAGCAATTATGAATTGGGCTGCAATAAACATTCTGGTGTAAATATCTTTGTTATAAAGTGATTTTTGGTCTTCTGGATATATACCTAGTAGAGGAATTGAAGGATCAAATGGCAGGTCTATTTTTAGATCCCTAAGTGATCTCCAAATAGCTTTCCAAAAGGAACGTATTAGTTTGCATTCCCACCAGCAGTGCAGAAGAGTTCCCTTTTCTCCACATCCATGCCAACATCCACACTTCCATATGAATGTTATAACCCAACTACAGCCCAAGATGAAGGGGAAAGAGGAGGGGGAGGGAAGGGAAGGGAGAAGGATGGGTAGAGGGAGGGTAATTGGCAGGACCACACCTATGGTGCATTTTACAAGGGTACATGTTAAATCTACTAAATGCAGAATATAAATGTCTTAACACAATAACTAAGAAAATGTGGTAAAGCGTTTGTTAACCAGTTTCATAAAAGTGTTTCAAATTGTATATAAAACTAGCACATTGTACCCCATAATTGCATGAGTGTACACAGCTATGATTTCATAAAAGTAATAAAAGAAACATTTGCTTTTGAGCCCACCTCCATTGTAGGAGATAATACTCATACATTCATGGCTCCCGCATATCAGCCATAGAGCATGCCTTGCCATGTCAACGCTCAAAACTCCATCTCGAAATCCTTCAGATTTCTTTCACAACAGTCCAAGAGGACAGCAAATAATTTATTTTTCTTGTTTGTTTTTAAAATTGTAATGTGCAATAGAAACAAAATTATTTCAACAGAATAGGGGTAGGGGGTGGGGAAGGGAGTTGGCTGTTCTGTACATTGCAGGATGTTTGTCACCATGCCTGCCCTCTACCCTCTAGGTGACAGCAGAATGCCCTACCAGTTATAATAATAAAAAAAAAAAATCTCCAGATAATACCAAATGTCTACTGGCAGGAGGGAGCAAATTGCCCTCCTGTTACAGCTCCACAGTCCTAAACCAAAGTTACAAAGAATTTTTCCTGTGTATTCTCATAGGAGCTTTATGATTTTAGGTTTCATGTTTATGCCTATGATAAAGTTTGAGTAAGTCTTTGCATATGGCATAAGTCACTGTTAAAATTTGATTTTTTGCACATTGATGTATAATTTGTTCCAGAACCACTTTTTGAAGTGGACATTCTTTCTTGACTGAACTGCTATTGCAAATTTGTTGAAGAGAAGCTTACCATGTATGCCTGGCTTTATTTCTGAACGCCTTTCTCTGTTCCCTTCATCCATTTGTCTATCTCGACACCACTCTACACCCCCTCAATTACTAAGCATTAGGGCAATTCTCAAAGTCAGGTAGGGTAAATTCTACAACTTTGTTCTTCCTTTTCAAAGTTATTTTGGTTATTCTAGACTTTGACACTTCCATCAAAATTTAGAATCAGCTTGTCAATTTCTACATAGGATGCCTGCTGGGATTATGATAGACTATCTTGAATCTACAGATCAATTTGAGAAAAAGCCACGTCTTAACAATGCTAAATTTTCCCATTCATGAATGTTATGTGTCTCTCCATTTATTTATGTCTTCTTTAACTTTTCTTAGCGGTGTTGTGGTATTTTCAGCACACAGCTCTTACATGTCTTTTATCAAATTTATCCAAACAGTATCACATATTTTTATACTATTGGCCACGATACCATTTTTTTATTTCAATTTCTAATTTTTGAGCTAACATATAAAATTATAACTGATTTTTACATACTAACTTCTCATCTTGCAATAATGTCAAACTCACATATAAGTATTGTGAACTTACATGATAACTGTTGTTAAATCCACTGATGTTCTACAGAGATGATTATGCCATCTGTCAATAAGGAATGTTTCCTTTTTTCTTTCTACTTACATATCCCTTGTTTCTAAATATCCCTTGGGGTTTTTTTCTTTTTTAAATTTCATATGAACGTGAAGGTACAAATGATGTGGTTGCATTGATCGCATTTGTTGGGTAAAGTTCAAGTTGTAGTTGAACCCTTCACCCAGGAGTGTGCTGTCTTCCCTCATGCTGTGCCCAGTAGGTCACAGTTTACCAGACCACCTCCTGCTTCCTCTCTTCTCTGTCCCTCTTCCCTCCTCCCTCCACTCCCTGAAAGGGTGGCCCAACTGTGCTGACTTTGGTCTCTCCTGAGTCTCACTCCTGCTAGGGGGGAGTTTTACCTGCTCTCTGGAATGGTGCCGTCCTGCATCTGTGCCCAGCGGCCAACCCTGGTGGTTCAGCCCACAATGAAGACAACACTTTTTTTTTTCTATTTTACTGGTTAGAACCTCCAGTACAAGGCAAATAGAAGTGACAGGAATGGACATCTCTTTGTTATTTTCTTACATTAGGGAGAAAACGTTCAGTCTTTGTTGATTCTGATGCTGGCTACAGGCTTCTTGTATGTGCCATTTATCAGGTTAAGAAAATTCCCTTTCATTCTTAGTTTTCTGAAAGTTACATTGGAAATAGATATTGAATTTTATCAACTGCTTTTTCTGAATTTTGAGATAATGATATAGTTTTACTCTGAGTATGTTAACAAAGTAAATTACATACATGGATATTTATGAAATCTGCCTTGCGTTCCTAGGATTAAACTATTTGTTCACGATGTATTTTTGGCAAACATATGTTGCCAGATTCAATTACTTAAAATTTTATCTAAAATTTTTGCATCTTCTGTGTTCAAAAGTTCTATTCGTTCATAATTTTTTGTAAATATCTGTTTTGTTATCAAAATAATGCTGACCTCACAAGAAAGAGTTGTGAAGTATTTCTTACTCTTTGATTTTCTGGAACAGCTTCTGTAAAATTGATACTGTTTTTTTTTTCCTGAACATTTGGTAGATTTTTTTCAGCAAATCCATTTGGGGCCTGGAATTTTCCTTGCAAAAAGGGTTTTAGCAAAGTGTTTATCTTTAAAAATCCTTCCACCTTGGTATTTTTTT
>NW_003852417.1:6826566-6830957 GCF_000181295.1 Otolemur garnettii
TTTAAATTAATTATTTTCATGATTCCAAGCTGTATGTTTTGTTGACCTAAACTCTATTGTGCTAATAAGTGTTTAATTTAAGGTATTTATATATCTTCAGTTTATCACAAAGTACCTACAAGTTATAACACTTTAATAAATTTATAAACCTTACAAATGTATGTTCCATTTCTCCCCTCTTGACATTATATACTTTTTTTCTATGTACTTATAAACTCGGTTAACAATAATAATTGTTATTATTTTCGCTTGAAATCATTTTCAGGAGATATAAATTCACCCACTCAGCACTGCCAGTGCTCTTGGTTTCTTTGTTTGTTTTGTGTGTGTAGATCCGGACATTTGTCAGTATCATTCCTCTGAGCCTTTATTTCCTTTAACATTTCTCGTAATACAGTTCTGCAAGTGATAGATTATTTTAGCTTTTATGTAGTTAGAAAAGTACTTATCTTCCTTTCTCATTTGAAAGATATTTTCTCTGGGTATAGAAATTTATGCCGACCATTTTTTTCCTTTTAGTACCTCTCCCATCAGAAGTTCACTGGCATCCTTACCTTTATTTCTATGTAAAGCCCCACCCAACCTACTGTCTTTAAAATTTTTCCTTCTCACTGGCTTTAAGCAATTTTACTATCATATCCATTCATCGATGCTTGTTTTAGGGAAGGGGGGTGATTTGCTTTGTTTTGTATTGCATTGTTTTTTTCTAATTTTTTTCTTTCACTCGTTCCTCCCTTCAGAAACTCTGATCACACGTATTTTGGTTGCTGGAGGTAACTCCATGCTCTTTACATTTTTTTTCTATCTTCCATTTCCTTGTTTAACATCTTCAGTGTTTCCTTTATCTCCTAGAATACATGAACATAGTTTCAATAACTCCTTTTGTCTATTCGCCATTGTATTTTCTGTCATTCACTATAGATTTTATAGATAGATTTTTCCTTTTGTAATGAGTCATGTTTTTCCTTCTGTTCACATGCCTAGTAATTTTCACTGGATTTCAGACTATATAAATGTTCTCACGTTGGACATTTCTGTATCCCTCTAAATATTTTAGAATTTTGTTCCAAAATGTGGTTAAGTTATTTAAAACAGTTTAACGTTCAGGGTTTTTTTTCATCTTCGCTAATCAGGACTGCTGTACCATTTAGCCTCCAAGTAAGTTATGCCCAGACAAATTCCTTCTGAAACATCTACCCAATATTCCACGAAATCTAAGGTTTGCACGTTAGCTGGAGAGGGCAAACACTATTCCTAGGTCCCTATGTGAGCTCCAAGAACTGTTCCCTCCCGTCCTTTCAGTAGTTCCTTCCCACTGCAGGTCGTGTGCACACACACATGCACTGAGTGCTATATGACTGGATACTGGGGAACCCTCTGCTGGTCTCTGGTTCCACCCCACACCCTGTGCAGCTCTCACTCTCCAGCACTTTGCCTTGCGTGCTCTAGCTGCCTTGGCAGTCTGGGAATCCAAGCTCCCTCCCAGTTCTTGGAGACTGCTGGGCCCTCCTTGGGTGTCCTCTCTCTGTTTGGGAGCCCTTTCCCCAGGCAGTGAGCTGAAACAGTCAGAAAGCTTGTCTCACTTGTTTGCCATCTTCCAAACATCACTATCCCTCATTGTCTGACTTCACTATTTTGATAAATCCTTGTTCATATTTTGTCTCAATTTTTAGCTGTGACAGATTTGGGGGTTAACCTCAGTCACACTCCATCTTGAGCCACGTACACAAACCCTGCACGTATATACAGTCCATCCTCATTAGTCATGGATTTTGTTTATGTGAACTCACTTACTCGCTAATATGTATTTGTAACCTTAAAATCAAGACCTGTGACACATCTGCAGACATGCACAGGATGGTGAAAAGATTAAGTCACTAAACACACACGGCCTGTGGAGTCTGCGGAGGCCAGTTCTGCCTTCTCATTTTGGTTCTCACTCTGTAAACCAGAATCCTTTTCACAGTCTATTTAGTGCCCTGTTTTTAATTTTTGTGCTTTTTCCTGGTGATGCCACTGTTTAAAATGGTTCCCAAGCATGGCACTGAAATGCTGTCTGCTGTTCTAAGCACGAGGAAGCTGTGATGGAGAAAACATACGGGGTAGATAAGCTTCCTCCAGGCATGAGTTACAGTGCTGTTGGCTGTGAGTTCCATGCTAATGAATCAACAATACATATTATGTGTCTTTCCACAGAAACACACATCAAAACACAGGTTATGTATCAACTGGTTGAGAAAAATATTGTGACCACCAGCTCGCAGGAGCCTAACCCTGTATTGTTCCCAGAAGCAATAGCTCAATATTTGCTAATTCGGTTTTCATGCTGACTTTACAGATCCAAGTACCTAGAAGGAATATTGAGAATAGGCTCTGTTTTAGCTCCCATGTAAAGTAGGTAAATATCTATGCTCAACCAGAGGTTTTTTATGTTGTTTTCAGTCTGGTGAAGGGAAGAAATAATTCAGGAGGGTCGATGTAATAAGATGATAATAAGATACGTAGATGTAATTGTGTTTGTGGCAAGGAATTAGAGAGGCTAATAGCTAGAAAGAAGAACAGGGCATTTAGAATTATGAATTTACTGCCAGTATCCTAATCTCTCCAAACAGAATAACCTTCTTGACCAGAGTTTTTTTGAAAAGTACTTTTTTTAGGCATTCCTCATTGGCCTAATACATCAATCCCTTCAGAGTTCATCCATCCAATAAACATTCACTCCACACGCATGATGACCCAAATGCTGTGCCCAGATTTGAGGTTAAGAGATATGAACTCTCAGTCCTCTTCTTCCATAGAACAGGTTCAGATGGGAGAGAACAGGTGAACATCAGTACAGTGTGACAGGTACTAGGAAAGATGGACCCCAGGATGTCATGGAGAGGAGGGTGGTCACGGGGGCATCTTACAGGAAGAGAAATTCAAATAGGCTCAGTAGTTTCCCCAAGAATGGCAATTGGGGAAGCAGCATATTAAAGACTCAGAGGATACCTGGGAAGAAACAAAAGAGATAAGGGCAGAGTGGAATGCAAGCAAGATCATGCAAGAACTCATATTCCAGGCTCAGCAGCTCAGCCTGTATTTTTCAGGCAAACAAAAGTCAAGAAAAGAGTTTAAAATAGGAAAGGAACATGGCCAGACTTTCCCCTACAAATGGTCTACTAAGTTGCTATGTGGAATATGGATTTGATAGGGGAAGAAAAATCCGGAAGCAGGAAGACAAGTGAGGAGTTTGCTCCAATAATCAACACAGAAGATAATAATGGTCTAGACTAGGAAGTGCTGCTCCCCAAATTCCAGCCGTGCATCAGTGCTCCAACCACACCAGACCCCCTACTACTGCACCCCCTGCAGATGATTTTATTCCTGCCTTTGTGCTTTGGGCATCCTCCTCTTGCCTAGAATTTAATTTCCTGCCTTTACCTGGTTGCAAAGCTCCCAGTCATCCTTAAGTGCACCTCTAATTTCAAGTCTTCACCCTTATCTGCAGGAAGAGTCTGTCTCTCTTTAATCTCTATTTTCGTAGCTCCCCTTCACAGTAACTCTCTTCACAATTGATGCTCATTAATTTACAAAAGGTCTCAGCTGGATTGAGAGCTGCTTGAGGGCAAGGTTGTGTCTTGTACATCTCTACCTGAGTATATGCCGATTTTACTACATGCTGTGGATCAGAGGCCCTCAATTTTAGAGAACATTAGAATCTCCTGGAGACCATGCTGATCTATACGAGATGGATGTCCCCAAAGGTTTTGATTCAGTAGGTCTGAGTTGGGACCTGAGAATTTTAATTCTAAAAAGGTCCTAAGTGATACAGAAGATACTAGTTTGGGGACCATGTTTTGGGAACCCCCATTCCAGGATTTTGCACTGTGGACTTCCTAGGTTGTGATGCTTATTACCTCTGTGTTAATGTGAGGCTATGTTGAGCCAGGACGCATAGGATTTCCTTTATTTTCTTACAAACATTATATCTAATAATAGGTCTATCCTTGGGAACAAAGATTCTTGGGCATAATTTGTCATTTGATTACCTTAGTTCTTGACACTTCAAAAGAACCATTCCACACACCTATCACATACTCACTGTGCTCTAGCCGTGCAGACCACTCAGATTTTGCTACTGCTTTCCACCTATTAGCAGGTACCCAAGAATCGTGCTTTTCACCTTTCTCTATTGCATATGAAACTAATCACATGCCACACCAAGAAAGAGAAAAAAAAAATACTACTATTAGCCAAAATAATCAATGAAATGTGTCACCTATCTCAAAAATCTAAATCATTGTCCTTGTTACTACAATGTTCAAAGGCAATCCAATCTTCTACCAGCATGCTGTGGCACACTGGTATGCCATTAGAGGATCTTAAGTGTGCCACAAAAAATTTTAAAG
>NW_003852417.1:6831246-6833454 GCF_000181295.1 Otolemur garnettii
AAAAAAAAAAAAAAATTTCAAGGCAAAGTATATATATTCTTTTTTTTACTCTTTTATGATCAACATAATTTCAGTGTGCTGCAGAAATTTAACCATAGGTTCAAGTGTGCCATGAGATAAGAAAAGGTTGAAAAACACTGCTCTAGAGGGAAGAGGAGGAGGCTGGGGGGAAGGATTGGATATCCCCCAGCAACATCTAAATACCTAAGGGTCATCTCAGTGTTTTTGTCCATATGAGCCAGTGCTAATTATTCCGATGCATTGCCAAAATAGTTTTTCTTATAAAATCTATTCCACTGCATTTTCAGTTAGCTGTCAGACCTCCCTGGAGGGACATGTTCTATTCACTTCATTTATTTTTATAAAATTCTGCATATTTTCTTTTGTTTTCTTTGTAATCTCCTGATATCTTCACAGCTTCTCTATGGAAAAAAAAAATAACAAAAAACCTATACTAACAAACAGAAATAATTTATGTGGTTCTCTGCTTCACTTGGATCCAAAGAGTATGCGTGTCCCTGCGGCCCACCAATATAAATATCAGGGAGGTTTGACATGCCTACTACTTTCATGGGTTCAAAAATAGTTGTTTTTTTTTTAATTTATCAGTCATGACATGTTCTCTTTTATTTCTGAATTTTCATTGAACTTTAGAATGATCACAAAGTTAGCAATTATCTCTGAGTAATTTCTATTGCTGATTTCCCTGGGGCTTCTCTTACAGAGGTATTCCATAAATGTCCAGAGTTCTTGTTTCTGCCAGATACTTCTAACAGAAAATAATTATCTACAGCCCTTTACATTATCTTGAAGACTTGTTATATCCCTTGAGAGATCAAGTGTATATGTTTATGTGTATTTGTGAAACAGAGTAAATATTTCCAGCCTCCTATATCTGCTTCTCTTTTGGTTCGTTGGGCTATTATGTTCATCAACACTATGAAGCTTCAGGAGGAACATGAGTATCTAGAGTATTTTTTTTTTTTTTACATGATGAAGGGTTAGCCCATCTTCTTTATTTTAAAACATATAATATGGCTTTAAAACTTAATAATGTCACACAAAGGAGAAATAATGTATTTCAGAGTATAGATTTCAGAACCAAATGGACCCAGGTTTGAATTATAGATTTGCCACTAAGTAGTTACATAAACTACAACTTTTCTAAGATTTGATTTCCTTAGAAATCAAGTTAAAATAATAACCTCTCTGAAGCTAATTAGATAATTTATATAAGCACTGGGCACCATGTAGATGTTCCAAAGGGCTAATAGGCTAGTGCAATCTCTCTCTTCTCTCTCTCTCCCCATCCACACACACCATCAAACTTTATATATATTATTTTACAGTCTTAACATGTTTGACCTATGCATCATCTACCCTTAACTTATGGATGACATAGTCAGATCAGATAGCATTGCTACTAAGTATATATCAAAAAGAATGAATTAATTCTTATTATGCATCTACTTTGTGTAAAAGATCATACCTCATTTAATACTATTACAACCACATTCAAGCTTGGGATTAGCATCCCCATCTTTATTGAAAAAATAAATCAAATTAAGGGAAGTAAATTAACTCAGCCAAGAACACAGAGAAACCTAGGAAATGGCAGAGCCAGCCCAAGCACGCGTTTTCCCATCTCACTGCTACACCAATAACATACAGGGCATAGTGGACGATCTCAGCTCCAGAGATCTGGACTCAGATCTGACTTGGGTTCGTTGTGCTGTTAGGGGAAGTAACATAATTTAAGTTTCTTCACTGGAAAAAATGGGAAGAAAAATAGTGCCAAGCTTCCAGGGCTGTTTGAGCATTAAATATGTTAATTACTCTGAAGCTCTGAGCATGGTGGTATCTGGCACATAGGGAGAGCCTAATGAATAAAGTCTATTAGCAATTTTACAAAGTGGAAAGAAAGGTCATGTCTCCTGCAGATCAGAGTGAATATGATTCTGAATTAACAAAAAACAAGCTAAAAAAATTTTTTTTTATTTTTACATGAAGCATCTTTCTTTAAATTTCTGACCAGGAACAGAGAGATTTAGCTGCCAAATGGAGCTCCTGATTTCAGGTGACAAGTGAGGTGAGATATCCAACACATCGTCCCACCTCCCCTACCTTTTATTTCCCGGTCATGGGATGGGTCTTATCTGGGAAACATATCAAAGATAATGGGTAACCATCAAAGGGTTTTTGAACAGG
>NW_003852417.1:6834266-6835237 GCF_000181295.1 Otolemur garnettii
TTCCTCACAAAGGAAGGAGGAGGTAAGATCCAATGTATAAGTACTCATCAAGCCTCTGGATGCATCATACTTGTCAATGGTCTATTGGTAAAAACTAATCACATGTCATGTCTATAGTTCATGTGAGAGGAGTCCTTCTTGGAGGGATGGTTCATCAGAGCACACCAATCTACCACAAGCACCCCCAAACTTCTCTTTAATCCATTGTTTTCCTCTCTATCATACCACCCTACACATTTCTCATCATTTATTTGCTTGCATCACCTACTTCCCCAGTAGATGACACTTCTCAAGGGCCAGGACTATGTTGTATTTATCAAATCTCCCACCATAGTACCTGGAGCACAATAGATGTTCTATTAATGTTCAGTGAATGACATAAAAGCATTAGAAGGAAGGAACAGATGAAAAGAGGTAGGAAGACAGGCTAGAAATCAGAAATATTCCCATACCTTTAATTTCTGTAGTAGAAAGAAAGGACAAGTTATTTGGTTTCTAATTCTGTAATTTTCAAAAGATAATATATCTCATAAGAAAACCCAGAGATCAAATACTACATTCATTAAGACCAAGACAGGCTATGGGGTTTGTGATCCAAAGATATGTCACTCCAAGTAGTGGTGTGAAAATATTGGCCTAAATGTGCTTCATACTGTCAACTACCAAATGCTTTTGGAGACTGAGCACTCACAGTCTGAGTAACAGCCAACATTTTCCTGCTTTGGGAAGAATTTCTTCACAGACTAAATCTAGCTCCTCCTGGCACTCTCATACTTTGTTGTTGGCCAAAGTCTGCCCATTAGAAAAACATCCAAAGGCTCTGTCAACGATGAATAAGATCTGCAGTTTAGACATATATAATAATTTTGAATAGAGAAGTTACTCTGGGAGAGAGTAAAGGATGGGTAAATTCCCACTTAAAGGGTACATTGCATGGGTATATTGCACAATTCCTGGGTGAAGGACACAAC
>NW_003852417.1:6835312-6842978 GCF_000181295.1 Otolemur garnettii
AGATAGATAGATGTTATTCACTCCAAACCTCACCTCCTCTCTCTGCTTATCTTTTCCTGGAAAACTTAATCACCTTCCTTCTCCCAATTTTCAACTACTTTTTATATGTTGGTAATGCCCACATACCTCATCTCAAGCCCACAGATCTCTTCTCAGCTACCAATTCTATCCTATATAATTTAACATTCTGTTCTACAGGACAAATCTGGAGGACCCACAGGCTCCTTGACTGAAGCAAATCTGTACTCAATATCTCTCTCTCTCTCTCTCTCTCTCTCTCTCTAGACTATCTTTCTTTATATATTACTTGTATAGCAGCATTATATCTACCTGTTCAACTAAACTAGAAATATTTGAGTCACACTAAACTCCTCCCACACCCTCCAACTCCTCACACCATTGGTAATTAAATCCTACATTTTCTGCATCCTAATTCAGCTCTCCTTTATTTCTTGCCAAGGTTTGTTGCAACAGATGGACAATTGTCTCCCTGCCTTTAATCTTTCCCCTCTCTATTTCTTTCTCTATGGCACTCAAAATGATTCTGATCACTCTTTGCTTTACAATTTTCAATGGCTCTCTAACATACCAAGATAAAGCTTCAACTCCTTTGGGCTTAGAAGGTTTCCTAGGACTACTCTCTTCCTGCCTAAGCTGCACCTTACCCTTTACTCTGTCATCCATCTCCTTTGGAGACCTTATACTGGTATAACTTACAAAGCATTTTTTTTCTTTCTTCCAGTAGGAAAGGTCTCCTCCCCTTATTTGACTATCTGACTCCTACTCACTATTCAAAATTCTTTCTTGGAAACACAAGCCCCCATGACTCCCAGCTGTGTTCCTTCATCATTCCATACTTCCTTCTGATATAATAGCACGTCTCCTGGCTTTGGTGTATGTTATCTCATGTCTGTCTTCCCCACCTGACTGTACACTCCAAGAGAGCAGAGATCGTGTTATATTTATCTCTGCGTCCCCAGAGATCAATAAATACCACTTCAGTTTTGTAGAAACAATATCACTGTTATGAAACAGAGCTCTGCAGATGTGGAGCCAGTCATAGCTGCCAAAGTTTAACAAGCAGGAAAAGAACTCATCCTGTGAGAGTCTTCTTCCCACGCCTGAATGAAGCAGAAAAAGTCACAAGCAGAATCCCATCTGGCAGGGTTTCATAAAGTAGAAGTGACACCATACAATAATTAGCCTGTTTCCTGAGGACAGAAGGGATGACTTGCTCTGTGTTTGAAAATGTTTGTCACTTATCCTTTTCATTAAGTCACCTTTTACCTGGTTGAGACAGAATGCTTCCCCCCAAATTCAAGTCAGTGTTGCACTCTCATGATCTGATATTATCATGTTACCATATGGTTTCAGGGAATGAGTTTCTCTACCTTGCAGCCATGGAGACTTTTTGCACATCACTTATGTGGAGTATTTGTTACTCAACACTTACCTCCACCCTCTCCTTTGCCCAGAAAACTCCTAGTTTCCCTTGAGACCCAGTTTAAAAACTGTTACTTCTGAAATATCCCCTCTCAAATTTCACAACTGACTTGTCTCCTCATTGTGTCTATTCACCAAATTGCATGTGTCTGTTTGCCTGTCTGTCTTCTCTAAGAGATGACGAATTCCCTGAGGCTGAGGACAGGGTTCTATTTGGATCCTCATTGCCTTACAGGCACACAGAATATTGAAACTCTAATAAAATTATTTTTGAATTAGTGAATAAATATTATAATTGGGTGAAGGAAGTAGAGAGAAAAATTACTGAAACACATATATGTTGGAAAGTTGTACCAAATAGGAATTAATATAAGCAGTAATATATTTATAAATATATTCTATTGTTAAATTTACTCTCTGAAGTTATTATGTTATGATTAGAATGCAATAAGAACTCATAGTTTTCTTCAGGAGAGTGTTAAGAAGACTGGTTTCTATCCTACAGAAATTATTCCATGCCTTTTGAGAAGGAGGGAATCTCCTCAATTCATTTTATGAAGCCAATACAACGCTGATACCAAATCTAGGAAAGGTCACAACAAAAGAAGAAAACTACAGACCAGTGTCCCTTGTGAACATAGATGCAAAAATCCCTAGCATAATACTAGCAAACCAAATTCAACAGAACATTAAAAAGATAATCCTCCATGATCAAGTGGGTTTTATCTCAGGGATGACAGGATGGTTTAGCATATGCAAACCAAGAAACATGATTCACCACATTAGCAGGAACAAAAACAAAGACCACACGATCATCTCAATAGACGCATAAAAAGCATTCAATAAAATCTAGCATCCTTTCATGATTAAAAAAAAAAAAACTCTCAAGAAACTAGGTATAGAAGGGGCCTACTTCAAAATTTTAAAAGCCATACATGGAAAACCCACAGCCAGCATCATACTGAATGGGGGAATGTTAAAAACATTTACCCTATGCACTGAAACAAGAGAAGGGTGCCCACCGTCACCACTTCTATTAAACACAGAGCTGGAAGACACTCGAGCAATCAGGTAAAAGGAAGAAATAAAGAGCATCTAAATCTGGAGAAATGAGGTCAAACACCCCTTTTTGCCGATGATATGTTCTTATATGTAGAAAACTCTAAGGACTTCACAAAAGGACTCCTGGAATGGATAAACAAGTTCAGCAAAGTCTCAGCTTACAAAATCAATGTACATAAAGAAGTAGCATTATAAAAATTAAAAAAAAAAGTAGCATTTCTTTATACTAGTCAAGCAGAGAGTCAATTCAAAGATCTATACCATTCACATTAGCTATGAAGTAAATAAAATACCTAGGAATATTATTAACAAAGGAAGTAAAAGCCTTCTATAAGGAGTACTATAAAACACTGATGAAGTAAATCATGGAAGACACAAATAAATAGAAAAACACTCCCTGCTCATGTATTGTAGGATCAACATAATTAAATGTCAGCACCACCCCAAGTGACTTGCAGATTAAATGCAATCCCTATCAAAACACCAGCATAATAGTTCACAGATCTAGAAAAAAATAATCTTAGGCTTCAGTTGGAACCAAAAAAGCCCAAATAGCTAAACCAATCTTAAGTAAAAAGAACAAATCTAGAGGCATTATATTAACTGACTTTAAATTATACTACAAAGCTATAGTGACCAAAATAGCATGGTACTGGTGTAAAAGAAGACATACAGACAAAAGAAACAAAATAGAGAATCTAGAAACAAAACAATAAATAAATAAATTTTTTTTAAAAAAGAAGTGGTAAAACAAGAAAACTAAAAGTTATGATTGCCAGGTTGGAATCTACAACCAACTGATCGTCAACAAAGCAGACAATAACATTCTCTGGAGGAAGGAAGCCCTATTCAATAACTGGTGGTGGGAAAATTGAATAGCCACATGCAGAAGAATGAAATAAGATCCCTATCTCTCAACATATTCAAAAAATAATTCAAGATGGATTAAGGACTTGACATGAAACTGTAAAAATTATAGAAAAAAATGTGGAAAAATATTTCAGACATTGCATTAGCAAAACATTTATGATAAAGATGTAAAGGCAATCACAGCAAAAACAAAAGTGAATAAATGGGACTTAATTAAATTAAAACTCTTCTTCACAGCAAAGGAGATAATCAACAGAATAAATAGACAACTTACGTAACAGGAGAAAATATTCACGAACTACATACTGAACAAAAGACTGATATCCAGAATCTACAAAGAACTCAAATAAATCAGCAAGAAAAATAAACATACAAAAGTGGGCAAAAGATACAAAGAGAAGTTTTTAAAAGAAGATAGACAAATTGCCAAAAATGATACGAAATAAATACTCAAGATCACTAATCATTAAGGAAATGCGAATAAAAACTACAATGAGACTCTACCTTACCCCTATCAGAATTGTCATTACTAAAATGTCCCAAAACAACAGATACTGGTGTGAATCTAGAGAGATAAGAATGCCTACACACTGTTGGTGGGACTGCGGATTAGTACAATCTCTATGGAAGACAGAATAGAGATTCCTTAAAGAAGTAAGTGTAGACCTACCATTCCATCAAGTAATCTCACTGTGGGGTATCTACACAAAGGAAAGAAGTCACTTTATCAAAAATATACCTGCACAAGAATGTTTACTGCAGCACAATTCACAGTTACAAAGATATGGAATCAACTTAAGTGCCCTTCAATTCATGAGAAGATAGACAATGGGGTCTAAACACATCTGTACATACACACCATGGAATACTACTCAGCCATAAAAAGAAATAAAATAGTGTTATTTACAGCAATGCGGATGAAACTGGAGAACACTGTCCTAAGTGTAGTATCTCTGGAATGGAAAACCATAGGTTCTCACAAGTGCGAGCTAAGAAATGGGTACACACAGACAGAAAGTGATATGAAGGACATGAGAAACCCAGAAGAGGGGAGAACAAGATAGTGAGTGTAGGATAAAAAACCTACCTATTGGATGCAATGAACACTATTCTGGGGACGGGTACAGCAAAAGCCCTGACTTAACCCTTACACACATTCGAAATATCCGTGGAACAAAAATGCTTGTATGCCCTCAATTTGTATTTTGAAATTAAAAATAAATAAAACAAAAAATAAGTAGTAAAAACAAGACAACTAAAAGTTAATGATTTCCAGGTTGGAATCTCACTTCTACAACCAACTGTGGTTATGACTTAACCTCTCAGAAACATCATTTTCTCGCCAGTAGGATGAAGGTGTGAAGTTTAGTATTCTCCAGGAGTCTTCCTGCTCTAAACATCGCCGAGCCCATTTTCTTACTGTTCTAGCCTCCCACTGCTTTTCCCACCCACAGAGCTCACATGTCCTGGCCTCAGGACTCTGTCACCACTTCCCCTCACACACTCCCACTCAGCCTCCCACTCATCTCTGCACCATCTGTCTGACTGGGTGTTGCTCGAATCTCACTCAGCTCTGTCCACCAGCACCATGGGACTATGCTTTCTCTTGAAATCACCTCCTACTTTATGTCCAATGAGCTGTCTTCTCACCCTCCTTCAAAAAGTTGCTCAAGCTATTTTTCTCCCCGAAACTCACATTTATCCTGAACCACCCTTAGTACTTGGGAAGGTGCTCATGTGTGTGTCATTTGTAATAATGATGATCACTAGCAGGACATTCTGATCCTTTGAAATTCTGCCTGCATCTGTCATCTTAATTTTCTCATAATCCTATAGTAGATAATATTAGTCATCATAATTTTACAGGAAAGTGAGATTCAAAGCAATTAAGTGAGCTCTCCAGAAATGTGGTTAAGTCAGGTCAGGTAGGATTCATGTTCAGGTCTTCTGGCTCCAGGTTTTATTTTCTTTTCTTTCTTCCCAGCATGTGTCTCATGACAGAAATTATGTATACAACCCTGAAAAGAAGATCTTTACATGCAGTGAGTGAATGCTGGTTAATCACTTGATTAATTAGTGACAGTCTTTACTATGCCAAGGTGAGTCCTGTATGACTGGCACAAGAGAGCCTCGCCACTTACCTCTACAAAGCAGCCAGTGAGGGGAAAAGCATCTTAAAATAGCACCAGGCCAACTGTTAAGGACACTTGGAGGTGGCACCAGGAAGGAGCCTTAAAGAGCTCGCTGCTCCTTGGTACAGATGCACAGTCTTGCATTTCTGTGAACTTGAAATGTTTTTGTATTTTTAGGTCTTGGAACATCTATATTTTCTGCCCAGAATGCCTGTTTCTACCCTATACTTTCTTATCTAGAAAATTACTAATCATTCTTCAAGTCTAAGATCAAATGCAACTTCCCTACCTGAACAGCCTAGGCTGGGACCTAACCACTACTCTGGACTCCACGGCATCTGGTGCCTCTCCACATCACAACCCTTCTCCCCTGAACTGTAGTTGTTTCTTGTCACCATCATTCTTCCCAAAAGGAGTATCCAACTTGCAGTGGGTTACATGCTGATTTTGAGAGACCTTTTTGTTTATTTTATAATTATCATCATCATCATCATCATTATTATTGCTGATCTGCTTTCCTTAGTGTTTTTGTATTTCATTTGTGGCCAAAGGCAACTCTTCTTCCAATGTGTGGCAGAGAAAAAAAAAAAAAAGGTTGGGTACCTCTGTGACCAGACCTTGTGATCCCTGACAGCAGGGGTGACTTAGTGTTTATCTCTTGATGGTACCTAAGTACCTGGGATACCTCTGATGTTCAGGATGGGTTTGAGAATGCAGGAATAGGTAGACCCATGTAAAAATTATTTTCTCTCTGCAAATCCTACTCTGCCTATAGGATTCTTCCAACCCCAGTAGACCAGAGAATGAGTTTTACAGCTGACACACCTGCCTAATCAGAGACCAGCACCTCCTTCTAGGATTTCTAGTTGGCTCTTTCATACAAGAGGAAATAGCAGTGTCAATAGCAAAAGGTCACAAAAAAATAGAGGCTGGTTCTCTGATAAAGAATGTTTAATAGTAAACAATACCACCAGCAAGTAAGAGTCATGTATTGTTTATAATATTCTTTAAATGTTTATGCATAAAACACTTGAATAATCATACATGATACATATTATTATATTGGGTAAGCTCTTCTTATTTCTCATTACCTTTTTGAAAAGCCCCAATGTTGGGAACCATTTACGAAATTCTAAGGAGGACATGGAATGACTGGCTACATCAGAGAAAAGCAGCAGCTCTTAATGACAGAGCCTGAACAGAATTGGCCCCCACAGGATGGTCCTCTTACCTCTTTCAGCAGTGCCTGATGGGTAAAAATGGCCCTGTTAGGTCAGTTATGTGAGCAGCCTCTGAGGGGTCTGGAACGTGCAAACTCTTACAAACCACTAGAGCTGCCTTATGGTATTGGTTGGCTGCTGGAAAGAAACTATGCAACATTAAAAGGGTCTGATAATTTTCCCGGCATGAAAGGTATGTCTCATCCCACTTCGCAGAGCATATCATGGGGTGCTGACAAATATTATTGCCTGACATCCATCTCTTCACTACTTGATTTTGACAAGAAACCTGCCCCCTCTGGATTTGGTGTCATTACTCTTCTCAGCTCAAGAGTATTTTCCCTTACTTCCATCCAGGCCCAAATGTATTGACTCTGAAATTCCCTGCTGTTATCCCCAGAACTCCATCCCACTTTCCAAATCTTTCCACAGGGAAAGGATCCAGTCATAATATAGCCAATAAAGAGAACTTTACTTGATTGATGTAAAGTCATTAGCAGTGAGAGCCAAGCAATAATTCTGTACTCTTCTGTCTTATTAGAAAAATCTAAAATGGCACAAAAAAAATATTATGAATGTGGTCATTCTATATAATGAGCATGTTAAAATCTTGAATAAGAACTATCAAGATAATGTAAAAGCTCCAAAAACCTGGATGGGTAGTGTTTGTCTCATTTAAATAGAAGGAAAAGCTGGGTCAGTTGTCAGTGGAAAATGTGTCCTTTGTTGTCCCTTATTCTTTTTTTTTTTCAATTGAATGGTAACTATGTACATTAATGCACTTCTAGGGTACAGTGTGGGGTTTTCACATGCAATCCGAACTACTTCCATCAACTGGTCAACACAGCCTTCATGTCATTTTCTCAGTTATTGTTTTAAAACGTTCACATTTTACTCTTAGAAAGATTCACTTGTACCCCTATAAGATAAACCTCAGAA
>NW_003852417.1:6843310-6845331 GCF_000181295.1 Otolemur garnettii
TCTTTGTTGTAATGCGATTTTTGGTCATCTGGGAATATACCCAACAAAGGAGTTGCAGGGTCAAATGGCAGGTCTTGTCCCTTATTCTTAATATTGCCAGAATTGTCAAAATACTAGTCCTTCTTTTTTCTTTTTTTTCCCTCCAGGAAAGGGCTTCAGTTGTCTATTTCCCCCAAAAAAATCTGTTCCCCTGGGCGATGTCACCAAAATTCCAGTGTTGTGTATCTCTGGGACTACAGAGTCAAAAAGAAGCTGAGGATCATTGCCACGGGAGGCTCTTCACTCTCCATGGACTGTTGTGAGCGTCTGATGAATAGTCTAGACCTTCACCCTAGAAAATGCTCATAAGCAGTATGTGATGCCTAGTTTTACATTCATTTCAAACCTCAAAAGGCCACAAAGACCAAGCAGGCAGATACAATCGAACCCAATCCACCATCTTATTTATAGATGGAGACAGCAAGACTCACGATAGAGGTGACTTGGCCAAAGTGACGCTTGCCCCCATGGCCACTTTCTTCCCATCATATGCTGTGAGCTCCAAATAAAAACTCCAATGAGGCAACCAACTTGAATAGGCAATGGACATTTTAATGATAAAAACCTCTTATGAATATAACATGATAGTTGAATGTAAGGTGACAGATCTTAAGTAAACTAAGTCACTAAAATGAAGCCATGATATTAATAGTAACATAACAGTTACTGAACATCGACTAGGCACCAGGAAACATTCTAAATGTAATACTACACTTACTTTTAATCACCTTCCTCTGAGCTGAGTGCTGTTATGAAGCTTCTAGAGATGTCTGGCCCCTCAACTATCATGTGACACTACTGCTCTATCACAAACTGAATTAGAAAAATAAGTGCAAATTGTAGATAGATTTTTTTAATAAAATATACTTTTACTCTCATCAAGAATGTACAGGGACTCAATCTGAGCACTGCATGTTCTCCGGTGTGCATGAATGAGTAGTTAAGAATGGGTTGCAATTAGTCAATCAATATTTTTGGTACCAAATATCCATGCTCTTCAAGTGCTTCAAATTGCATGTAAGTGTTTTCTCAAGCATCTTACTTATTCCTTTTCAAAATCTCATTTACACTGTTCATTTGTAAAACTTATAAAGAAATTGTTTTACTTGACTAAAGATTTTCTATCCCCAATACTTGGAACTAAATTAATAAGGATAATCGTTGGCTTTTTTTTTTCCCCTCTTTAAGTAGAAAAAGAATTTTTTTCCAAATGAATTTGCCTCTTTTTATTCTCTTAGTAATTTCTCCCACAGTCACTACTTCCATTGTAGGTGATGAAATCTGTTAAGGCTCCACTTCAAGCATTGGCACTGCTAAGAGTGTGGTCTCTCCCTTTACGGTAACTCAGAATTATAACTTTTGATTCCTTTATATTCCAGTCTCAGGAGTGGTTTCCACTGTAGAATTTATCTGATGACAGTCTTATACTTTCTAGTACTGGCCTACAACCAGTCTCTAGCTCCTCCAGGAGCACTACAGGATGTCTTTAGTTTAAACATATATTAAACTAAAAGGCATTCTTTTGAATGAGTTTAAATGCATTTTATTTTTAGACAACCTACATGACATGCTTTTCCTTAAAAACAATGCCTCCACTCCAAATAAACCACCATCAAAATAAATTAAGAACTCAAGATAATATCAGTCCCGTTTGCTTTAAGTCCTGGTGTTAAATGGATGACAAGCAGCAGCCAGTTGTAATGACAGGTGATAGATTCAAAGTAATTGCCAAATTTGTGAACATTTTTCCAATTCTAAACCATCCTTAAAGAAAATCATATTTGGGGTCACACCATCCTCATGGTAGTCCAGGAGAGCAACCATGCCATCTGGATTCATGTTTTCAATAGTATTTGAAATTAGCCAGGATGTGCTTGATTTGTTCTGCAGCCCCTGTCATAAAAGGTTTTACTCTTTCTGGCCTCTGTTCTTCAAGTGTGCCTTTGATTGACTTCCTGTAATCTTTGATGTACTTCTTGTCC
>NW_003852417.1:6845499-6845842 GCF_000181295.1 Otolemur garnettii
TTCAAGGCCTTCAGCTGAAGCATTTCCACCAATGAGCAAGTCATCAATGTCACCCTCTGTCCTACTGAACATCTTCCCCTCCACCTCCAGGCACAAGCAGTCCATGATCTCTCAGATCTTATAAATGTCAGAGAACATCTCATCGTGGTTGATGAGGTCCGGGTTGATGGCAGCTGAAGGGAGAGCGTGGTAGTGCTTGCTTTGCAGGAAGGAGCCCAGAAGTCGGAGGAGCACTGTGGAGCCCAGTGGCACTTAGACCTGGCGAGGGGCAGAGGGGGGAGCCAAGTGGAAAAGTTTAAATAGAAAAATATCTTATAGATCAGTTAGTCAACCCATTCACTTT
>NW_003852417.1:6845862-6846599 GCF_000181295.1 Otolemur garnettii
TAATAAGGAAACACAAAGTAAATGTTATGAAGATCGCACAGCAAGTTGTTGTAAAAGCCAAGATGGAAACGCGTGATCTACTGATCATGGCAGACCAGGGTTCTATCCTGTGTCCAGTTACAACTCTCTGAGGTTTTAATTTTTTTTCAAATGAGCCCTTCATTCCTCTAAATTAAAAGAAAACTGAAGTGACATTAGAATTTTTAAAGGGGGGATGAAACTGTGGTGGATTTGAGTAGTAAATTCACTGGCATAAAACATATATAGAATCTTTTTTTTGTTCAAAATACAAAATGAATGTTTTTTCCTTAAGTCTTAGTTGCCATATCAACCACCATTCCTTGTAGTTTAAAATGGGAATTTCAAAGCATGTCTTAAATAAAACTTTAAAACAATGAAAATGTAAGCATTTGCCAGGATACCATGAAATCTTTTAATTGAAATTTCAAAATAAGAACCAGAGCAAAAGGAAAAAACCTCCCTCAAGTACTGTCCCCTGACACTCTTGAACCCCAACCTGTCCTGAACTTGAACCCCTGTGATGTCCAGAACTGATCAGCCTCTAGCAGATGGGTAGGGGAGGGGACTGGCCACTGTCCAGGGCCAGAAGAGCCAAACCCCGGCACAAGCTCTACACAAGAAGCTTCCCCTCCCACACTCACATCTTCTGTTACCCCCACTTCTCCAGGGATCACAGGGAGCCTCCGAGGCTAAGAAACTTGCCCAAATGTCACATG
>NW_003852417.1:6846910-6915584 GCF_000181295.1 Otolemur garnettii
GAAAATCCTCAAAATCGAGGAGTCTAAACCCTTGTTCAAGTGCAGTGCTTAGACCAGCAACAAAGGTGTCACCTGCAAGCCTGTTAGGAATGCAGACTCGTGGGCCCCACTCCAGTCGTGCTGAGTCAGAACCTGTACCCTAACAAATCCCCAGGTGACCTGTTTGCACAGGAAGGTCTGTGAAACCTGATCTATCACAAACACCAAACAGAAAATCCCATTAGAATTCCAAAAAGGGAGACAGTAGGAGGGTGCTGGGGTGAGGACAGTGTGCAACTCAGAGGTGGCAGAACTTGAGTTAATCTTCTATGAGATTCTGGGTAGAACCCCTGTGAGGAGATGTTTAGAATCCTTCTGGGCAGCCAGGAGCAAGGGAAACGTACAAGGAAGAGCAGACAAGTGGGAAGTGAGGCAGTTCAGGAACAGAGAGCAAACCATTCTACCCAAGGCCAGGGATGCCTAGAGAAGAGGTTTGGAATTTTCCTTTCCATGCCCTGTAAAGCATTGCCATGTAAAGCATTTCAATTTTCAAAAAGAAAGTTGTTAAAATGAGGCCATACATTTGAGACAGGTGCTATGGGGCTAACAGACAGCTGGAATCTCCCGGCACACCTGCGCTGACTCAGCCACCTGAGATCCACCCACCGAGCAAGTAGCTTCACTGTGCTCCAGCCTGCTGCGGCCTGGACACCACCCGGGGCTCTGGCTACACGCACGGCCAAATTGCTTGATGAGGCTTCTGTGCTCTGCAGATTCTAGGGGCATGAAGGAATTCCGAGCCCAGTGTCAATCTGGTGAACACGCTTTTGATCCACACAAAGCAGGCGAGAGACATGGTCACTGGCTCACCGATGGTTAACATGTCCAGTGCCTTTCTCTAGACAAAGCAAATTTCACCAGAAGGGAGCTGACCTCCCCTGGCCCCAGTGATCCGCTATGATCATTAACTAAATGTTAATCATCCACAAATCAACGGGTATATGGCCTTAGAAAGGAGGTCTGCCTCTCAAAACCCAGGGCAATCCATTCATTCACACAACAGACCTTAATGGGTGTCGACCTCATGTCAAGGTTTAGCCAGCTACTGTGGATTTGGGCATGAAAAAAATGGTCTCTGCATTCAAGCAACTTAGAGTCTACCTTGAAGACAGCTAAGCAATTAAAATGTTGTGAGAAGTTGGCTAAATGGGGAAAAGGCAGAGTTTAGAGAAAGGAAAATTCTAGTCTGTTCAGAGAATTTAATGAGCCTCCACAGAGGAGATAGGAATTCAGCTGTCAGTGGGCACTTTCCAAGGAGACATGTACAAAAGGACATGGTGGTTCCAGGCAGAGGAAGGACTTTGCACAAAGTCAGAGAGGTGTGGGTAAGCAGGAAGTGCTAGAGGCTAACAGGTCATGTCTAAGAATACAGATTTTGAATCCACCAGTGAAGGATTCAAACAGGCTTTTCAGTTTAGTACAACAGATCCTAAGAAACTGGGTAAGGTAACAAATGTTTGTTGCAAGTAGCTAAATGGGAGGGGGTATTTGTTACCCAGTAATAGATAACTAATACATTATAGAACTGATGAGAAACTTAAATTTTTTCTCACTGGTACTAACTTTTTCTAAAGCTCAAAGGGAAGTATGGGGGGAGCTGGCAGTAAGCTCACCTGTTAGCAAGTCTTCGTAACTATGCAAAAGTAAAATACTGGATTTTGTGATCTTTGAGTTATTTGTTAGCCTTTTAAAATGTGCAGTGACATGTCATGCTTTTCTTTTCACTCTAAGTAAATATTGCCTTTTTAGCAAAATAAATATGCCAATAAATGTATAATGCACACCACATATATAAGATACTTTAATGGTATGTGGAGTGTCATGCTATGTTCAGTGACAGGTGCATGAGATACTATATATAAAAAAAAAAAATCATGTGAAAAGGCAAATAAATTTCATTCTGTGGACACGGATGAATCCAGAGCAGGGCCACACAGCCTCCACTCTCCCATTTGTCTTTCTGCCCCTTTATCATGACAGCTCCAAGAAGAACTCTGGCCCGTGCCACCGTCTTCAGGGAACCCAAGCTTGCAAAACACTGAGTGATTGTCTAGTGCGTTAGGACAGGCCGCTAACTCCTGAAGAGATCACACATCGTGCATCTCCAGGGCATTCCACCACCTTCTGCCTGGCTGCTCTGGGAGCCCCGCTGCTCACCATTTGACTTCACTTGCAAACCTATGGGCCCAAAATGAGACTGTTGTTGTCACCTGCAGACTGTAGCAAGTTTGGTGCAGCCCTTGCCTCTGACTACTTTTCTCCTGGAGATGCCTCCCTACAATTCTAGCAAATAACATATTCTAGCAAATAACATACTCCAGCTTGTTGCAAAGCTTTGCTGAAATAGCCAGTGAGTATCCACTTAAAAACAAGCCTGCCACAGGTTTCCACTGCCCTCATTTACATTCGGTTAAAGGTCATATTATACCCAGGAGCAGGACTTAATTAAGAAAGGTTAATGAGAAAAGTCCAGAGGTGGGTGTCTTTCCTGCATATCACACTCATTTCAAATAAATATAACTCGCAGCACGATAGAGAAATTAAGGTTTTACGGGAGTTCAAAATGAGAAAAGTCATAAAAAATGTGAACCCCTACAGAGAAAGGATAGACTAGACCTGTGAATGCCCAAATCCCTACATCCCAACGGTCAGCATCTTCACTTCGTGAGTAGCGATTTGACTTCATGGAAACATCACCTCTTACGTTAAGTTGCTACCGTTAAACTGAATTTTATTTGTTTTGCAGCTTTATATGTAGCGTGTAAATATGTTTTGATTTTAGGTACATCACAGAATCATAAGGCGGAGGAACTTAAATGCATTTCACAGGAGTGTACGTACAAGTCAACAGGTCCACACTTGAGCCTCTGCTGGCACTTTTGCAGGTTTCAGAAACACCAGCTTTTGTGAATAAAGCGCCATGAATAAACATGACAGGGCAGATATCTTTTCTTGTTTATTTTGAACAAAATCAAGAAACAGCCTCGATCCCCATCAGTGGGTGAATGGATAAAGAAAACGTGGTGTATTCAACAACGAATTATTATTCAGTCATTAAAAAAATAAGGAAATCCTCCTGGAAACAGAGCCTTGGAAGTGCAGGGCTGGGAGCAGAGGGAAGATTCGTTTGAATGAGAAAGGGGAGCCCCTCCCAGCGCATCCCCATATCAGGGAGCAGGGCTGGGTGCCTGCTTGATGAGCAGAGCAAGGGTTGAAGTTTAGTCCCCTGACTTTTCTCCTCACCGTGTCCAGGACTATGCTGATAAATGTCTAATAACCAGCTCCGTTTTACTGAGTTTGCCACTTTTCATGGTGTAAATATTTCCTCCATGACGAGTTTTAAGCTACTGATCTAATGTCACCGAACTTTATGTTTGGAAGCAAGGCTCATAATCAGCCTTCATAGCAGGTGTGAGCCAGTTCCACCACACCTCTGTCCCCAGCCACAGAAGTGCCCTTGCAGAGGACACAGCCTGCAAATCAAATACATGAGGAAAACTATCAGAATAAAACCTAGAATAAAATTGGCAAGTTTTTACCAATGAGCCCTAGCTCTAAACACAAACTCTTGTAACCACATTTGAAACACTGTGGCTTTAATGCATCACTTCAGGGCCCTTACTTTACCTCAACTAATATTCCATTTGAAAACTAATAACGGTTAGCCAGGCATTGTGGCGCCTGTAGTACCAGTTACTTGGGAAGCTGAGGCAAAAGAATCACTTAAGCCCAAGAGTTTGAGGTTGCTGTGAGCTGTGATGCCACAGCACTCTACCAAGGGTGACAAAGTAAGACTGTCTCAAAAAAAAAAAAAAAAAAAGAAAAGAAACTAATAATGGACAGAATAAGTCACATAACAATCATGACTATAGTTTACTACTCATTAGAGGGAAAGAAAATCTCATATCAAAAGTAGAATTCCAAAAAGGCTGTGAACAAGTTACTTTTGTAAATAACATCAAAGGAAACTATTATATCTTTGAATTTTGTTGAAAGCACAAAACTGATTTCAGAAATTTTTATCCCTCATACTAAATGATGTAGAGCGACCTTAAGTAATCTATTACACAGGCAAGCAGTTTTGCCCCAAATCTGCACTTAGTTTAAATCTTAATTTATACAAATGTTGGCGTATTTCTTTGCTTTCTCTTTTATTGGAATAGAGGCCAAATTTAAGGAAGCCAGGCCGGCCTACTGGTTAAAAGTAATCCTTTAGGTCAAGCATCTTGTTTGAAGAGCTGCTTGTTAGATATTTATCAGCATATCACGGAACACAGTGAGGAGAGAAGTTGGAGGAGTAAACTTCAGCCCTTGCTCTGCTCATCAGGCAGGCATGAAACCAGGCTCCTGATGTGGGGATGAGCTGGGAGGGGCTCCCATTTCTCCTTCAAGCAAACCACCCTCTGTTCCCAGCTGTACACTTGCAAACTCCTCTACCTGCTACTAGTATAATTCCAATCTAGTCACATAACCTCTCCTGATTCTCGTATCCACAGGGATAATAACCTCTCATAATTCTAGTATCCTCATGGATAATGTGAAGATGATAGCAGTGCTTATGGTACTGGCTTAGAAGTGTATGTGAAATACTTCCTGCCTGTGCTTAGCATGGTGTCTGGTGCATAGTAGATACTCCATAGACATTTAGCCATGGGATACTCAGTCACCCGTGGACAGATCTGGTGATCAAGCCTGTCAACTCCTTTCTAACCAGTCCAATCATGAGCTCATAATCGTTAAGGTTTTTGGCATTTCATAAATGTTCAATTCATCAGTGAATTAGTGAACATGATGACTCTCCGGATTTTTAATTTTCTAAGCTCTAGCTCTCCATTAACGTAGATACACAGAGAGTGGGTACAGAAGCCACTGAGGCTGAACGGAGGGATAGGCAGCCACAGTGGTGCGTGATGGACTCTTACTTGGAGGGATCCAAGTCACATGAGGTTATTCTGAAACTGGATAACAGATCAGAGATCAATTTAACTGTGTGAGGGAACTTGAGTAAGGAGCAAGACCCAGATTTCTCATTCACAATATATTCCTAGAAGTATGTTAAATAACCTGTCTATAACAGAGCCTGATGTATGGGTGGTCCATAAGGAAAAAGCTTTCCCCATCATCATCACTACTCATTTGTATAAACCGTCAGCATATCTGTGCCACATAAATCAAAGAACATTAGTATATTGTCCCTTTCTTCTCTGTGTGAGCTAAGATTCTAAAACATTTACAATTCTTAAGAAGAATAAGAAAAGACCTTGAGCTAGGAATTGGGAGACCAGGGTTCTGGTCCTGACATTAATTAGTGATATGACATTGACTAACGATGTCACCTGATCCTCTGATGCTGTTTCCTCTTCTGAGACAGTGCAGTCACCAGGTTACAGCCCGCCTAACTTACAGCTTTCTGTACCTACAAACAGGCTCCCCATAAAGATGGTTTATAATCAAATGATGACATTAATGATTTGCAAATGGTTTCTTCCGTGCATGTAAACAAATCCACATGACGTAAGTTTGTGGTGCTCACACAGCACCTTTATACGCATAGGGAAGTGGCCGATAGAAACACGAGAGCCCAAAGGAGGAGAAAATCTAAAGGCAAAAAGTTTATGACAAAAAACCAGCCAAAGATTTTCATTTCATTGTAGCAGAATTTTCTAAGCTCAAGGAATGAGATCCTAACACTGAGCAGTTTGGAAAGGTTTGCCGGGCAGTCAGTAAGAATGTCAGCTGCTGCAAGGCCATCTATGATGAACAAAAGGAACAGGTTGTACAAACAACCCTAGATCCTTTTTCAAGAAACCAACTTCAGTGGTAAGCTCCTCTCCTCCAGCCACAGCATCGAATACCGTCAGCTCCCATTTCATCCTCTCCCGCACCTCCATCATCATCTGGCAGCCTCCTTCTTGCCTCAAAAACGCCTGGTCCAGTAATCAAGACATTGATGCAACATTAGTGACTGTTCGCCTTTAATATTCTTTTTTGAAGTTTCCCCTATGTAAGCATCTTGTTTGAGCTTGTTTTTATATTCTGTTTGTTTGACTTAAAAGAAATGGGTCAATAGTTTTCTGTAACTTATTTTTACAGTACAGGGTATTATTACAGTATTATACTGTATTATTACTGCCACATATGAGCCATTATAATCTTATTAGTATTATTATATGTCTGCTATTCATCAGGAATCCGAGCTACAAACAAATGCAACCTAAAGATGTTTCAGGAATATCTCTCATCCATTACCCAAGGACCATCTGTATTGAGAAGACTGAGTTCCATGGTGGCTCAGATTTTTTTTTTAAATAGCTTATTATTTGAGCCTGCGAATATAAAATTCTTTTCTAGTTCTCTATTCTTTTAATCTACATCTACATCTACAAGATAACCATCTTCTGCAGTATTAAAATTGTCGTTTCCTTTAAGCCCTATCAGCAAATTGCTATACAGTTTAGCACTGTAGTTATAACTATAGACTAGAAGATAAAAATCAATAATCAAGTCATCTAACACATAAGTTAGCTATCATGATTTGACTGTTTGTTTGCCTGGCAAATAACTTAAATATTTATGATTCTGTGGCCAGTTTAGAAATGTGGTCTTTTGGTAGGATATTGAAAAAATAATAATAATAACTGAAAAATAATGCCTCTCATCAAACTCCAGTCAAATAGAATATTGAATAGCCTAATTGCATGCACAGCAATTTTTTCTCAAAAAATCAATTGTCCAAAAAAAAAAAATCAATCTTCCAGCATAAAGCCTACATTGATAAATACTTAACAGCCACACCTGTGCTTGTGACACGTTCTCCGTGTTGAATGCTCCGTCAAGCTCTAGTACAGATGAGCAATGAGGCTTGTGTCTTCACACAAGAGATGACATTTATTTTCTGCCTCTGAATTCATTCAGCCAAAAATACTCATTACACAATTATTGAGTATCTACTCTATAATATTCCCCGGAGCTCATGTCAGAAGAGATCATTACAAAATGATCTAGAGGTCTATATAAGGCGCTGTATGAGACGCTTATACACTGGAACACAGCAGTAGAGTTACAAGAGAAAATCTGAAAAACTAGCACAAGAGAAGGGTAGGAGGTAAGAAAGGAAACGATGTCCCTGCTTTGTTCTTTAATCACTGCATCTTTAATAAATCAGACATTTTCATGAGATGGACTCTGAGAAAACATAACAAATGCGTCTACAGAGAAAGGTTAAGAACGATTTGTGTAAGCTGCATAAGACAATACAAGTTTAATGAAGGCGTGGACAAGATCCGGTCAGCACTGTAGATGGAGGGCTCTGATGGCAGCAGGAAGGATAGAACAGGGGAGGGCAAGACCAGACAGGAGAAAGGAAAAACAGAAGGCTGTGGAAGCGATAGATTAGCTACAAAGGCAGTAGTAGTAAGAAACGGACAGGAGGGATCCATTCAACAGATATTAAAGAGTAAAATCAACAGAATTCTACTGAATGGGATGATCAAGAGAAAAGGACGGGTCAGTGATGATATCCAAGCCAGGAGGAACGAGTCAGTGACAGCAGCTCTCACCCATTCAGGGAATTCAGCAGGCAGAACAGATTTTTGAGGTAAGATCAATTCAGCTGGGGGTGTGTAGAGTTTGAAGTTGGAACACATCACTAGACATCCATTCAATGTTTAGATACAGATATAAGTCAGGAGCTCAGGATAGTGATGTGTGCTGAAGATGTAGATATTTTTAAATGTCTTTGTGAAATAAAAACACATTTCCAGATAAGCACATAAAAAGAAACACATAGCTTAATGAATTATTATTATTGTGATATAGTAAGTTGTTATAAATTATCACCATACTGCCACCACCTAGGTAAAGAGAAAGAATATTTCCAAATTCTAAGACGCCACCTGCTTAATTACAACCATGTCCCTCCCTCCTAACAGAAAAATCTATTTTGATTTTATGGTAATTGCTTCCTTGTTTTCCTATCTATTTTTAGCACCTAATTATACATTCTTAATCACGCTAGCTTAATTCTGCCTATTTTGACCTTTATATGAATTGAATTATATGAGATGCATCTTTTATGCCTGGTGTCTTGTCCTTAACATATTTGTAAACTGTATCCCTATTTCAGAAATGCAAGTTCTTGAGAAAGACTGGTTCCTATTATTTCTTTTTAGTAATAAGCTTGTTTGATTTTGCCATTCAGGTTTTTCTGGACTTATAAAACTACATAGGGAATGCTGTTTCTTTTTTTTTTTTTTTTTTAAGCCTGGAGGATATTATAGATTTCTTCATTGATAGAATTTGCTGGAGAACTCAAATGAATAGGGAGTGCTCTTGGTGGAAATGTTTTTGTTTATAGATTCATATCATTAACAGAAAAAAACTTTTTTACATTGTTTCTTCTGTGGAATCGTAGAAATTTTATTAGAATATTTAATTCCATTTAAATACAGTTTCCCTTTTGCTTTTTTGCTATAAATTTAATTCTTTTAATTTTATGTACTTAGAACTGTACAAAGAATTGTTATTAATTTTTCTAAATTCAATGTCTGTTTGGAATTATCCATCTGTTTATCATGTTACTTGCATTTATTTTTGCATTAAAAACTTCTACCTGATACAACAGCATTCTTTTTGCTTGAGGAAGACTTTTTAATATTTTGTACAGAATTCACACTGGTCTCCCTGTGAACAATTCTATTTCCTTATACTGAATATATCTATTTCATATTCATTCTTGAAGGATATATTTTGCTGCTTACATAAGACCAGATTAGCATTCTTACATTTTAGATCTCAGTTGGTTTTACTATGATGAACTTGGTATGTCTGGTTTGTTCTGTTTACTTATTTTGCCTGCTTGGGTTTAACTGGGGCTTTAAATCTGTGGTCTGATGACTTTCTTGTATTCTGGGCAATTCTCTTACATAAATATTTTGAATTTCTGTGCCTGCCCATTCCGTTTCTTCTCCTTCTAGGACCCAAACCATCCCTTTTCACCTCTTTCTCTCAAATGTGCTTCTTATCTCATCCATTCTTCTCTATTCATCATTTTCATTATGCTGAATATTTTCTTTGCTATACTTTCCATTTCACTGAGAGATGATGTAGTTGCATTTAATTTGCTATTAATCCCATTAATTAAATTTTTGGCTTCATACTTCTCAAAATTCTAGAGTTTGTTGTGGGGTTTTCTTCTTTTTCAATTTTACTGCATCACTTTTTATAATTTCCAGTTTTCTGAAAAAGAATTCCCTCACATTTTATCTGGCTATAGATTATAAGCATCACTATTGTGAAGTCTTTTGCTAGTAATTTCAGTGTCTAAAGTTCTTGCGAGTGGCTTTCTATTGTCTATTGCCTTGACATTTTATTCATGTTGTCTTGTCTGTCATTATGCTCTGTTATCTTAGTGTGCCAGATATTTTTGAAAAGGTGTTTACAGAAATGTTTTGAGGTATAAGACGATGTTATCTGCTCTAGATTTTTTTGTTGGCTTCTGCCAGATACCTGATGGCATCAGCAATCCTAGATCATCTTTGTCCAAATTCTAGAATTGGGATTTTCTCTGCCATGTAGCTTATTATATTGCAAAAAAGAAAAGGTCAAACATAATGATGAAGCAAAGTTCATTGAATTTGGCAGCTGGGAAGTAGTGTTTTTTGTTTGTTTTATTTTATTTTGTTTTGTTTTAATAGATAGGGTCTGGCTTGGCGCCCATAGCTTAGTGGGTAGGACGCCGGCCACATGCTCTGGGGCTGGTGGGTTCGAACCTGGTCCAGGCCTGCTAAATAACAATGACAACTACAACAAAAAAATAGCTGGGTGTTGTGGTGGGTGCCTATAGTCCCAGCTACTTGGGAGGATGAGGCAAGAGAATTGCTTAGGCCCAAGAGTTTAAGGTTGCTGCAAACTGTGACAGCACAGCACTCTACCAAGGGCTACATAATGAGACTTTGTCTCAAAAAATAAATGAATAAATAAATGCATACATACATAAAAAAAAGAGACAGGATCTTTCTATATTGCCCAGGCCAGACTCAAATTCCTAGGCTCAGGTGATCCCCCTGGCTCAGCCTCCTTAGAAGCTGAGACTTATATGTACATGCCACTGTGCTCAGCAAGGAAGGAGTCTTAATGACCTTGGTAAAGGTGGTACCTGTGGAACAGTAGAGTAAGTAAGGTTTCAAGAGCTTAAAGAAAAAATGTTGAAATAAGAGAAAAGTAAATGTTAAAATGTTTTCAAGGAGCTTGACACTAATGGGAAGGAAATAGCTAGGTGAAAGGCCTTATGTGAGGACTTCCATTTCCAAAATGACAACATAGAAAGCTGGTTAGATTCCCTCCCACAGAAACTAAAAACAAATATGTAGCACTGAGACTATCACAAGCAATAACCCTGAACTCAAATATGAGGTTGAAATAGTTCCCAGGGGCACAAAGAAAAATCTCCAAGCAGATGGCAAGAGAATTCGACTTCCATATCTGCAATGCTATTTGCCCCATTCTGCCCAGCATCAAGTGTGCAGAAAATTTCCTCTCAATTCATGGTTTCTATAATACAAAAAGTAAGATCCAGATGGATAAGCAGCTTCCCCACCATCTTGTGGGTTTGGGCAAAAGATTTTTTTCCTGCCCCAACTCACAGGGAGAATTTGGAGTGACCGAAGGGAGAAATATCCCTAAGAACAACCATAGACAAAGGGTTAAGGCCACCTACTACCTCCAGCCTGGAAACTCAGCTTTGTATTTCACCCAAAGGAGACAAAAACTCAGGGGGGCTGTTCAGCAGCATCATACAGTAGGAGGGGTAGGCCCCGGGGTCATGAGCACCTAGCAGACTTCCCACACAACCAGGACATTCCCTTTGGGATCTTCCCCATTCAGGATGGGCTGCACCTCCATTGTTTAAAAGAGCCAAGTCAAACCTGTCCACAATGCGCCATCTAGTGACAAAAAAGAGGCAGCAACAGAGCAAGAAAAAACAAAGGAATGAAAATCAACAGGTTAATTACAAATAATTTCTAAACAACCATATAGACAATAAAAACCAAGAGAAGCCAGAGAAGACCAGAATAACTAACTAATCCTTCACCACCAAGACGTGTATGTATATTCACAGGAAACAATACCACAATGGAACCAAGACAGACAATGCAAGGAGTGAATGATTGACCCTAAGGAGATAGTGATATGTGAGCTCTGTGAACAAGAATTCAAAAGAGAATTTTTAAGGGAATTCAGTGACCTCCAAGACAACACAGAAAAATAACACAGAAATTGAGGACATAAATTTAGCAAAGAGATTTAAATAATTAAAAAATACAAAATCTTGGAACTGAGAAATACATTTACTGAACTGACAAATTTATTATAGACTTTCAACAACAAAATGGATCAAGCAGGGAAAAGAACCAGTTAACTCAAAAATACAGCTATTTGAAATTAAGCAGTTGGAGGAGAAAAAAATGAAAAGCAATGAAGAACACTTATAAAATTATCTCAGAAGGCCAAATCTTAGAATTAATGGTGTTCAAGAGTGAAACAATAGCATAAAATATTCTAAAATTTGAGAAAAAATGAGAAGGTACACTAGGAATGAGAAGGTCAGATTTGACCAAATTAGACTACCTGAAGGCTATAATAATCAAACTCTTAAAGGACAAAGACAAAATTGTAAAAGCAGCAAAAGAAAAGAAGAAAATAACATGTAAAGGAGCTCTAATTCATCAGGAAACAGATTTCTCAAAGGAAACCATATATCATCCCAGGAGGATGACATTATCAAAGTGCTGAAAGAAAAAAACTTGCAACCAAGAATATTGTATTCAGCTAGCTATCCTTTAGTTATGCAAAAAAAGATAGTCTTTCCCAGACAAACAAAAGCTGAGAGAATTCTCCCCTCACTGACCCATCTTACAAAAAATGCTAATGAGCAAAAAGAAGACATTTCAAGACATAAAGTACATGGGAAAATTAAGTACACAAACTTAGAATACTCTAACGCAGCAATGCTCAACCTGTGGTTGCCACCCCCAGGAACTGTATTAAAGGCTCCCAGCATTAGGAAGGTTGAGAACCACTGCTCTAATGTAATTGTGTAATAGTGATATCCAATCCACCTATAACCCTAGCATAAAGCCCCAAAAGAAAAATCACAAATCCATCAAAAATAATAATACCTACAGAAAATTTTTAGAAGATAGGCAATATAAAAATATGAAAATTAAGATAAGAAAAAGTCAAAATGTAGGAATATAGAGTTAAAGCATGGATGTTTCCTAACTTTTTTCTATTTGTTTCTATTATTTTCTTCATAATCTAAAATAAATTGTCATCTCCTTAAAATAACTTATTGTGTGCGTGTGAGGTTTTCTGTAAGCTAAATGGTAACCAGAATACAAAACCTATAAAACATTCTCTAAAAGTAACAAGCAATGAATTCAAATATATTACCAGAGAAAGTCACTAAACTACAAAAGACAACAGCAAAAAAGGAGAAAAGGAAGAGAGGAGTTACAAAATAAGCAAAAAAGTGATGGTAGTAAGCCCTTATTTATCATTAATAACACAAAATATAAATGGACCCAATTCTCCAATGAAAAGGCATAGGGTGACAGAATGGATAAACAAATAAAACTCAACTTCAACTATAAAGGGATACACAGGCTAAAAGTGTAGGAGTGGAAAGATATATTCTATGTAAATAGAAACCAAGAAAGAGCAAGAATAGCTATACTTATATAGATAAAAATGCCCTACAAATAAAAGACTGCAAAAAGAGAAAAAAATTACTATTCTTTCTATAATTAAAGGGTCAATTTATTGGGAATATAACAGTTATAAATATCTATGCACCCAACAAGACAGCTCCCAAGTATACAAAGCAAACAAAGCCTAACTGACATTCACAGAACATTTCACTCAGAGACTACAGAATACCCACTCTTCTCATCAAAACATGAAACCTCCTCCACAATAGGCCATATTCAAGGCCACAAAACAAGGCTCAAAAAATTCAAAAAAGCGGAAATCATATCAAGTATTTTTTTTTGACAGCAAGGAAATAAAATTAATAATAAGAAGAACCTTTAAAACTCCACTAACACATGGAAAATCAAAAAACATGCTCTCGAGTGACCAATGGGTCAATGATAGAATTAAAAAAGAAAGTTAATTTATTGAAATTAATGAAAATGGAAATATAGTATACTAAAATTTATGGAATACAGTAAAAGCTGTGGTAAAAGGGAAGTTTATATCAATAAATGCCTATATCAAAAAAATTTTAAAGACTTCAAATAAACATATTGACAATGCATTTCAAGAAACTAAATAAGCAAGAACAACCCAAACCTAAAATTAGTAGAAGGAAATAAATGATAATGGCCACAACACAAACAAATGAAATTGAGACAAACAAAAGAGAAGATCAACCAAACAGAAATTGGGGTTTGTTTTTTTTTAAAGATAAACACAATTGACAAAATTTTAACTAGACTAATTAAGAATAAAGTACAGGAAAAAATCAGAAACTAAAAAGAAAATATCATAACTGAGGCCAAAGAAATACAAAGAATTATCAGAGAACATTGGCTATCAACTGTAGGGAATTTGGAAAACCCGGAAGATATGGATAAATTTCTAGACACATGCCTTCTACCAAGATTGAATCATGAAAAAAATTCCACATACAACCAATAATAAGGAAGAAGACCAGAGGCTGTAATAAAATGTTTCCCACCAAAGAAAAGCCCAGGAGTTAGTAGCATTATTGTTGAATTCTAACAAATATTTAAAGAAGAATTAACACCAACTCTACTCAAACTCCTCAAAAAATTGAAGACAAGGGAATGCTTCTGAAAACAATCTATGAAGCCAGCATTATCATGACACCTAACCAGACAAGAACATAACAAAATAAGAGGAACATAGTTGAAGAAATCCTCAACAAAATCCACCAAACCAAATTCAACAACACATTAAAAAGATCATTTACCATGACCAAGTGGGATTCATCCCAGGGATGCAAGGATGGTTCAACATACACAAATCAACAAACTCAATACATTACATTAACAGAACCAAGATCAAAAACTATATGATTATTTCAATAGTTTCTGAAAAGAAAATATTTGATAAAATTCAACATCCCATTATGATCAAAGTTTTTAACAAACTGAGTATAGAAGTAACATACCTCAAAATAATAACCATATGTGACAAACCCACAGCTAACATTACACTAAGAAGGAAAAACAGAAAGCCTTTTCTTTAAGATCTGGAACAAGACAGGGATGCTCACTTTCAACACTTTTATTCAACATATTACTAGAAATCATGGCCAGAAAATACTCAACAACAACAAAAAAAACTGTTAGAATTGATAAACAAATTCAGTAAAATTTCAAGATACAAAATCAATATATAAAAATCAGTAGCGTCCAAATACACCAACAGTGAATAATCCAAAAAAAAAAAAATTAAGAAAGCAATCCATTTAAAATAGGTACATAGAATATAAAATACATAGGCATCATCTTAACCAGAGAAATAAAATCTCTATATAAGAAAAACTACAAAACACTAATAAAAGAAAATGAGGGCACATAAAAATGAAGAAATATGCTATACTCATGGATTAAAGGAATTAATATCATTAAAATGACAATAATACTCAAAGCACTTTACAGGTTCAAAACAAACCTAGCAAAATACCACTGACATTTTTCACGGAAATAGAAAAAAAAATTCTAAAATTTATGTGGAACCACAAAAGATTCCAATTAGACAAGGCAATCCTGGGGAAAAAGAACAAAGCTGGAAGCATCAAACTATTTGACTTCAATAGCACCATACTAGCATAAAAATAGGCACTCAGACCAATGGAATGGGATAGGAAACCAGGTATCAGTCAACACATTTACAACCAATACATTTTCAACAAAAGCACCAACAACATACAATGAAGGAAGGACTGTCTTTTCAATAAATGGTGCTGAGAAAAATGGATAACCATATGCTGAAGAATGAAACTAGACCTTTATCTTTTCATTATTTACACAATCAAATAAAATATATCAAAAACTTAAACCTAAATATAAATATAAGCTTAAAATTATAAATTTACTAGAAGAAAACAGTGGGGAAATACTCCAAATATTAGTCTGGAAAAATACTTTTTGTGTGAGACCTCAAAATCACAGGTAATCTAAGGGAAAATAAACAAATGGGATTATTACATCAAGCCAAAATAGACAAATGGGATCACATCAAGCCAAAATAGACAAATGGGATCACATCCACACAGCACAGAAACCATCAACAAAGTGAGGAGAAACCCCACAAGAATGGGGATAAAAAGTATTTGGTCACAATCCATCTGACAAGGGATAACCAGAGTATATAAGCAGCTCAAACAACTCAATAATTTTCAAAAAAAAAAAAAATCAAATAATCAAGTTTAAAAGGGGGCAAAAGATCTAAATAGCCAATCGACATTTCTCCAAAGAAGATGTACAAATGATCGGGAGGTATAGAACAAAATGCTCAATGTCATTAGTCATCAGAGTAGTACAAATCAGAACCACAATGAGATATCCTCTCACCCCAGTTAAAATGGCTTTTAACAAAAAGACAGGGATTAACATTTGTTGGTGAGGATGTGAAGAGAGGGGAGCCTTTGTACTGTCGGTGGGAATGTTTGTTAATACAGCCACTATGAAAAACAAAAATAGAACTACCATATGTTCCTGCAATCCCACTTCTGAGTGTATCCAAAAGTATACCAATATATGGAAGGGAATGTCAGTACTGCCATGTTTATTAAAGCTCTGTTCACAATAGCCAAAATATGGGATCAACTCAAGTGGACATAATGGATGGATGGATAAAGAAAATGTAGTACATGTAGATAATGTAATATTAGTGATTAACAAATGAAATCCTATAATTTGCAGCAACATGGTGGAACTGGAAGTCATTACATTAAGTGAAATAATCCAAGTACAGAAAGTAAAAAATTCCATATTCTCCATTATATATGGGAACTAAAAGAGCAGACCTCATGAAGCTAGAGAGTTGACAGGTGGCTACCAGAGGCTTGGAAGGGGGGTAGGGACAAAGAGAAGTGGATTAATAGGGACCAAATATATGATTTAGCAGAAGAAATAAGATCTCACATTATATTAATAAGTAGGGCGACTATAGTTGAATCTATTGCACATTTTAAAATAAGTAGAAGAGAATAATTCAAATGTTTCTAGCATAAAGAAAAGACAAATGTTTAAGGTGATAGATATCCCAGGTATATTAATTTGATCTTTACAAATTAATTGACTATACTAAATGATCAAATGTATACTCAAAATATGCACATCTACTGTTATCAATTTAAAAAACAAAATAAAAGGCATATGTGAGCAGTTTTATACCTCTTTATTACATCTAAATTATGCTTACGTGAAGGCTTCCCTTCCCTGCTAACATGCTGTATACATGAGTAAAATCCCCTTGACATCCAGAACTTTGACTTCTATTTACTTATAACTCCAAATACATCCTGGAACCTTGAGCATCGCATATGCACAATAAATCTAATTTAGATAACCATGTTATTCATTTGGGAGTCATTCTGAATGCTTAATCTCAACAAAATATGTATTTTGTTTTATGGTCTTCATTTATCTCACTGGTGTCTTTGAAAGAGACTAGTACATTCTCCAAGGACTAATAAGAGCCACAAGAATTTATGAGCATCTTAGTGCATGTACACCAGCAGTCTGAATGTGAGTTGAGAGACAAAAGAACAGGAAGCCTTGATGACTCATCTAGAGGGGCATCCAGTCTAGCAGAAGAGACAAAAATACACATGCCAATTTAGAAAAACAAAACATTTTTCCTTTAGTTCTTAAAAACCAGAGACTTTAGATCACATTATTGCTTTCAAGGATTGCACTAAGCAGACATAGCTCTTCAACAAGTACCCCTTTGAGAAATCTCGAGATGATGCTATTCCCTCAATAATTTAAGTGTTCTATTATGTGGTAACTTGCACTTTACTACTGGGCTTAAAAATTTATATTGCATTCTTTAAGAGCCTGGCATTGCACTGCAAAACAGGCAATGTGAAATATCTTGGAAATACTCCCATTATATCAGCATCACTCTCTCTCCCTGGTGGGAAGGGAGGTAAAGCAGGGTTGTCTTGGCAAGTGCAGGCTCTAGAAAGCCAGAGTGGAACACGGAGCTTCTCACATTTATTGTTCTCTGTTTCTATAGCCAGGAGGCTAGGACCACAGAGCAGACCTAGAATATCAAGCCTCACCAATAAGGAAAGTAACACTATCTCAAGTAGGGGTTAGGACTAGACTCTGCAGCCAATTGTCAATGAACAAAGAGTGATCACCGCATAAAACCAAAAAGCAATAAATCAAGACAAAATTCAGAAGAGTAATTAACATCAATATTAGAGATCACTGGCTTTAATTTCAGCTATTCTTGGAATTCTGGGAGTGAGCCACATTTATTTAAAGAATCTATAAAGATATAACTAGTTTCTGGAGGGTGGTGAGTCAGCACTATTTCGCAGTCAGAGAGACCAAGTTTCAATCCTACCTTATCTTCTTAGCTGAGAAATCTTAGAAAGAGAGAAAACAAATCAGCAAATGTGTAACTTAAGTTTCAGGTTCTTCATCTGTCAGATATAATAACAACTAAATCTGAGGGTTCCTTCCTTCCATGGTTAAATAAGATAGTACATATGCAATTGCCTAGCACAATGTTGATAAAAGGCAATTAAAAATGCTATTTTGCCATTACAGCTTACATTAGTTAAGGTAATAGTACATATTAGCTGCAATACTAGATGAACCTTGACTCCTAGTTGGCTTAACATAGTACAAATTCTTTGCTGACTTGAATCACAGTACAATGCCAGCATCTGTGGTAGGGAAGACTCCACGCAAAATGACTCAAGGACTCAGGCTTCTCCCATCTGTAGAGCCACCCTGTCCACATTACTGACATTTCTTCCATTCATCCAATGAGAGCAAAGGGGAACTATAGAGAAGGCATGCCACTTTTATGCATTTTTACTCCGAAGTAACACATCAAGGGCACATTTAAAAACTTGAAATTTGGAGAGTCTTTTCTTTTATAGGCATCCTGGAAATCTTCCCATTTTCTTCTCTGAAGATGCATTATCTTCCTTACCCTGGAATATAGCAAATCTGCTCTGAGGAAGAGGAGAGAGAACCCCTATCTTTATCAGCTCAAACAAGGGTTTCTTCCAAGTATTTCTGGGTAAATAGACTTTTATCCACCATAATTTAATTTTTATCCATCATGAGTTAATTTTTTTGAGAGGTATGTGATCTATTTCAGTCTTTTACATGTGGCTATCCAGTTCTCCCAGCACTATTTATTGAATACGGATTCTTTTCTCCATTGCATGTTTTTGTTTGCTTTTTCAAAGATCAGATTGCCGTATAAGGATTGTTTCATATCTTGATTCTATGTTCTGATCAGGGTCTCTATTTTTATGCCAATCTCATATTGTTTTGATTAGTATAGCCTTGTAATATAGCCTTAAGTCTGGTAAAGTGATGCCTCAAGATTTGACCTGAGTCATGGAACTGTAAGAATCCTAGACATGGGTGTTAGAAAAAATTTTATAGATATTGGCCTAGGAAAAGAATTTATAAAGACCTCAATGGCAACCACACTAACATCAAAAATAAATAAACGGAACCTCACCTAGTTGTAAAGTTTCTGCACATCCAAGCACACAAAAATCAACAAAACAGGAAAAGGTACTTGGACACTACACATCTGATAGAGGACTATTGATCAGGATCTACAAAGAACTCAAGCAAATCAACAAGAAAAGACCAAACATCCCCATTAAAAGTTGGGCAAGAGACATGAACAGAAATTTTTCCCAAGAAGATAGACTGATGGCCAAAACCATATGAAAAATTCTCCAATGTCTTTAATTATCAGGGAAATGCAAACCAAAACCATACTGAGATATCACCTAACCCCAGTGAGAAAGGCTCACATCTTAAAGCCCCAAAGCAATAGATACTGGTGTGGATGTGGAAAGGAACGCTCACGCCCTGTGGGTGGGACTGCAAACTAGCTATGGAAAGTGGTATGGAGATTTCTCAAGGAACTTAAAGTAGACGTATCATTTGATCCTGCCAAGTCCTCTACTAGGGATTTATTGATAATAAAGACACTTGCACACAAATGTTCATAGCAGCACACTTTGCTGCATAAGGATGTGGAATCAAGCCTATAAAAGCATATAAAAGGGGGGAAAAGCATACAAAAGGCAATTAAAATTGCTATTTTGCCATTACAGCTTACATGAATTAAGATAATAGTACATATTAGCTGCTACAGTAAATAAACCTTGACTTCTAGGTTTATCAATACATAAATGGATTAATAAAATATGGTATAGATAGAGCATGAAATACTACTCAGCTATAAAAATTTAAAAAGGAGGGGGGGCGGTGCCTGTGGTTCAGGGGGTAGGGCGCCAGGGTGGTGGGTACCGAGGGTGGTGGGTTCAAACCCAGCCCCAGTCGACCTGCAAAAAAAAAAATAGCCAAGTATTGTGGCAGGCACCTGTAATCCCAGCTACTCAGGAGGCTGAGACAAAAGAATCACCTAAGCCCAGGAGTTGGAGGTTGCTGTGAGCTGTGTGACTCCACAGCACTCTACCAAGGGGAATAAAGTGAAACTGTCTTTTCCAAAAAAAAAATAAAATAAAATAAAATAAATAAAAGATAGTGACCTAGTATCTTTTGTAACAACCTGGATGGAACTGGAGATCATTCTCCTAAGTAAAGTGTCACAAGGATGGAAAAACAAGGACCACAAGTACTCAATACTAAATTGGAGCTAGCTGATCAACATGTATGTCCTAATCAGGGAAGCAAAACTCAACAAAATTCAGGTGGGAGAAAGAATTAAAAAGGAAGGGTAAATTCTCACCTAAAATGGGTACTTCACACAGGTATGTTTCACATTTTCTGGATAAAAAGCACACCTGTAAGTTTGACTTAAAATTCGCAAAAGCAAACTATGTACCCAAAATGCATGTATCCCCATGATAAACTGAAACAAACTTTCTTAAAGGAAAAAAGGTAAATAGAAACCACCCTCCCCCTCAGTTTTGCTGCTTTTAAACTATACTAAGTCACCCCCACCTTTCTGGGCTTCAGTTTCCCCCACTGTAAAATGGTGGGAGGTGGGTGGAGGTGAAAAATTAAGACTTTAACTGGTTTCCCCTCTGACTTACTATGACAGTACAGTTATCCATCCTTTATATCAATATCTCCTTTAGCCTATTCTTAAGAACATACATCACAGCGTAAATTGAGGTTGGGGGAGCAAGGAGTCTGGAAGGAGAAATATAGAAGAACATTAGGAATTTATGGGGGGTCATGTCCAACCAAAGGATACACATGCAAATTAAGGGGACCCAAGGAAAAATGAGAATGCAAACATCCAACTTTACATCTCTCAGACAAGTCAACGATAGAAAACAACTCCATAGCTATGAAAGAAAACGGCAGCTTTATTTTCAAGTAAGGCTAAAAAGAAAATCTCTTACAATTCTAAAACAAGTACTATTTTTTACACTTTAACTTCCCTGAAATGGGAAATTGTCCTATCTACAATATATGTATTAATCTAACATTGTTTTATTCTTTACAAACACTGATGTTAAGTCCATGAGGCATCTTATAATTAAATGTGTGCTACACTTACAGTTATGGTGATACTCACGCAGTATCTACAACGTCCCCACGTGCTTTCTATCTGAGCTCACATTTCAGTCTCACAACAATCCTTTGACACTGGCATTAATTTTATTCCTATGCCATTAGAAAAATCACAGAATTGGTTAATTTGCTCAAGTTAGCAGAACTCTAAAGTAACATGATTAGGATTCAAACTAAAGATTTGACATGCTCCAAATCTCATACACCTTTAATTATTCTAAATATGCCCATAGAGGAAACTGTTTTCCAGTTCTGTTTTCAGAAGAATTTCTTATCAGAATAAAAGCTTCAGTCTCTCAGTCCCTCCCCTGAGTGGTGGGATGCTTTGTCTGATTGACAAAATCACAAGAGACTAACATCTAACAAGTACCTGGTGTTCAAAGTTCTCTGGTCATGAGGTCACTCCCACCCCACTATTTCAGACAGACCATCCTCTCTTCCACATAGCCAGCTTAGCAGTGCAGGCTCTGCCCTTGTAATTAGAGACTAGAGGCTCTGGGTACTATAATCAAGCGGACAATATGAAGAAGACTAACTCTGGACACAAAACAACCCATGGTCTCCAACCAACTAGTAATATTGGAGAACCCGTGTTCTCCAACTAGTAATATTACTAGTGATACTAGTAAAACTAGTAATATTTTTCTCTCCAACTGTCAGTATCTTTTGTCTGTTCCTCCTCAATTGACTCTTATTTCAGTGAGGCAGAAAATATTTGCTTTATTATAAATTGCTAAGGCAAAGAAGTCTGGAATATATTATAATAGCAATAATCATAATAGTATACATACATAGATTCATCTAGAATTTTCATAAGTTTTTAGAAACAGCAATCCAATCTCAAAGATGCTAAGTGACTTGTCAAACAGCTCTCAGCTCTGAAATGTAAAGTGTACAAGGAGAATCCATATTCGATGCCTCGTCAAATATACTTCTCCCTCATTCCACTTAATTATGTACTGATTAAAATATAATGGCCAAACGAGGTTATGTGGCTAAAAATTGACCACTAAGGATGGAGGACTTCCTCTTGAGACATCAGGATCATTCTGGAAAATACTGCTAAGCAGAGTTAATGGTGATCAACAACTAGAGTCAATATCCATTTGAACCGCAAACAATAGTTTATCTGAAATGGGCCTTGCCTTAGCATGTAAGTGATATTCACACAAATCAGAAATAGCTGTGGAGAACTCAAATGCTAAGAGACTACTAACAAGTCACAGCTTTAACCGCAATACTCTGAGTCATAATAATGACATACACTTGACTCTTTTAGTCACAGAAACACCATACAGTTGTGCTCCAAAAAGACCTTGAATGGCTTATAAGCTATGCAGAGAAATGAAAAGCAAACAGAATAAATTGTAAGAGCTTAAGAGTGGCAAATAAAACTTCCTATTGGGTAAATAAAGCAGGTTGATAAATCATTAAGTGGCATTTACAGATGGGTCTGTGGCTAGGTTAGGAAGCCAGCTTTCCTGGCTATGGTCCAGAAGTCAATAAAATCTGCATTGAGCCATAGCAGTCATCTGAATAGAAAGCAATTCAAAACATTTCTCAACAACTCTGTCTCTTCATCATGGTTCAGGAGATTTGAGGGGTTGCAGATCGGCAGATTAATTACATCATGTTTGCAAACAATCTGAAAAGTCCAAGGAAGCATGGAGTGGGTCCTCTCTTGGGTGAGACCTGAGCAACTGGCCCAGAAGAATAAATATATAAGGGTTCTGCCTCAAGATCCAGCCAAGGGCAAACATCTTCATTTGGCAGGATCTGAATTTTAAAAGTGATGTTTCTACATGCCTGCCCTGGCTCTCTCATTTTACAATTCAGCAAGCATCTACTGGGCACTAATATGCATGCAAAAACTGCTTTGTAAGCTGAAAAGTGGGTGAATGTAAGGAGTTGTTATCATTAATTAGAACATTTTATAGATCATGCACATGATTGTTTTAAAAATAAGACATTATTCTTCGTCTCTGACTTCTGAGAGGTAGGTATTTTGTTATATCTTTTGGCTTTATTTTCTCTTCTAAAGAAGGACTTGTGTATGTACTTTTTCTGTTTAAATGTTCATTTTAAATGTGCTTATACATATTTTTAAAAAATAAAAAGTACCAAATCTCATTGACTGTTTACTATGTTTATTAAGTGTTTTCTTTCTAATCATTATGACAGACCTACAGAGGCACAGAAAAAAGAAAACAGATGCCCATGATTGTCTAAAATATCTAGATGATGTGGGACTCAAACCCCAACTTCACATTTCACGTTGTTTGTTACTGGACCTTGGTAATGACAGCCTTTGATGGAGTACTCTATGGGCTCAGCATCGCCATGTATTTTATGTAGAAATCTCAATTATTATCTTTATTTTATAGTTAAAAAAACTAAAGACAAAAAGGGTCTTAGACCTTATCTAATCCTATAGCTTACAAACAAATTAGACCTTATCTAATCCTATAGCTTGCAAACAACAGAGCTGGAAGCACAATCCAGAAGGGTTTAGTTATGAAGTTTATAATTTTTCCACCACATTATGCATCCTATCAAGTCGGGTCTAGGTTAGTAGTGGTATTTGTTGCTTCGGGGTATCTTGACCAGGTATTTATTTTACCTTTTTAATATTTTAAGTAGTTATTTTGATTTTGGATTTTAACAAGACAACAATATAATATATTTAAAGTGACTAACATTTATTTCACTATGGGAAGATCTAATGTAGTTTACTATCAAGGACTTAAAAATAAGGGTCTATAGAAAATTACAAAAATATATTCATATAACTGGTATGTGGTCTTATCTGAAAATCCTTCTATTAAAGTTACATTGCTGACACTTCTCTCCTTATTCTACATCTTAAAGCTATAGTCATGGACAGAATATTGTCCTGGTCTGTAACAGACAGACCAGGACTCAGAACCCTTCTGTTGTTTCTCCAATGAAAAAGGTAAATCTTCCCTCTTCTTTGAGCTTAGTCTAACCAACACAGCCATGACTTTGCTATGAGACTGTCTTGTGTAACCAATCTCTATGGCTGGATCTTCCCAATACCCCTTTCTTCCTTTGGACAAGTATTCCTTCTCATGTCCATTTGGTTCTCATGAGGCTGCACATTATGAATATATACTTTGTCTTGTAGCAGAAATCAGGAGATGAAGAGATTGCCGAAGGGTGGTTGTCATGAACCAGACTGAGCCCAACAGACTTGCTCCTTAGAATTTTCTGAGAAGGGAGTTTTCTCTCTCTGCACTTGGATGATAACTTGTATGTTACCTCAGAGGTGCCAGTGGCATATCTCGAGAGATACGAGGCTGTCTGGAAAGTCACCAGCCATGTAAGTCACTATTTTTCATATTACATGGCTGGATACTTGTATGCATGAGCCCAAGAGAATGAAGCCAAATCTCAGATTGGAGAAAGAAAAATCTCTACTTTCACAATCTTTAAAGCAATAGAAGACAGGAAATGAAATAAACAGATTAAATAGCATAGTAAATATTAGTGTTGTTGACTCTCAAGCCAAGTGACAACTTCCTTTCTCAGTACCCTTTGCTCAGGACTCCCCTTGCTCCTGAGTGGTGCTCATACCTTGCGCAGAGCTCCCTAGAAGTCTAGAGATATGATGTTCCCAGGACAACCATCAACCTAAAAAGGATACCAAGACTCTGGAAAATATCTGCTTCTCTATCCCTCTGTTATGTAATACTGAAGGACATTCTAAGTAGCTATTTAGAAAGTTTGTAGTAGGCTTGAGTCCAAGTTCCCCATAGTGGTACCAGCTCATGCATGCATTGGTTACTGGCTTTGCTCCCTACCCTGTCTCACTTTCTCCGCTTCCTTTCTCATGTTTTATGTTAGCCAGGGTTTTCATTGGTGGATGGGACAAGCTAGGGTACCTAATTCTGCAGCTGGTTTTAGTGGGTTACAAGTGGCATACAACCTCCTCCTTCACTACTTGAGCTTAGTCTAACCAATACAACAGTGACCTTGCCATGAGACTGTCTTGTGTAATCAATCTCTGGGGCTGTATCTTACCAATACCCCTTTCTTCCTTTGGACAAGTATTCCTTCTCACATCCACTTGGTTCTGATAAAGCTTCAAATTATGAAAATGTACTTTGTATTATAGCAGAAAGCAGGAGATTGAGAGATTGCTGAATTGAATGATTTTATATTACGCTTGCCCTCAGTTAGCAGTGTTCCTGGTCTGGGTGTTTTGATGAGTAAGGTGACCAAATATTTGAAGTCTAGGTTACCATGTCCTTCTCAGGCTGTGAATGCTGCCCTTGTCCATTTGTACCACCCAAATTGGGCAAAAAATGTACCAAAAGATGTCCAAATTGATGACCTAAATTTTCAATATATTGTTCTCTGTGGCCACTGTGCCCAAGGTCTATCACCACAGTGTGGATAATAGCTCCTTTCCCTACCCACACAATTTTTGTCACAAACAGTAAAAACTGATGAGTGGTAGACATAACCTAAAATGAAATGAGGCTTCTGCCTCTGGCCATGATTAAGTACCAAAAAATTAATTTTTTGTATTGAACTTAAGCTTTAATTTTTGAATGTATGGGGGGAAGACATATCTATGTGGTTAAAAAGAGAGGATGAGAACACGGCAGAATATCAACATAAGGTAAATTTATGTGAAAGATATATAGAATTTCATTTCTATTTCTGACTTAAAAATATCATAAACAAATCTTACAGCTTCAGTTTTCACTTCATTTCCTTTCTGGAAATGATTAACATCCTCAGTTTGTTTTCAGTATTTAGGATAAATTATAAACAGAACAATGAAGGGAGGAAAGAGGGCAAAGGTGATTTGGGAGCAGCAGGGAAGTAGTTATTACTGAACATGCTGGCCTGAGATGCCATGGAAGAGGTACATTTAGAAATTTTCTTTTACATGCAATTTAGTCTTGGGCTTAAAAACTTTGATTTCTGATTTAAAAATAGTAGCTGAGAAGATAAACTTAATTTCTACTTTAAATGATTAAAAATCTAGAAAAAATCTAGAAAAATATGTTTTTTCAAGCACTGGCCAACAGTCAAGACTTCAGAATGGTCTCTAAAAGAAAGACAATGCATCAAGTGATCCCTGCAAATTATTTCGGTTTACTCACTAAAGAGATTCTGCAGTGTCAGGGATGGCTGGGACAGGGCATAGGGGCTTAAAGGGCACAGATCAAGCCCAAGGGGTTCTCTGAGTGACAGAGCACAGCTAAGATTTCAGAGAAGTCATAGTGGCTAGAACCCACAGGCAGAGTGCCAGAGAGCAGGCAGATAGGTGCACAGAGAGAGAGAACTCTAGCATGCTGCAAAGTGTCCCTCAAGTCTTTGGCTAAGTACTGATCAAATTATGGGCTTTAGAAAACCACCTAGCCCAGGGAAAAGTCATCATCAGAAGGGACCATGTTCAAACATCCCCAGGTCAGGAAATAGTCTGTGTTTCTGCCAAATAAAATGGACAGGCTCTCTAACATATGGGGGAGATTGAGTAGAATCCTGAGAACAGTACAGAATCAGTAATGGGTCAGTTTTTCCCTAGCATAAATTTTATTTATATTCTAACTAGCAAAATGTCCCGTGGTGGGGGAGGGACAAAATATAACTTCAAACACACACACACACACACACACACACACACACAAATCCAGCATACAATAACATAAAATCCACAATAAAAATTACAGCTGTGCAATGAATCTCCAGATAATGCTACTGAAAAGTCAAACCAGAGAAATAACAAAAAATTACCCAACTGACAGAAAAGAGTAGACAAAGACATTAAGGTACCTATTATAAAGAAATTTCTTATATTCTAGAAAGTAGAAGAATACAATTGTTTAATAAGGAAAGAAATTGAAGACAGTAGAAAGATCCAAAGTCAACTTGTAGATAATGTTTGAATTTAAAAATAAGCTTAAAAATGGATTAAAATAAAAATTCACTCAGTGGGATTAACTGTTTGCCTCAGAGAATGAAGATTAGTAACTTAGAAGTCATAGTAATAGGAAAAAACTATCCAAAATGAAACACACAGAGGGAAAAAGATGGAAAAATACAAATATATGAATGGATTATCAGTTACCTGTAGAGCAACACCAAGAGGCTTAACATATAAATAATTATGAAGAGAGGTAGAGGAAAGAGACCAAGGAAGTGAAAACATATCTATAAAAAGCATAAAAACTGATATTTAAAAAACTTAAACCTATAGAAGCAAGACACTCAATGAGTTTTATGCAAAAGAAAATTCACCAAGGCACATCATCATAATCAAATTATTAAACACTCTTGATAAAAAGAAAGCATAAAATTAGTCAGAGGGTCCTAAAAGAATTGAATACAGTAGAATTAAGATAAGAAAAATGGCAGTTTTTTCATCAAAAACAATACAAACTAGCAAAGAGGAAAACAATATGCTTAAAACTACTAGGGGGGAAAAACTGCCAACCTAGAATTCTATACCCATTGAAACTATTTTTCAGACACAAATGTGAAATAAAAACGTTTTTAGATATATGACATCTGAGAAAATCCTTTGGCAGGAAGACAACACAACAAGAAATGTAAAATTAAGAGCATCAGACAGAAGAAAAAATGAGACTGGTGGGAAATTTGGATTTATACAAAAATATGAAGAAAACGAGAAATGCAAAAGATATGTATAAATACAAGATTATATTTTCCTTATTTTAAAAATGATTTAAAAACATAAAATCAAAAATGACAAGATATTGAGTGTTGTAGAAGTAAAACATATGACAATTGTAGGAGAAAGGGAAGTATGCTATTCTTACATGTTAAGACATTTAGAAATTAATAATAAAGGTAAGACACTTACCCAGTATGTAAGTTGTAATCTATTAGAAGGACACTGAGTACACTGGAAACCCTAAACACTGAAGGAAACAAAGAGTCACAATCATACTCTATAAGGCAAATTAAATAAAACTTTAAAAAATACTCTGTCCAAAAGAAGGTTAAAAAAGGATCAATAATGGACCAGTAGTAGACATTGCACACAGAAAACCAAATGGTAGCTTTAAAGCCAACCATACAAGTTATCACATGAAATATAAATTATTTAAACACAACTAAAATTCAGTGATTGTAAAATTGAATAGAAAGGCAAGACCTAAATATCTGTTGACCACAAATATAAACACAGTTACACACAAAAACATTTATATGTAAAAATAGAAAGGGGTTAAATGGAATAGGATGGAAAAGATAGCATGTTCACAAAAATAAAGGGAAAACTGGAATGACTATGTTAATACTGGAGAAAATAACTTGAGAGCAAAATAAAACCAAGGGAAAATAGGATCATATGAGAAGCATTGAGAGGACACAATAATTTTAAATATTTATGCATAACAGTAAAGTTTCAAAACATACAAAGCTAAAATTGATAAAACTGAAAGTAAAAATAGATAAATCTAATAGCCTCCTTTCAATAATTAATAGAACAAGCAGACAAAAATCAGCAAGTATATAGAAGTCTTGAACAAAACTGCTAATCAGCTGAGCCTTATTAAAACATAGTATTTATACAAAACCCACATAAGAAAAGCAGAATATACACTCTTTTTGAAGTGCATATGGAGTATATACTCTAGGTCATAAAACAGGTTTCAATAACTTTTAAGACTGAAATGATTCAAAATACATATTCCAGCCATACCAGAAAAAATTAGAAATAACAAAAAATATATCTAAAAAATCTCTAAATGTTTGTACCAAAAAATAAATAAATAAAAATAACCTATTGGTCCAAAAGAAAAGAAAAATTAAAATGTATTTTTGTGATTTTATATATTTGGACTTCAGCCTGGTTTCTAGGCATACAACTCCTGAAATCTTAGAATCTGTAAATGATATTTTTTTGTATGATAATGATAGACTGATGGCTGTCAGTGCCAAGGGTAGCTTACAGATAGGGGCTAGTCACTGGAAAGAACAAGACTGGATTAGAAGGTTAAGAATTTCAGCCCCACTTCTAGCCTCCTGCAAGGAGAGAGGAACTAAAGGTTAAGTTGATCACGAATGGACAATGGTTTAATCCAGGGGTGTCCAACCTCTGGCCCACCAGCCGCACATGGCTCAGGATAGCCATGAATGCAGCCTAACACAAAATCATAAACTTACTTAAAACATTACCAGATTTTTTTGTATGTGTATGGGTTTTTTGGTGGAACTTGATTGCATAGTTCTTGAGAGAATTGAATTTTGTAGCCTTGTGTCCAGCAAGTCCTCTAAATACTTGGATATTTTGTCTTCCAAGAGTATCTCTTTGCTATATGGATATCCATGTAAATGGCAAAACATCTCTTTAAGGAAAGACTTAGGAATCATTGAATCTTCTAGGTGGATGAATGTACATTAGGTGGTATTACAGTGTTCTTGGTGGGAAACGGGCCTGTTCTTCAGTCAGTGGGTTTTGAATTAAGGAACTAGCTCAGCCAGGAGACTGGGGAGGGAATGATGATGTTGGAGGAGGGCAGGTAGCTGTTGTCAACTTTCTGATCATTCTTAGTTCTTTCCTTTTAATTATGCAAATTAAGCTGGCTGATCATCTACCCGGTTCCTACAGACTAACATGTTCTAGCTGTCTGTAGGTCAGGGTGACCTGTCTACCACTCCAGCCTTGTTATTCATGATGAGCTACCACCTGGCTGCATGGAGCACAGGAATGCAGCATCCACTGCCATCAGAGCATCTCCTACACCTCCCATCAAAGCTTATCTTACATTACTCCTGGCTTATGGAGAACAATTACTGCTAAGCTTTTCAGTGATATATTTGTCTCTCTTACCATCACTATCTTCATCACTCTCTTAACTGTACCATCCTCTGAGCTCTCTTGTGGAACATAGTTCCCAGAGGAGTTTTCTGGCTTTTGCATAGCATGACCATTTCTTTAGGACTTTGGATCTGATCCTTTCTTTCATCTCAGCCATGGTGTTTTTACTTCACCTAGAGGTTCCACAGGGAGCTGAGATGTCCTCCAGAGTTCTCTCAAATTTAAGGAAGGGTCTCATAATGTTGTACCATCATGATTTCCAGTGCTGGATAAGAGTGCCTACAAAAGGACCCCATGTCATTGGGTGGGCCAGTTTCCTCTGGCCAAGGACAGTTCCCAGGGCGTATCTTAGCTGTGAGTCATCAGCATCTAATATTCCTGGCAATTAGAGAAACAATTATCTCCATTCAGAAGCTAGGATCTGTGAAAGACACCACAATATTTCTTATGTCCTCATTGTTTTTCACAAACTCTACATTCAAAGCAGTTTTATATTCATAAAAAACCTGAATGGAAAGTAAAGACAGCCCCCAGGTACTTCCTGCCCTCACCCACAGCCACCCTCACTGTCAATATTCCCCACCTGCGGGGCACATTGCTTACAAACCAACATTGATACATCACTATCACTTAAAATCCATAGCTTACATAAGGGTCTACTCTTCCTGTTGTACATTCCATGGGTTTAGACCACTGATTTTCAACCAGAAAGCTAAAGAGGATCTTGGAGGTGCTGCAAATTTTTGTTAATAATTAATTAAATTATTTTTGAAAGAAGTTCAAAGTACACTAAGTTTTTGTTTGTTTGTTTGTTTTACTTTTCTTTTAATCAACATAATTTAAGTGTGTGGCAGAAGTTTACCTATAGGTTAAAATGTGCTGTAAGATTAAAAAAAGGTTGAAAAACACTGGTTTAGACAAGGATAAAATGGTATGTATCCACCATTACAGTAGAAGAGAAGTTTCACTGCCCAAAAATCTCCTCCAACCTGTATATTCATCTCTCCCTCCCCACTAACCCCGAGCAATCAATGATCCTTTTACTATATCCATGTGTTTATTTTTCCAGAATGTCATACATTGTGAATTACACAGTTCACTTAGTAATATGCCTTTAGATTTCCTCCATATCTCTCCATGGCTTTATAACTCATTTCTCTCAGCACTGGATAATGGTCCGTTGTCTGGATATACCACAGTTTATCTATTCACTCTCTGAAGTACATCTTGACTTTAAGATTTGGAAATTATGAATAAAGCTATTATAAACACCTATATACAGGTTTCTGTGTGAATATCCAATGTATTTTAGAACTGTGAGGACTCACAGTACATTGTTTTCTCTGATTTTACTGCCACATGGAAAATTTTCCAGAACAATCTTCCAGCAACAAATACATAAACAAGTTCAATTCAGGAGAAAATTGTAGGACAAAGCTGTATTCTCTAACCCACCTTTACACTAATAGTGTATCTTTATTTTGATATCACTTTTGTTACTATATATCAAGATACAAAGATTACTAGGAGATAAAGATTTCCAATCTGTCTTCCAAGAGTCTTGATGAAGAATCTATAGAGAAGACTTCATTTCTCAGTCCTCGTACCACTATAGAATAGCCCACAGATTAAAAAGAAACTCAAATGAAACTAAACAATATGTGTCTACACCTGCCCACAGGATGATGAGAACACTGCAAACCTTGATATGTTTGTAAACGGCGAGATAAAAATCCAAAACAAATAGGGGCTTTGGACTCATCCCAGAGCAGAATGGGAGATCGATTTTACAGGAAAGAAGAGAACACATCATGCTTCTGGTAATGAGGAAACAGGGGTGACACCATGCTCTGAAAAAAGAGGACCCCCCCCCAAGTGGGGAAGCACCAACAGAACATCTGATGGAGTAGACTAGTTATTGGAAAGCTAAAGGGAGCAATTTGAAAGGGAAAAGGTATAAAGGAAACAATCTTGGGAAAGCCTTAGTTCTGGGGTAGAGAAGCCAACCTAGGAGAAGAGTCATCCCTTGGAGACTCAGTAGTGAAGAAAAAGTAAATCCATATTGCAGAATTAAAAACAGCCCTGAAAAATATCTACTACCCTCAAAGGAAAGTTTTCATTAATTTAAAACTATACAGATGATGAAACCCTCGAACAAAGAAATTTAGTAGGTCCCCAAATCCCTCAGATCTTTTCATACATACATTAATTTTTGCTATTCCATAAAATTCAAAACACTCTGGCATGAACAGGAAAATACAACAAAATTCATGTGCTATCACTCTAAGAAAAAAATCAAAACTGAACACTGAAAACTTACAGCTCATGAAATGCTCTAGAAACTTCACCCAAGTAGAAGAAAAACTAACAAAACACACCAGCATGAAGTTAGTTACACAAGCAATAGCAAATAAGAAATAACACCATAAATTAGAAATTCAAAACTCAGGATAAAAAATGGATATGTGAAAAACCTCAAGAAAGAAAATGAAGAAAAACACAAAATCACATCAGAAATAAAGGCCCAATTATGAAGTATTAAGGAGAACAGATCTAGTAAATCTGTAGTACGACATACTAAAGAAAGTATCACAAACAGTTAAGAGAACAAAAATAAGATCAAAAAAAGTAAAAGGTATCTGAAAACAAGAGATGGCAGAGGTAATAAAAGAAGATCCAACATATGTATAAGGTAGTTTTTGAAAAACTAAAACAGTGGAATAGAGTATTTAAGATTATAATGTAAGAAAAAATTCCAAATGAAAATAAGACCTAAACATTATTAAAAAGATCCACAATGTATCTGGGAAAATTTATTCTGAATGGTCAACTTTGAGGCACATGCTACAGAAATCATTGAATGTTAAAGCCAAAAGACAATAAAAAAAGTATCTCATGGGTCTCCAGGACAACAACAAAAACTGTTATTTACAAAGATGAGAAAATTAGATTGGCATCAGACTTCTCAACAGCTGCACAGAAGGAAGAGTGAAAATCTAATTCTTTAAGACTCAAGAAAGGAAAACTGTGAACAAAAGATTCCTTATTCAGCTGAGGCACCCTTCAAGAACCAAGTCTAAAGCAGAATAAGTCTGAACACTTAAGAACTCCAGCAATACTATACTTTTGAATCTATTCTGAGGCATGCACTAGATGGGGGCTGGCCAGCCTGGGCCTGTGCTGTGAATCCAGCCTGCCACCCCTTCCTGTTTTGCTGGGGCACGGCCACACCTCATCACTGATGAATTCATCATTCCTCTCGGTGTTTGTACCCCAGGGGCGGAGATGAGTAGTTACAACAGAGACACGGAGCCCACAAAGCCCACACTGTTTACTAACTGGCCTTATCACAGTAAATATTTGCCAGTTCCTGTATCAGAAAGTGGGTTTGAACCAGATAAGAGATTCCTGGGGAACTTGCCAAAATGTCTAGTGGTGAATACAGAATAAATACAATAGTGACTCTGAGAGAACAAGATGCGGATAAAGGCCGTAGAGGGGCTTAGAAACGGTCCACATTCTGGCACAGTAACAGGGAGAGGGAGGGCAGGGGGAAGAAAGATTCCATTCACTGCTGCCCCTGCACTACACCAGCACCTCCCCAGACCCTCCGTTCCTCATCCCCTCACTCAATTAGCTGCGGCGCCCAAAGCACTGTGTGAATTGTGATTAGTAGAAATAATAGCTGTGATTTTAAATCCAAAGTTTCGTTCCAATCCCACTAATTAATCCCATCTGTCAGAGGAGCTGACCCATGCTTGAGTTACAAGGGCTTATTGTGTCCTTCCAGACTAAAAGTGGGAAGGAGCAGCTTCCTGGAACCGTTTCCCCAGACCCATACTCAGACCTTCACCCTCAAAGTTTTGCCTGCAAAGGGGGAAGTGAAAATAATTATGAGATGGAGACAATGAACCCTGAAAAAGACAGAAAGTTCCCTCAAAGAGCACACACACACACAATTGCCTGAACTATTTGTGCCTCCTTTCTCGGGGTTCCACACTTGGCATTCCAGAGTAGGGTCATCAGAAAGTTTCTCTCAAGCAGGACATTTCCATGCCGCCAGCTGCATGAAAAGGACGAGAGAGTGGGGTGATCCACAGAAAGAAAGTATCAAGGGAACAAAAGGATTCTGATGGGTTTGACACCTACTGCGTGAAGGGCACACTTAAAACTTTGACTCAGTCTGTACAAAAACAAAGTATTTAAATAAAACATGTGCACCCCCCCAATATTTTGAAATTTAAAAAACATTAAATTAAAAAACGGGTTTTACAGAGGAGAGAACTTTATTCTTCCCACCAAATTATTTATCATCCGGCATCACGGCCTAAATACATATTCCTAAGGACTACATTTGGTCTTTCACATGTCCTTGAAGAGTTAACAAGAGAGACATGTGTCTCCCCCAGGGAAAGAATAAGCCTTTAACAAATGACATGGCAGAAATTGCAACCCCTCCTGGGGGAAGTACCAGGGACTTCACATGGGGCACTTGACCTTGTCTTGTCTATTTTATGATGTATTTTGATGCCATTGATCCTTATAATTCTGAATTTTCACTTGCTCCTTTTCCTTTCGGAAAAAAAAAACGGGGCCAATCCTTAAAAAAAAAAAAAATGCCATGCTTCATAGGAGCCTGCTAAGTTTTTGTTAATAATAGTGTCAAAATGCAACAATCTCCTCTAGCACTCTGTCCACAAAGACTCCTAACAGTGTTGTCTGTTTCCCTCCAGCTGCCCATCCATGGTTTTGTTATTTTATTGTTTATGTGAACCATTCTGCATCCCCTGGTGATATTTGCCCACATAAAAGCTAAAATTAGATTTCATGAGGGGTGACAGTAGACATCAGCACAGCAGTGACAATGCGCATAACCTCGAGACTGTGCATGAAATATGTCAACTTAAGCATTTGCCTAATTTGGCATTTGCATATTAAAGATTCTATTGAAAGACATGGTAATTTTTGTGCTTAGTTCAGATAAAGAAAATGAAAAGAAGCTACAAGGTATACACATGTCTCTTCTTGAAAGCATTTTCCTTTTCCTTTGAAAATTTGTCCATATTTTCTCCAAAAATCATCTTCGTTATATTTCCAGCTAAGACTGCAAGGCAGGATGACACCCAGTGTATGCATCAAAGTTAGTACTAATGTTACAGTTTACATTTTAATCACTCAACCTAACATATATTTTAAATATTTAAATGCTTTGGGTTTGCAATTTCTCTTGTATACTTTTAACACGTGCGATATGCAAGAAAATTCACCAATGTAGATACTTAGGACGAAAGAGCTCTAGACTTAACAATCAAAGCTATGCTGATCCCTAAAAAAAATAATTGAGAAGTGATTTCTTAGATACAGACAATGTTCATGGGCAGAAGTTTTCACCAAAAAGTCAAAGATATAAGAACTGGAGTCAAGATATAAGAATTACAACACTAGCTCTACCATACCACGGCTAGTCTGATGAACCCCACAGGAAGTGTCCACCGTCCTTCCAGCAAACTGGCTGCCAGAAAGCTAAGGGATTTAAATGCAACATGGAAAGAGAGAGCAGCACTTATATCCACCCAGTGGCCTCTGCGGGTGGGGAGACTCCTGGCAGCAAAGAGAACACAGATTCCCTTAGGGTCCTGGATGCCCACCCCTACCATGGCCCAACCAGGTATCCCATTCAGGACAGAGAGTTTCATTCAAAGAGTCCCTCAATGTACTAATTTTTATAGAGTTGGGCTTAAGTTCAAACTTATGTTCACAGCCCAGAGCTGTGCGGTAAATGAAACCAGAACACAAAAGACCCTAAACATCTCCAGGAACTACTGCCTGACTCTAAACCTGACTCTCCCCTGCACCAGCATCTGACCAGTGAGGTTGGGACAGTGTTTCAGATGAGCAGAGAACTGGAGAGGCTCAGCCTGCAGTAGGCAAAAGAGTCACTTTTGTGTGCATGACCTTTCCTGTGTACATTGTTAGAAAACGATTCCTAAAATCTGACCATGTCAGAATCATGGGAGAGAGGAGGATGAGGGACAGGGAAAAGGGAGAAACTCTCTTCTGTGTCAGTGTGTCACCTTAAATGTACCACACAGAGTCGAGTGCCCTGATATCATTTTGTATTTAATTATACGACAAAAAGCTATCAAGCACTTGATTCAAAAAGCTATGTGCATGCCCGAGCCCAGCACTGAGGACACTGCAGTGAGCAGCACAGCCCAGAGCTCTTCCTCAAGGAGCTGGCGTTCCAATGAAAGCAGAAAGCAGTACAAAAAATGAGCAAGTGCCCTGGGGGAAATAAGCAGGTGACATAATGGAAGGTGACTGGAAGATCAGTTTGGGGAGTTAATTGGGGAAGGTGTCTCAGAAGAGGTGTTATTGGAAGTGAACGGTAAGAGAACCCAGCCACCCCTAGAAGTGCATTAATGTACATAGTTACCATTCAATAAAAAAAAAAAGAGAGAGAGAACCCAGCCATAGAGCAACCAGGGTAAAGAAGGTTCCAAGAAATGGAGCAATAAGGGCAAAGGCCCTAAGGTTAGAGGAAGAGGGAGGCTTTGGTAGATGGAGAGCACAAGAGGAGAAAGGGAGCACGTATGGTCAGGGAGGAGGCAGGTCCAAATCATATAGACCTTGAAGGGCATGCCTGGGATTTGGGATTTTATTCCTGCTTCAGTGAGAAGTCATGAAAGACTTTTAAAGATGAAAATAATGCAATATAATTTGTCTATGCCAATATTACTCTTACCGTTTTCTGGAGAAAGGACTTGCAGTGGTAACAAGCCTTAAAGCTCAGGAAAATCAGTTGTTCATGAAAGAGATTGGGCAGGATTGGACTGGCATTGTTGGTAGGAGAGACGGGGGAGAAATGGGAGAGTTTGAGATATGTTTTTAAAAGAATGGTCAGATTTGTTGATGGATGGGATATACAGAGTTAGAGAAGAAATAGCATCAAAGATGGTAGCAACACCTGGGTTTCTGGATTGAGTAACTAGGTGGATAATACTGCACTTTCCTGAGACACAGAACACTGGGAGAGGTAGAAGCATGAATGAGGAAGAGGCAGAATCAAGAACCCTATTTTTGATGCCTATTAGGTCCCCACAGAACAACGTCCAAATGATATCAAGATCAATGAGTCTGGAGTGAGGTATACTTTGGAGAACTACGGACATGATTCTGGGATTCATCAGCACATGGATGGAATTTAAAGTCCAGGGAGTTGATAAAGTCCACTAGAGAGAAATTTTCAGTGTGGAAGAAAAGAGTGCCCAGGATAGATCCCTAGCATGCTCTTCCATTTAGGAGTCAGAGAGAAGAGAGGCATGCGGAGAATCAGAGATGCACTGGCCCGTGATGAGGAGGGGAAGGATCTGCAGTCAGTGTGTATAGGGGAAAGGTGTATATTTGTGAACTAGCCCTACAAAGTTGAAGAGCATGAGAACTAAGTTGTGTGTATCAGATTTGGTGTTTGGTAACCTAAACCACAGTCCCTCTGAAGTGGAGGGAACAGCACCCAGATGGGAATGGAATAAAAGGCAGATGGGTGGTAAAGAAATGAAGAGAACCAGCAACCTCCTTTGAGAAGTTTGCCACATAAGCAAGGATGGAGGCAGGGCAGATCAAGGACCCAGATCAGATTCCTGGGACTCAAAGCTTGTCCTCCCCATTTTATCACACATACCATGGCCCTTACCCCTCACTCCCCTCAAGACAACCCCTTAACCCCTAAACCCCCCAGGCAGGCATGCCGTCAAGGACAGGACTGCATAGACTGACTTCCAAGAACAATCTCACCTCAATTCTTGCCTCCTTTCTGTCCTTGCCATCAGTCTACTCCAGTGGTTCTCAACCTGTGGGTCACAACCCCTTTGTAACAATGAAAATACATTGCAGCATTAGGAAGGTTGAGAACCACTGGTCTACTCCAATCCTATCATATACTCATCTCCCAGTAGAAAACTCCCACTCTTTTATGCTTTTATTATCTTTCAAGCATCTATGCTGCTCTGCATGTTGTTGTTCTTACTAGAAATGCCTTTCCCTTCCTAATTCTTCAGTACTTGAAGTTCAGCTCAAACTATGTCCTGCAAGAAAGTCTTTTAGCAAACCTGCAGCATCATCCCCTGGTCTGCTGGGCAGCGCGTCATCTGAGCCTTCATAATGAATGATCTGTGGATATGTCTGTCCATCAGCTATGCATTTCCTGAAGGCAGGGGCTGCATTTTCCCCTTTTCTATAACTTGTACCTAGCATGGGCCTATGGCCCATAGGTAAATGTGAGGTGAATAAATGTACCTACCAATATTATCAAAATTACTTGAGGCAATAGTTCTGTATTACTGCATACCTTAAGCCGATGTCCACATTAACTCATCCAAACTCTAATATCATTCCTTTTTCTTTCCACCTTCCTCAAAGGGCAATGCCCAAAGTAAATAACATGGGGAAAGTCTGTTAAACAAAAGTGATGTCAAGAGATTGGTAGAATTTAGTAGAATCTCAAGATTGGGTAAATGTGTACTACCTCTTTTTAATTTTTGGTGCCTGAAGGGCCATTCACTTATCTCACACAATTTAAGATTATCAAGAGGTCAGTATTTCCTGCAAAATTGCAGAGTTCTGCAAAATATAGAAGAGTTGAGGGTATGGTTTTTATTTTGAAGTGAAATCAGGGAGATAAACAGGATCCTGGTGGAAATTTAACCTTCTTAAACTGATTGAGACAAAGAAAAGAATTTTTCATAGCAGACTTTCTTAGAAACTACATCAAATTTCATAATCCTTTTGAATAAAGTACTCTCAGTTGACACTTTTTAAAAAATTAATATATATTCTAGGATGTCTCCTATTTCTGAAGAGAGTACATGAGGACAAGCCTACCATAAAACTATCAGAAGCACAAAGCAAAGAAGGCTCGAGTGTAGAGTCCCAGGCCATGTGTGGCATCTCCTCTGACACGTTTCAGCACCTATGTCTATGCACTGTAGACTGAGAACCTTGCCATCTTCTCTCTGCTTCATTTCTCTTCTTTTTTTTTTTCTAAGACAGAGTCTCACAATGTCACCCTTGGTAGAGTACCGTGGTGTCACAGCTCACGGCAACCTCAAACTCTTGGGCTTAAGTGATTCTCTTGCCTCAGCCTCCCAAGTAGCTAGGACAACAGGTGCCTGCCACAACACCCAGCTATTTTTTTTGTTGCAGTTGTCACTGTTGTTTGTTTAGCAGGCCTGGGCCAGGTTCGAACCCGCCAGCCTGGGTTTATGTGGCTGCCACCCTACCCATTAAGCTACGGGTGCCGCTCCCCTCTGCTTCATTTCAAACACCTAATTGGCCACTCACTTGTTTCTGCTTTAGGTTCACATCTATAGGATCTATCACTTCCTCTCTGCTTGCCTCTCCACAAGTCTAAGCTCTGGCCCTTCCTGCGCAGGCCACACACAGTCCAAGTTTCTCACCCCAACTCCAATCATGTTTTCCCTCTACTCAAAAATTTTCACTGCTTTCTTTTCCTACAAATGTACATAAAAAAAATGCTAAAATAATGCTCATCTGCTATTTAGGTCTTCCACAGTCTGCTATTTAAGCCTTCTAGACCCACCTTACAGCTAGCTTTTCCTCTTAACAACTGAAAAGTATTGAATTAACCATTTCTGTCCCAGAATGCTCTCTCTTTAGATACTCACCCAGTTTTCTCCAGTAGGACTAGAGTGAACAAAATGCCATGTAGACCTATTACCAAGGTGTGTGATTCTGGGGGCTGAGCTCAACCACACAAGCTATTGTCCCAGCACAGTCAACACATGAGCACCTCCAGGGAGTCTGAAATGTGAGTGACTGAGAAGGACATTGTCATCTTCTTATTTTATTAACTGTAGAAAGTCAGACTTATGAAACCTCATTCTCCTGATTTCTCTATATCCATCCAGGCTGTTGACCATTATTTCCTTTTTTATGTTAAAGAACATGTTTTAATATGTAATATTAGTATATTCTTTATACCAATAATCATAAAAAAATTAATATTTCCTCATGGAGAAAGGAGTTCACAAAAATGAAAATGTCTCTAGAGCCCATGAAAGTTACACTATGACCGTGCTCCCATTCACTAGGACGTTTTATGCTTAAGGTCAACATCAGGTAAGGGTAGCTGACTGTCAGGTCCACGGAGGAGAAAAACATGAGTGAGAAAACCAGTGATAAGGTCAGATACCAGGAAGAGGGGGACAGACTTGGAAGTGGGCTGAGGGCAGTTGAAGCAAGCAGCTGCAGAGAGATCATGAAGCTGTGGGCAGGAGGGCTTGCTCTTTAGGGAATGTTCACACACTTTCCTCACCACTGCCTGGACTGGGCAGTGCCCTCTGTCCACATGTCTCTTTTTGTCCCTCAATACAACCTGTTCAAATCCTACCCACTCCCTTAAGGCCCTCTCTCCTTGTCTCCACCCAAGCGAGTATTTTTGTATCCTTCTAAATGGGGGTGCACTCAGCACCCTTTCATCTCTAGGATGTTTTTGCATCTTTGTTATGGTTCAGATTGATAATCTGTTTTGATAATGATTGATTTATTCAAGTTTGAGTATCTGGTGGTTAAGGTCACTGGCATCCTGTTCTGTATCTCTGCACACATGGTAGCTTCTCAATAAACCTTTGCTTCATTTGCCAGTTAGACTGACAGTGTCATCATGAAAAAAAGGATTTGTTAATGTTTTCCGTATTCTAAATGGACATATTTGTCTGAGCCAACTGATTCAGCACATCTGTGAGCACTAACACCCAAGTGGAAAGTCTCCAAACTGAGGAAACTGGCAGTTGTCCTTCAGAAGCCTAAGAATTGAAAGAATCCCAAGCCATCAAAACAAGCCCTTGTAACAGGCCCATAGAACATAGTCCTAGGATTTTCCAGAACCTAACAAAGTCATCCACTCTCCCCGTATTCTGACCGCACACAGAGTTTTGAGGGACAGATGCATTGGCCTGGCATAGAAAGCCATTCCAGATTCAATTTCCAAACTTGCTAGAGAAGGTACAGGAGAACATGCATGTGAGAATTTGACTACGTTATATCGCCTTTCTTAGGTTCCTAAACTATAAAATGAAGATGATGGGAATTAACCAACAGGATAGGTTTTAAGAAAAACACATGCATGAAATCAACTGGACAAAATTAAGTGGTCAGTGAATTTGTGAGCCAGCTTCCTGCAGAGGCCATATAGTCATATGCAGGAATTTAATAAACTAATATTTCTAAATTCTCAGATGACAACCTAATGTGCCTGTGTGAATGAACATGTGTGATGTTATGAGTTCTAAATAAATATTCTAAGATCCATGCTTTGAAATAATTAACTACTTTCAGCAATTTATTTTATATATAATAATGTGCAAACTCCTAACGTATTATCCTAAGGAAATCATAGATTTTTTTCCTTAAAAGACCTACTGTTTGGAAATGCTAATACCTGTCTTTCCTGATTGATTTCCCCTCTTTTAAGGAGACTATGAAAAGAAAAATTTATCCCTTATTCATAGTTCCTAAGGATTTTGTTCTCTGGAGCTCAAAGATTCATTTTACAAAAGAGATAATGAAAGAGTTTTAGTTAAGGAAGCGGAATGTATTATGACGTGAGATAAATTTCCATATCTTCCACGCAGCAAAAAAACTCAATCTCAAGCCTGGTAAATAGCCTCAGAAAAAAATATAATGCTTAGGTGGCATATGGCATATTTCACAATTTTTAACTTTATTTAACAATACTTAGCCAAGCACTTTTTCCTGATAAGAGAATTATCTATGTATTATCTATAAGAATTTGAAAATTATTTTCCTGAAAGTTGTGAAGTCAATTCATGTTCTCTTAGAATAGCAGTTATTAAAGTGTAAAGGGCCTTAGAATTTAGCTTCAAAAATACCCATTCGTAAATGAAAAAGACTATTAGTAGCAAATCTTTTTTAGAATAAAAGGATTAGAGTTACTAATTTCTGTAAAAAATTACCACCTTCTTTCTTGCCAAGTTATTCCCCGAGAGATGTGACTCTGGAGGGAAAGAATGATTCGGAACTAGTTCTATCAGCATAACCATGCAATGCCGTGGCGGAATGTTCTGTCAACTTTTCATGGCTCCTGGAAGGGAAAGCAAAAAGGCCATTCCACTTACTGAGCTAAGCACAGGGCTGAGGGGATGACAGAAGTCCCCATGCTAATCCTAAACAAACCACCTATCAGGGAATAGGTCCCATGAAATTGATACAACGGAAATAAAATGTAGAGGCAAAACTTATAGTTGAGATAAAAGTGCTTTCTCATGTTAGACTTTTTTTTGCTCAAATTAAAAGGAATTAAATTAGCATGCAGCCATTTTAATTTTTAATATTTCCCCCCATATGTAGGTAGCTTTCCCTCCAGAAAAGCTCTTCGATAAGTGTTTGTAAGAAGAGTGGGACATCACGGTTGAAGGAAGGAACCACTTACTTATTTATTGAAGATCACTGCATTTGGCCAGATATTTTACCTACATAATTTTAATCAATCTTCAGAACTACCTGTGAAATTTACCCTGTCACTAGCGTTTAAGACCTAAGGAAATTGAGCATGAGAGAGAGCAAGGGAGTCGTCCAAAGACACACACCTGGGAAGTGGCAGGACCCACCCTGGAAGCCCAGGATTCTGTCTCCCAAAGCTTTCCCTTCACTCTGCGTGCAGCCTTGGTTCTTCTCCAGAATCCAGTTCTGACAGAAAGCCCTGGGACCCTGACCAGTGCACAACTTCAACCTGGAGCTTTTCATCACTTTTTACAACGTTTACAATTTTCTAGAATTCTCAGGGAGATGAGAGATAGCTATGGTGTTCCATGAAAAGGACTGGGCTTGGAATCAACTAATGTAGATCCAATCCCAGATCTGACAGTTCTTTTCTGGCCAGAAACCTCAGTTTCCTCTTCTATGGAAGAGGATTGGGACTTCCTCCCAGATTCATGATTAGACAAGCTAACTGGTAAGTGCTGCTGTTATCTCACATGGCGCACAGACCACAGGATATGCCCAATTAAAGCATTTTTAAAGAACATTAACTCTGAATTGGGAGTCTCTCCTCATGCATGAGGCAATGCCGTGCTGGAAGTCATGCTCCTTTACACAATAAAAAACCATATCCAGTGGCCACATGGCGACACAGAATAAATAGGAAAGAGAGAAAGGTCATCAGGAGGCAGCTGTGATCGCACGACTCATCCAGAGGGAGTTAGTTCCAGGCTTCCCATCTCCTCTGCTGTGAAAATAAATCAACCAACCAACCTCAAGGTCACATCAAGAAAACGTTGCAACCTAGGACTAAAGCATAAACCAAATTGGGCCTGACAACTGTGGTGAGAAGGGCTGTCACAGTGGAATACATCAAGATCATGGAGGTGAGCACTTGAGTTTTCTTCCTTGCCCTGCTCTTAATTTCTGCCTAATTTTTAAACCTCTTTTTTCCCCTGGAATTCCATTTCCTCTTCCATACAATGATGTGTTTAGAGACTACACAGTCTCTATGGTGGTGGTTTAATTTAGATATTTTCCCTCTAGTCCCAGTTAACTTAGCTTTAATTAGGAAGATCTGCTTAACTGTAGCCAATTTCTTTTCAGCATCATTTGATTTGATCAATATCTTTTTTTTTATTCTTTTATGTAACTATCCTTATATTTCTGGGATAAACCCGCTTGCCATTGTATTATTCTTTAAATAGTCTGTTTGGACTCTGTTCTTATAATTTTATTTAGACTTATAGCAACTTCATTCCTGACATTGATGAACAATGTCCTTTTATTTTATTTCACTTTTTCTTCCACTTTATCAGGATTAAGACCAATCACTTATTTAAATGACTTAGCGAGATCTTTTTCTAAAGCCTAGAATTGAATAAATATGAGAATCACCAGTTCTGTAAAGGCAAGCTAAAACTCAGCTGTGAAATCATTTCCTCAATTTTTTAATTAAATGTTTTAAATTTTTTTTAACTATTGCTATTACTCTTCCTAATTTTGTTTTACAATAGTTAGATTCTTCTTCCTGGACCAGCCTTGCCGAGTTAAATTCGGTTAAGAAAGTAAAATTGTACATTGCTGGGAAAGAGTTGCCTCTAAGTCTCTTGGTCACTTCTTCCTTTTCATTTCTAATTATAAGTATTTTCATTCTCTCTTTTTCCTTCATCAAATTTCTAAGACCTTTATTCATTCTTTGGTCTTTTCAAGAAAATGGCTTTTGGATTTATGCATCCTTTCTGGTATTATTTTACTTTTTGTATTATTTTTTTCAACTTTCTAATATCTTTTTAGCTCCTGTTACATTTTCTAATTCTTTTATTATATTAAGACAGGCAATGATTCCTCTGTTTTTGTCTTTCTTCTTTAAAACAAATATGCTCAAGGCTATAAATTTTCCTTTGAGTTCACCCTTAGCTGTGTCTCAATTCTTGCAGAAAGTGTATGCTGTTATTCCCATCTGTACTCAGCAGATTCACTTCCCACTTTCCTCCATGCTCCAGGAACCCGTCTTTCATGGGCTTTATTACCCAGCTTCTCCTGCTGGATAGCTTTTAGCTGATCTTGGCCACCAAGGAGAAGCAACAAGAAGTCAGAGGACAGGAGAAAAGAGAAGTTCTGGACCACTCAGGCCCTATTCCATCCTAGCAGTTCTTGTGGTGCTACAGCAGTTGCTACATTTCTTCCACGGAGCATCTCATCCATAGCTTCCCCACACCCTGGCTTCTTCTAATTCTATGTTCTCTTGTCCCTTCAAGCTAAGGGATGAGAAGAGCCTCTCACTGTTGCTAATCTTCAAAACCTTCCTTAACTCTGCCCAAACCTCTATAAATAATCACTTTAAGTAAAATCTCTTCAGTTGAACCCTCCCACAAACTGATACTAACTATTCATTATTGTCCAAAGTAGCTTATTATTTCAAAACTGATTCCTTCTTTTATCCTGTATTCAACATAACTTAGGGGAGTATTTCTTAATTTCTAAATTTAAGACTCTATCAGTGACATTTTTAAAATTAACTGTAGACTTGCAGAGACTCAAAAAACAAAAAACAACAAGAACATAACTCTCATACATGTTTACTCAGAAAGCTACTTAAGGGTATGCTCCACCAAGATGAGAAAGTAAACCAAGAAATAAGAATATGTGGGATCCAGAAAACAGGAGGCGAAGAGACTTCTCTAATCATTGGAAATGAAGTTCTCAGATGCCAAGGATGCAGTCCAGAAAGGAACAGGAGTGTAGGGGACCACCAAAAGGATGTTTCTAATAACAAAATATAAAAATCTGGAACTGATATATCATATGTTTGATTGCACTGGCAGAGAATTTCAAAAGATACTTTGAAGAGTTAGGAAAAATATGAGGGGTAAGATGAGAGCCAAGCAAATGAAAGAAATAAGTAATCATCAACTAAAAGAAAAGTGAAAAAAGGTGTATAAAAATGAACCATGTGCGTGTATATGGTGAGCAATATCACCATAATATAAATACTGAATATTAATATAACCAGAAACTGGTATCCTTCCATGTTGGGAGGGAAGAAGGGAGGAGTTATGAGGACTGCAGAGAAGTTGTAAGCACTGTAATCCTTCATTCTACAGGAGCGTGTCAATGCACAGTGCAAAACTGATAAATCAAAGGGGGCATAATAAACCCATTCTGTAGGAATCCAGAGGTAAATACCAGAAAAAATAGCTCAGAAAATTGGAAAGTGTCCATTCTAGGAAGCAGGACCCAGGGTGCAGAGGAGAGGGAGAGAGAACTGCTGTTTTATGATTCTCCTTGTTATTGTTGCCACTATAATTGTTTTTGTTATTTATAAGTCTTATTACGTGATTGGGCTTTTTAAATCAGGTAAATATATTACTTTGGTAAGAAGTTAAATGTTTAAATAAGAAATTCAGCTTTCCATCACCAAGCAACCAGGCACAAAATTATTCTGGGAGAAGTGAAGCCATTAACACCATAGTGTGAATTACATGAATTGGCTCTGATTTTTAATCTCGGTGCCGGTTCAGAGTTTCCTAGAAGACTCTTTAGCACAGGCAGAAAAGGGGGCATGTAGCCTAACTCTGTCCTTCAAAATATCAGCTGTGCCAAGAGACTCTGTTTTATCTTACTAATATCAATGTTCACTTCCTTCTAAATGCCAAACTAGTATACGCGTTATTAAATCTTTTTCAAATTTGATGACTTACTGCTTGAAATTTAAGAGCAGTTTTATTCTGTTTCTCATAGCAATTTCATTTTTCCCTTAGTCATTCTCCCTCCTACACTCCCACACTTAACGCATCTGCCTTCCTCAGTGTTTTGGGGGACAGCTCCATAGCATGTATATGGAAACCCACCTTAAGCCCAACAGACCAATTAGCTGCCAAGAAACACGATGAGGGGTTCTCCTGCCTGTTCTTTGGACTCAGGCTTTGTGTCATAAACAGCCCAGCAAAACGGGGAGCACCAGCTACGTGGCAGCACCACAGATTCTTTCCAGACTTGCTGGGGCCTCATTTAGGGTTCAGGGCACAGGGAGCCCAGGCCTGTTAGAGACAGAAAGCTTCAGGCCATTAAAATGACGAAGCTGGTATTTTTAAACACCTGGGGAATAGGTCACTGTGAACAATTATCATTCATTTTACGATAATGATCCTGTTGAAAATTGATAAGCATTTGAATATAAGTTTTTTTGTAAAAACATATAGGAGATCACATAACCGGAAAGAGAAGAAAAGGCCTTTAGTTCAGAGATTCCAAGTCTGAGTTGGAGGCCCCTAGGGCTGTATGAAAATATCTCAGAGGCCTCTGTGGCGGTCAGGGAAGAAGAGGGATGACTGGTGAGGCCCCCAAAGCCCCAGAGCAGTTCCTCGTTCCTTCATCACTTTACACACGGAAAAACGAAGGCCTCCGGGAAGGAGGGAGAAACTCCCCCAGTAGCAGGTGGCAAAGCTGGAACCAGACTCGCGTCTCCTGATTCCTGCTTCAGTGTTTTCACTACTGTCTTTTCCTGCCTTTCTTATTTTAGGTGCTTTTCTACTTATAGAGACTAAAAATGTGCGCCTTTCTGGAGAGTTATGGGGATGTTACTACTCTGCATTTTCCCCGAGGAGAGAAGTTTGATAAATTATTTAAATATCCGCTTTTCTCTGCTAAAACGTACACTGTTTTTCTCTGGGTAAAATGTGAAAACACTTCTTTTACTGAGCCATTTATATGCATCATTTTTCTTCTTAAAAGCTTCCCTTCTCCCGTATCCATTGCTTTGGAAACACTAGGAGATATAATAATAAAATATTGATCGCCCTTGCTCTTGTCTCCACCCTATTCATATGCTTCCCAAACTTCAGAATAATTTTTGTTGAGGAAGCATTCATTCGAAAATGTGTTTCTGCATTTGGGTTTTGTTCAAGGCAGCCCAGGGCACTGGCCAGGGGAGCGAGTGCCAGCGTTTGAGCACATCAGCGTCTCTCTGTGCTGTCTCCTAGTACGACACTGCATCTCAGCAGCAGCAAGAACACTGAATTATGGACCCCAGGAGGGAGCTCTCAATTCCCAGGAGACTGGAGATCCAGTAAGAGGGCTGTGGTTTAAAAGCAGACTGTGGTCTTTGGGAGGGAGGAGGGACCATTCAGGACTCTATTGTAAGGGTACGAGTGTGGCTCCTGAAAAGCCATCGGTTGTTGGCCCTCACAGTGTCAGAGCTGGGGACAGGGCTGAGACTAGATGCAGGGGCTTTCAGAGTGGGTGCAGGTGTCAAAGTAAACTAGAGGCCTGACAACTACAGGCAAGAACTAGCTTCAACCAGCTTGTCAGCTATCACTGTCCCCTTACATGAACTTTAGCTAATTATGATATCATTCACATTGTGGTTTTAAAAATTCTCTGCCCTTATATTCTACACCTAGTCAATTTCACATGTATCCTTGTAGGAGGCACAATAACTAAGAAAATGCCCTGAAGGCTATGTTGACCAGTTTGATGAAAGCATTTCAAATTGTATGTAAAACCAGCACATTGTACCCCATTATTGCATTAATGTACACAGCTATGATTTAATAAAAAAAATTTTTTAAACCATCGAAAAAATTCTCTGCCCTTGAAATCACCTTGACAGTTATTAGAAAACCATTTAAAGTAGGAAAAGGGGAGGGAGCCCAAATCTAGGAGTTATTATCCAAATTTTTAGTACAAGCCGCCCCCTTAGCCATGACTATTTCTCCCCACAATTAGTATGACTGCAAAAAAACAAAACCACCTCCCCCAAGTGCCGCTGCTTTTCTCGAGTCTGCCCTCCCCTCTCCAGAGTGTACTCCACTTCCAACCTTGCAATGAAAATCTGCTTCCTGGGCTTACATGACGGGTCCTGAAATTCACCAACAACCTGGAAAACACTCTACTCTGAGCCCGCTAACATAGCACATCCACAGCTTGGGGCTGGTTCACACTGGGGTAGGGAGAAAGGCTGAGGGAAGGTCCCAATTTCTTTTCAAAACAGCAGATGTTCTGGTCTGATGACACAGGTGTCGGATTTAGATTCAGAAGAACCAAGGCTCAAAGGCTATCCCATGACCTAGACCTAGAGACTTGGCAAACTTGGATAATTTAATTAAATTTAGTAATTTAATTGATTTTTCCCCTAAGCTAGAGAAAAATAAGGACTGCCTTTTTACTGATGTTGTGAGAATCCAAACAGATAATTCACGATAAATGCCAGCATATGGTCGCAAATCCTTTAGGAATGCAAAGCCTCTCTCTTCCTGGAAGAGAAAAGGTGAAAACCAAAGTTTCTAAGGAGACACAAGACACACCTTTTCCTGAGAAGACTCAGAAGGTGCTGGGGAAGCCAATCTCCACTGAATGGTCATTGTAAAATGGATCCATCTGTGAAGTTGCACCAACTAGCACAATGGGTCTCAACCTTCCTAATGCCGCGGCCCTTTAATACAGTTCCTATGGGTCGTGACCCACAGGTTGAGAATCGCTGAAATAGCAGAAAGCAGAGAAAGGAGAACTGCAGACCAGAGGAGTTGTTCTGGTTTTCTACCGCTACATAACAAGCCACCCTGAAACCGAGCAGTTTAAAACATTGATGATGTTACTGTCTCTTACCATTCTGCAGTTTGAACTCTATTGGGAGGTTCTTCTATGGGTCTCTCACGTGGTTTCAGTCCCCTGGTGGCTAAATGGAGATTCATCTGGAGGCTCCACTGGGAAACTAGAAGACCAGCCTCTTTCCGTCTTCGGGAAGCATCTCTGAGCCTCTCCTCCTTCCATAGTCTCTTCAGCAAGGTAGGTGGACTTCTTCTACGGCAGCTCAGCACTCCCAAAAAGCAAGAGCGCCAAGAGGGAGGAAGCAAGAACTTGCAGCCCTTCCTGATGCTTGGAAGCAAAGCCCAGGAACCTTCTCCACATTTTATGATAAAGCAGTACCAGGCCCAGCCCAGATTCGTGAAATGGGAACAAAAGAAGTGTCCGGGGAGGCCTCATAGGTCCCTGCCCAGCAGTCCAGCTAGCTGACATCCAGGAGCAATACCAGCCTGCGTTTTGCACACAGAACATTTTCACTAAACAAATGTCAAATTCTGGAATAAGATACATAAATAATTTTCCTTATTCCTGGTTAATTTTTTAGTTCTTAAATAAAATTGAGAAGGATTCGATTTGTGGCTGGCTCACCTCCCGCGGCTGCCATCGGGAATGCGGTCAGGCTCAGCGGAACTCACGTTCTTCATATAGATCATTTTCCACACCCATTTAACTAGCATCCGGGTTGATGGGAAACACACGAGCTTCTCATGGAAACAGCACTTATTTTGCAAATGGATTACAAAATAATAATGGTATTTTTAAAGAGTTAATGACATAATATAACCACCACCAATTTAACCTGGAATTGGGAATGTAGTTGCTGTTTTCAAAAGATTTCTGCCCATTTTTCCAGGGCCCTTTAAAAAGCAGGATCACACATTTATTTTTTTGGCACCAGGTATCAGGCCAAAGTTTATCCTGGGAAAGAGGTCACCTACCGCCTGTGATTTAGGAGCCTTGAGAAAGAGACACAGTGATAAATTTGTGACTCTCACATCTGTGGACTGCTTTCAGGGAGCAAAGCATGGCATTCCACAAAATAAAATCTGGTTTACAAGAAGCATGGGATGGGTAGAATCCTTACCAAAATATCAGTGACTGCTGTTAGATGGTCCAGGAAAACAGTGGTAAGAGGGGAGGGAGAAATAATACTGGAACAAAAAGACACCCCAAAATGCGGTAGCAAGAACCAAAATGAGAGTTCTAAGGCAAATTTTATTTACGAGGCCTTGCAGGATTCATGTTACCTTTCTAGGCATTTAATAGAGGTATGGGCATGGTCAACAAATACGGGTAGAAGGGATAAATGTATAATGTCACTATCCATTTCCCACTAAACATGCCAGTGTCAGCCACACGAGACGACTTACTATGGTCCAAGTAAAAGGAGAGGGAAGGGAAGGGAAGGGAAGGGAAGGGAAAGAAAGGGAAGGGGAAAGGAAAGAAAAAAAGGACATTTTTGCTACTTTTGCCTTTTCTGCGTTGGCATTTTCTCCATCCTGTATTCCCAGGAAGAATTTTCACCACTAAAATTGTATTCATCCTTTATGATTTGGTTATAAACACCAAGACTTCCAGGAAATCTTCCTGCGTCTCTAAATCTATAAGGCTTTCTTCTCTTCCAGGTCACCCAATCAGTTCCTCATTTCTTCTAAAATAATAACCCTAACACCCAGGGTCATCGTGCATTTGAACATAATTGATCTCTGAGAGGTATAGGTCAGAATAAGGTGAAGGTCTATTTTCAAGGAGTTTGACATCTAGTAGAGAAAGTTATAGATAGTCGCAACAAGATATGCTAAGTACAAGATCAGCATGTGTAGAAGTCACAGAATGTAGCACAGAGGAAGGAAATAACTTCAGAAGAGAAGCAAGTGGCTCAGCACTCGTGGCACAGTGGTTACAGCGCCAGCCACATATACTGAGGCTGTCAGGATCAAACCCAGCCTGGGCCAGCTAAACAACAATGACAACTGCAACAGAAAAATAGCGGGGCATTGGGGCGAGTGCCTGTAGTCCCAGCTACTTGGGAGGCTGAGACAAGAGAATCGCTTAAGCCCAAGAGTTTAAGGTTGCTGTGAGTTGTGACGCCACAGCACTCTACCTAGGGTGACATAATGAGACTCTGTCTCAAAAATAATAATAAGTGAAGCAAGTATCAGGAACAAGCAGTGGTGAGAAAGATTAGGGAAATAGAGGAAAACCATTCCATACTAACCTTTGCAAAAGCTTGAACCTGAATCTTCACACAAAGTTTGTAATCCCCCATGGCTACAGAGGTGGTCACTGATGGTAAAAGTCCACAGCAGGACACAGATCTGATTATTAACAGCCTTGGGGTGCATCTCAAGGACTTGGACTTCCCACAAAGATGCATGGAAGTCACTGCCAGGTACAGGCACAGCTCACTTATTGTCCATCTTTGTAACCCAAGGGTGAAAGACATAACAATAACCATATCGGCATACACTGAATGCCTACTGTGTGTCCGGCACAGAGTCAGTCACTTCACATGCATTACTTCGCAGGTACTCAGTAAAAGTTCACTTCATTATATTAAATGGAATTGCAGCCCCATTCCATCCAGACTGGAATAAAAATAGAAACTGTCATCATAACTTTAGCAGAGAGAGTTAAAAAAAAAATTGTAAGTTTAAAGAAGTTTCATAATGAGAAAGGATCAGAATAAAAGGGAAAAAATGATTATTCCTCAGCTAAAGGCCAAACCAAAAAGACTCGGGTGATAAGAAAAGGCAGAGTAATTTTTTAAGTGGTAAAAGAGCGAGAGAGGATTTTATAAACACTTTAAGAAAGAAAAAAGATAAACCACAGAGAAAAATGGGTCTTCTAATAAATGAGTAGGAAAAGAGAATTAACAATAAATGAGGATTGTTGAAATATTGAACTCATCCTTTGCAAGAAAAATGAGAGGAAATAACTTAGATTCCTAGCAAGCAATAAAAATCTTGCAAAATACTTAATAGGGATAGAAATTGAGTAAGGAAATCTTCATTAAATTTAATTTATCATTTTTAAATGGGCAACCTGCAGGCCTCACAAGGTGGGTTTCCAGCAGGAATCAGATCAGAGTTAGCTCTCTCCTCCCTCAGTTATGTCTCCAGAAAACAGTGACCTTGAGGAAAAGATTAAATGTGCTGGGGAAGGACAGTCCCACTTGCAGTATGGCCCTGGGACAATGCCAAGGATAGCAGATGCTGGGAACAGCAGCCATCTCTGGGAAACCCCCATGGGATCTGGCTGTCCTCCCCAGGAAGAGCACCACTGGGCTCTCACAGGTCACTAAAACTCTCTGTCCTAAGGCTACTTCCCATTTTTTCTCAGTCTCAGTTTTATCTTTGTTCTATAAAATGGGAATACTTAATTAGTGCCACAAAAATGTCTGTTTCTCCTTCTAAACCTCACTTTTCTCACATTTTCTCTGTCTAATACTTTCCCCAAGAGGAAGTAAAGAGAAAAAGAGAGAGAGAAAGTATGTGTATGTAGATTTATTGACACGATAGTATCTATGCAAACTTTGGAAAGTGGCCAAGAGGATGGCCTGAAGCCATAGCTTCTTGCCATACCTGTCCATCTGGGAATTTTGCTGCCTCTGGCAGTGAGACTCCCTCACTGATTAAAATGATTGTCATCAACACTGAACTCAAAGTTACCGCAAACTGATGCTTCTAGAAGGTTGGAGAAAGAAGTAGAGTATGGAAGATGGGGACCCAGGAATTTGTAAGCCTGGAATTGGTAGGTAATTAATCAAACAAGAATAATCTCAAAGCCAGAAAGTCTGAGAGGAAAGGGTTCCTCCCCCCCAAAGAAGGAATTCTTATTAAAGCCCATTAGCCATTGTGAGGAATGTCATGTCAGAGGACCAGAGGAATAGGCAATCACATGGTTAAGAAACCATGATAAAAGCTGGACAAAAAAAGAGACACGGCGAAGACACAATTTGAAACAATGACAAAGACCAAACCAAATGAAAAGCAATTTGTGTCAACAAGCTCTCAAATGAAAAAAGTGAAAAATAAATAAATGGATAATCCACGGCCTTCCAAGACTTCCAGTGTGTGGGCAAAGCTTGGAGGATGCCCCCTGCGGGTGATGACCAGTCTTCACAGCCAAGATGTCTCGGAAAATATAACCAATCACAATACTGTGCAACCCATTTTCTAGTGATGTCCAGGCCTTTTGATGAAATTACCAGATATTCCATCTGCAGGAGATGGTTAGAATTTGGTGACTATAGGCATATTCTGCATGTATCACAGAATCTCAAAATCCTACATCCAGACTTGTGTGTATGTGGAAGAAGTTTTGTAAAATGTATGGAGAATGAAAGTCAGAAGTTGATAAAGAAAAGCCAAATGAAAAATACATACAACGTATTTTCCCAAGGTGTCAATAAGAGCCTAGTTCAGGGGACAAGCCCAGTGAGGAAGTAGACCTGGCCCAGGCACTTTAAGAAAAGCTGCTGCCGAGGGATTCCTACTTGGAAGGGGGAGGTGTTGCTGGCATTTAAGTGAAATACACGAAGAGAAAAATTGCAGTGGAGGGGACAGGATCGGATAGCCACGCTGTCAGTATCACCACCCCCAGGGACAATGCACCCAGATGGAAACAAGGCGTTTTGAGGAAAAAAATTCACGTTAGGACAGAAGTTGTATAACTGTTTTCATCGGAGCAAGATAGTGCTCTAAATCACAATTTCAAAAGAATTGGGGAGCAGGAGTCAACACTGGCTTTTCACAGCTGAGAGAATCAAGGCTCAGTTCGGGAGAGGAATGCCTTTTCCCTAAACGTGTGGTCACATCTGGTGGGATGCCCGACACAGTGGCCTAAAGCTGGAGAGCGAAGCAAGATATCCCAGTGCAGTGCCCGTAATCACCTGCAGGGGGCAACCTCCGATCCTCTCCACTCTACTCCTCAAGGCTGGGTTAGGCATCACCTCTCTGGACACTCAGAAAAACGCAGGCTTTTGTCATTCTTTGCTTTCATTTTGTTTTCTAATTATTTGTATTTTTATTCCCCCCAACTGACCCCCCAGGAAAAAGTATAACTTTATTGTTTGTTGCAAAAACTTCCAGAACTGAAAAATAGTTTACTCAACTTGCTTTTGTCAGGGTAAGTGGTCTCTTTGTCAGAATGATAGGTTGTTTAACTGGCTTCATCAAGCTGTTTATGCTTCAGGTTCATTTTAAACATTCAACTCTCTGTTTTCCGCTACCCCTAACTCTACATGTTATGCAAGAAACTTTGTCCATGGTGACCAGTCCTCTCACATGGCCTAATCAGAACCCAACAAACTTGGATTATTTGTATTTTTCTTTCCCTCCCACCCTAAAAGGGTAAGGGATGCATGAATGGTGGGACTCTAGAGAGTGCTCTGTAGACGTCTGCTGAGTGAGCAAACAGATGAATGCACAAACTGAGAACTCCAGACATAGATTGTCAAAGACCCCAGACAAGTAACCATAAAACCAGGGCAGAAAATCTGTAAGCAGAAAGACAGGTGCTGCTCAAATGCCATCCTGATCCCACCTGCCCTGCCACATGGCTGCTGGAGTGCTGGGCCCAGGACCCCACTCTCCCTGGTACACCTGCCTTGCTCTCTGTGGACTCCTCTGGGAACAGGTAACTAGCCTAACAGCCCGGCCACCAAAGAAATGAACAAGATCTGTAAAAGGCCACTGACCCATTTATCTGCCTCCTCCAAGTATCTTGAACTGAATGCCACATGAGGAAAGTGCCCAGCCGAAGTGTTTGTGATCCAGGGATGATTAAAATGAGATTCATCCTAGTGAAAGTGACAGAGAGAACAGGTGACTCATGAGGGTGTGACAGACCATGATTGCTGAGCAGAGGGGCTGTCTGCCCCCTCTCTCAAATCCCATTCTGAAGTACCTTCTAATTCCAAAGTCCAGGAGACTTTCTTGGCTGTGTGATAGCTTTTGTCACAATCAGCTGTGTCTGCCGCTGGGTGGGCATGTTTGTAAAATGCTATCGAATTTTGAGCTTGCTGGGGGTGGAGAATACCTCTCATTCATCGTTTTATTCCTATCCCCGAATCTGGTTTCCAGAAGAGAGTAGGCACTCCAGTAGCAGTACCAGAGGAAGCCGCAGTCCTACCCGTAATGGAAAACCTAGCTGCCGTCAGGCACTGTGCACCGCTCCTGTCTACCTGTTTCATCTAATCCTGAAGGCAACCCTAAACAGTAGGCGCTTATTAGCTCCATTTTGCAGCCTTTTCTTAGAGGTGAGGAAAACAAAGGTAAGCAAGATCAAACAACCTGCTGATAACTAGCAGAGCCAGGATTCACACTCACATCTCGTTGACCCCAGAGTCAGTCCCCTTTCTAGTTGAATGAACACACCACTGGCTCGACTACTGAAGGCACAGAAATACTGCCACGGCCTGTGATGGGAGCCTGAGTTCAAAGCCACAGCTGCTGCTGGAGAGCACTTGTCCTCTCTGCTGCTTCTACGCAGGCTGCCTTGCTCTGCCTCAGGAGTTTTGGAATGCTGAGGCCTAAGACCCTCAGAGATTACTCAACAGGGACAAAGGCCCTGGAGTGGCCAGGCCTGCCCAGCACCCCTCTGAGGACCCGGGGAGAGCAGGACTGGCAGCCTGGTGGCCTGGCTCTGAGGGCTCAGCACTTTCTTCATCATTCCCTGATGTTGTGGTATCAGGCTCAGTTCTTAGCACAGAGGAACCCCCAAACAAAAGCACTGAATAATTTTCTTTTCCCAAATTCAGAAGACCAAAGCCACGGTTTCCATTATGAACATGGATGACAAGAGGGAAACATCATACTGAGCCTATTTCCTCTGTCCCGGTCGGCTTCCTGTCTTTTCCCCTCCCCAAGTTATTTTGAGTTGAATCCCTCAAGTACAGGCTCTGCCTATTACACGTAGTATCTCCTGAGAGGTAGGTGTCCATGCTGGTCACCCACTTCCTATTGAATGAAATTAAAATATCAACTTGTACCAAGTGCATTTGCTTCCTTTGTCTCTTGGCTCCTGTCTTTGGCCCCCTAGTGTCCTGGCTGCCGTGGGACTAAAAGGATTTACTCTCTCTACTGGCAGCTACTGACAGGGTGGTGGCTCCAGGTGGGCCAGCCTGCTGTCATGGCAGTCCTCAGCTGCCACCTTAGTAATTAGTTCATCCCACCCCACCACAGAGGCTCACCTCATGGCAGGGAGTCTTCCATTTGGAAGATGAGAGCTCTAGTAACATATCAAAGGGTTTCACTGCCTCTTTGAAGGAGGCGCATCTTCACACAAGCACAAAGGCAGAACAAATTAAAAGAGGGTGTTTTCCCTCTACACATGGTGCATTACTAGAAAGATTACCATATCTGATTTCCTCTTGTATAAATCTGGTATGTTGCCCAATTTCTGTGAGTAGCCAGATACACATGAAACAGCACCACACAGACACGTAGCAGAGGTTCAAGGGCATACAGCTGCTTTCCTACCCTCCGAGCTTCTAATCTAGACATAGCTCAACTCCAATCACTTCCCCACAGCCTTTCTGAAGTGCCTTCCTCCACCCCAGCCCAAATTAGAAAGATGTTTCTTTGACATTCAATTTCTTTTGACAGTGATCACACTCAGGATTTCATTATTATCATTTGTGAATCTTCAAGTCAGTGGCAGGGACCTTGCCTTAGTCACCTTGCTGGTAGCAGGTGAACAGAGTTGGACTGGATTGGAATGGATAGAACCTGACATGACTAGCTCTGCTATGAACTTGCTGGGTGACCTTTCTCTGCACCTGAACTCATTTATAACTATAAAACAGGAGCATGAGACAAGAAAAGAGGGTTTTGTCCCAGAGCAGTGGTTTTCAAAGCATGCTTTCCAAATCAGCATCACCTGGAAACTTATTAGAAAAGTAGAACATCAGGCTCACCCCAGACCTAATGAATTGGAAATTCTGGGGGTGGGCTCCATTGTTAAAATAGAAGAATGGTGATCCTCAAAAGTACAGAAAAGCATCACACCTTCTGAGAGCCCCCAAGGGTATCTGCAAAATCTCTGTGTTCATATATAGAAATTTGTACATCCTCTTCTTGAAAAGAATTTGCTTATCTTTCACTGTATTCTCAGGTTCCTTCGCCTTAAGAAGTGGTGGGCACCCCTGAGGTAGCTTTGCCCTATAGCTCCTTCTTGATACAAAATGCCATGAATCTTAACTATAAAAAAAATGTGATGATTAACATAATCACTGCTTAATTTCCATGCTGATTGATTAGAAGAACACAAGCTAAGGGACCAGTGTGATACGCCAACAAGAAGTCCATTCACGTGAGCCTGCCAAATGCTCTGAGGATGAAATTAGTCCCAAGCCTCTGTCCCTCTTCTACCTCAAAAATCATAGCTTCTCAGAGTTGGAAGGGCCACAGCCTTCCTGTGTTAGGATTACCCAGGGAATTTTAGAAAGAACCAGGGCTAGAGTTCACCTCCAGAGATTCCTGCATAACTGGTCTCAGATGGGGTCTGGCAGTTCTCCCAGGTGATTCTACATCACATCTAGAAATGCAAACCACTAAGCCTAAGGGAATGTTTCTCAAAAAATTATTGTCCACCTCCCTGCACTGGAACAAATCCAGGTGATTTTTCTGCCTATCAACCATGGACAACTGCTGCGAAATGACAGGCACTCAGGCTCAGAAAGCAGATCTGTGAGTGAGGATTGGATTAGATATTAGAATTCACCTGTTAGCTCAAGTCCTGAACCTACTGGAATCCCATGACCTCTCTAAGCTCAGTTTTTCTTGCCTGTAAAAAAAAAAAAAAAAAGGGTAGTTCTGTTGACTCACATGCCTTTAAAGGAAGAAATGAGGTAACCCCACAAATGGTGCTGTGTAAATGTTGCTGCACCAGCTCAGCACAGGGAGGTAACCGATGTGCCTGGGAGGTGGGTAAGTTGGAGGGACGGAGAAGGATTCCACTTTCTCAGTGGGAGGATGGTGACTGTCCACTGGGTGAGCACAACAGAGCACAGGGTGGGAAGGCCAGGGCAGCGCCCACACTCCCCACAGCAGCTGTGGGGACAGCCCAGTCCCTCTTATTTCTTCCTCAACCTTCTGGAGTGGGAGCACTAAAGGGTTAACTTATTCTAAAACTGACACAATCAAGCTTTTCCTGTTGCTGGCAGGATTGTTGTTGTTCTTGCTAATTAAAAACAGGTGCATTTGCCTGAAACTTGCACTGGGAGCTTCCTCAGGCCTGGTCGCCCTGGAGACGACCAGACCATCTCTGCTGGTAACTGAGGAAGTTCTAGCTTCATTTGCATATGAGGATTTGCGTTTCACCTGAAGTTCAGAAAAAGAACAGAAAAATGACATGCTGCTCTTCAAGACAGAAGATGGCTTGATGAAAAAGTTTTCTGCGAAGGTAGAAAGGGTAGTAAAGAAAGAACAAGACTATTTCAGAGGAGGTGAAAACTGAGGCAGAAGGAGGATGGGTTGGTCAAAGTTATTCCAGTGGGTGTAACGAGCCCTAATTCCAACCCAGCTCTCCTGGGCTTTTCCCTCCACCATGTGGCTCCTCTGTCCTGAGCCTCAAACCCTTGCATGATATGAAAGTTTGCACTAGTCTAAGCCTCCATCTTGCCCTATAGTCTATGACACAAATCCTTCCTCCTGTGGCAGGAGATAGTGTTTCCCCTTCAGCCTCAACCTGTCTGATCATCTCAGAACCAATGTCTGGACTGTGAGCTAAGGAGAGCAAAGGCGGTGGAGAGACCGCACTGAGAGAGGGAGGCCCAGGCAGCAGAACAACTCCATCAAGGCTTTAATTTGATTTCGAGTTTTGTGGTTGGCCAGATATAAAGCTGACATTTGGAGTAGATGATCTGGATGTCAAAATGAAGCCAAGAACTTGATTTATCGTGGTTAGGATCTGTGCCCAAGGATTTAACATCTGATTTTCCCCCGCTTTTTAATTTACAGCTCTCTAGCCAATTTAATTGGGTTCGTCTTCAGTGGGGCTAACTGTGCATTATCATTTGAGGAAGCAGCCTTTCGAAATAAGAGCCTGCAGAATTGTACAGGGAATAGTAAAGAACCAGAGTACACGAATTCCCATACTCCTCGCTAATTTGCCCACACAGCATGAAGCAGGGTGAGGGGAGTCTTAAGTCAGTATATTACCCGGAATGACTTGGCTGGATGACAACCTCAGAAAAGTTTAACACAATCAACTTCTCTTCCCCAAGTCAATCACTTGAGGATTTGAAAATTTCCTTCTGTGTTCCTTCCTTTGAACAAAGGAACTCAAAGTTACCTTTCTGAATCTTTCCCTCAAATTTAGCTTTCAAGATGTTATCGAAAGCAAATTTTTGAACGATCAACCAACTCCTCAACATCACTCAATTTAGCTGTCACTCAACCACTCTGAAGGAGCTGTGAAAAAAAGTGGAAATTGCGCTAGTCTTAAAGTCAGAAAATGTGCATTTCTTTTTCTCTCCAGATTGTATGACCTTGAACAAATCACTTCCCCATTTAACTCAAATGTTTTCACACCTCTAAGAGCAACACTGTCCCTTTCTGTCTCAGGAATCCATGAGGATCAGTTGGGAAGGCCTGAAGACATCCATCCATTTATTGCTTATACGATAGTGCTGGAAGTGACTCTCTCTCAGAGAGCTGCATGGGGCAATTGCAGTAAAGGATAATGCGTGGGTCTTAGGGTCAGGCACCCCCAGGGTCATAGCCCAGCTCTGCCACTAACAACTTCCCCTACAGTCTCCCAGCTATAATTTCTTCTACTATAAAATAGGAGTAAGATGCTACCAATTTGTTGTCAAGATTAAAGAACATGATTAAAATCCCAATAATCAACATTGGGTAAAAATGGAATGAAATTTCCTTCCCTAGAGTTTAAGCATCCAGATTCTAAAGCCGGACTAGCCGGCTCAAGTCCCAGCCAGCTATGCAATTTCCTAGCTCTGTGACTCTGGAAAAAGCTAATTAAACTCTCTTAATCTCACTTTCCTCATCTGTAAAATAGGGAGAATTAGAGTGCCTAATAGAGTTGCCATGAGGATGAAATGAATATATTACAATTGTGTACCAATGAACAAGGCAATGTTCTAAGAAATGTATTTTTAGGAGGTTTTATTATCATGAGAACATCGTGGAGGGTAAAAACCTAATGGGTAGAGCCTATCACACACCCATGGCTGGGCCCATTGCTCCTGGGCTACAAACCTGGACAGGGTGTCACTGTACTGACTACTGTAGGCAATTGAAACACAATGGTGAGTGTTTGTATATCTAAACATAGAAAGGTACAATAAAAAAAAAAAATGTGTATTTAAACATAGAAAAAGTACAATAAAAACCCCATATTGTCATCTCAGGAGACCACAGCTGTATATGTAGTCCGTCATTGACTGAAACATCATTGGTGTTTGAGAAGTGCTTAGAAAGATGCCTGCTACTAGTAAGTGCTGTTTAGCAATCCATTTTAGTAAGAATTCTCTCAAAGTTGCACTTTACTCAAGCAGCACTAGTAAAGACAATTAATTATAGGAAAGGCTGACCCTAAACTTCAGTCCTCATCACCTTACCTCAAAACTACTAACCGTTTCAACTAGGGAAATCTGCCTCCAGCAGAGATATACATAATCCAGAAAAAAACACAGAAATTAGATGTCCCATCAAGTCGTAGCCATGCCAGATGACCTAGTGGCTTTGAAAGAGAAAAGGTTGGTCACAGATGTGCATGACACCCCCTCCCTCCTTTTCCCCCTGTGTGTCTCCTTCTTCTTGAGTTCGGTCACTACAGTAGAGGCTGGAAGCCACTCTCTGCCAATACCACTTCCTCTAGGTAGGTTATGAAATTTCTCGCCACGTATTCATTTAAAAAAATAAAAGGAAAGAAATTCTTTTAACAAGTCAATTTAGAAACCCTGTGGTGTTACAAGGGATTTTTGTATCCGATATAACGTTATAGGCCAAGGTTTCATTTTGCCTCCTATTCTATAGCCTAGTCTGCAGCTATTTCATTTGAAACAACACATGGCAGAGACTGAAATTTCCCAAGAGCATTTCAAGGAGCAATTTCTCATTTCCTGCCCTTAGGAATGGATGTTCTTAAAATAGAAAAAGTTTCTTCTGAAATCAGGTTAATATGAACATGAAATGATGGGGGGAAATTTTGAAAAGAAAGAACATTAAACCTATTACAAAGCTATTTATAAAAAGGCTGCATCTCATCGGTAACAATGAAAACAAGCCACTCATTGGCATTGGAACTACTTAGCTTTCATTCACTCATTAATTCACACGTGTATATGGATTTGTGTGCCGGAGGCTGTGATCGGCATCAGCATTGATAGTCCGCTGGGAAAGGAGGACCAAGGACAGAGACAAGTGGAGGCCTGTGCTGCCGGGTGTGGGCAGAGTTGGGAGCTTGACGCCTCCAACCACTGGGCGATGATAAGGAAGGACTTCAGAGGAGTTTCCCAAGAGGGAGTCACTGAGAACTGGCAAGAGTTGGGCAGAGAAGGAAGAGGCCTTGACCACAAGGAGGCGCTCGGGCCTGAAATCCAAGGTACCCAAAGGCGGGAGAGAAAGTGAAGCAAAGCGCGCAGGCAATGGAGGGGGGCAAAGCTAGAGAAGAAAGCCCAGGCCAGACCAGGAGAAGCCACGGGAGCTAAACTCACCGACAGAGATGTCATTTCTACCCTGAGAGCCAGAGGAAGCCCATAATGGATTTTAAGCAAAGGAGCCATGTTTTCAGATATGTGTTCCGGAAGAGAACCCGGCGGCAAGGTGCATGATGGAGAGGAGGGCCCCAGGCAGGGGAATTGGGCGGGTTAGAAAGCCGCTGCAATGCCAGGTCTAAGTACTGACAGGAGAAGAGGGGCTGGCCGTGTGAGGGAGGAGACGGCGCGGGTTTAGGGGTTTTCAGAAGAGAGCCTCCAGCAGCCTGTCTTTTAACCACATCATGTCCTATGGTTATTGAGACGGCCAAACATATAACCCCAAATCTGGACACAGGTGAAGACAACAGCTTGCTTGTCACACATAACCACAGCCCGGCGTGCACCGCACAGGGCCACTTGGGAGCCTGCGTTGAGAGCAGGATGTTCCGGCAGGAGGCAGGTTTTGTAATATCAAGCGAGTGGGGCGTCTCCGGGTTTCCAGGGGATGATGTTTGAGTCATTCGAAGGGATGGCAGGGAACTGAAACTGCCAGTTGGGGATACCCAGAAATTATAACTGGTCCATTATTAAGGAGCCCTGTTTAGCTGGGGGACCTTATGTGCTGGGACAGATAGGGGAGAGGAACTAGTAGTTAGGCCATCTGAGGCTATCGGATGTCAAGGCAGCTCGAATAAATAAATTTTGGCCTGTTACTGAGAGCCATGGAAGGTGAATAGGAGAGAGGAATCCAGGTATCTCTGGGCTCTCTGGTTTGGGGGAATGAGTGGGTGATGGGACACTTCCTGTGTTCATTTTGGGCACAGTTAGGGGGAGAGATCGAGTATGAAAAGTCTGTGGGTCAAACTGGAGATATCTAACAAGTGATTGGGTACAGATGGCTGGAAGCTTAGGGAGCATTCACCCTCCTTCTTCTGGGATTCTTTCTCTTTACAGGCTCCCTATTTTGTGGATTTCATCTATGCCACTAAGTTTTTAGACAGCAAAATCTTACTGATACAGGAGGTCATCTATGTGAACGCAGGTTGGACAGGAAGATGAAAGCCAAAGTTTCCAGGGAGTGATGGAACTGGCCCTGGAGGGGCAACAACAAAGGTAGGGCGGATGCAGATGATGTGTTTAATTTCCTTCCTTTCTTCTATTCCAGATACTCAGCATATTATCAAAGGTTTCTGGAGAAAAAAATTTAACCATAAATGGGTGTTCAGTGCTGGAGGGTAATAGTCACAAGAGTTAAAGGCTCAGGAAGAGGTGCTTTGGAATTCAGTCTCCACTCCGCCTGTAAGAGCTGTGTGACCAACACAAGATACTTAACCTCTCTGAGATGTCTGTGTTCATCTGTAAAATGGGATAATGGTAATACTATTCGGTTGCAGTAAGAATTAAATCAAGATACTGGCTAGTAAGTCTGGGCTTTAATTTGTTCCCTCCCTGCCACTAACCTGATTGATGATACAGAGCCAATCCAGGCTCTTGTCTGACCTTGGTTTCTCACCTTTAAAATGAGAAGTTTCAATTAAAAGATCTCTAAGCCTCTCTACCACTTACATTCTGTGAAAGCAAAGGAAAGGACAAATACTCTTTAGGATTCCACACCTACAAGGCAAGAACATTCTGTGAATTGTTTTAAGGCTTTTAAGTAAGTCTACTGCAGCTGGGCAGAAAATTGTCATTGTTTTCTTGCATTTTCTTTTTTATTTTCCTTTAAAAAAATCAGATAGTTACTCCTCGGTAACAAGATAAAGGAATAGCATCTAAGTTATATCCCGCTGACAGTCTGTTTTGCAGCATAGCTAAATATCATGCCTAGACTGCCTTCAGTAAAAATTTTATATATGCACGTATGTAGATATGAATGATAGCCCAATCAGGGCTGAAGAGTGATTTCTCTCACTATAGCTACTGTAACGTTGCATGGCAATCTTGCCCAGCAGATGGACCACTGCATAATGGTTCGCTCCTGAACCCTGTTTGGTAATTTATTGGCTCTTCCTTGACTATTATTGACTCGGCAGATGCCTTCTGTACTCAGAGATGGCCAAGTCTGTAATCTCAGAGTCTGAGGTTATCTTTTTTCATTGTCGTAGCAAAGCAGACAGTGCATCACATGCACAGTGTTATTATTCTGTTCCCAGGCCTATTCCGAACTCCCTGTCCATAAGGTGGGCCAGATTGTGACGGCTTCCTTCCTTGTCATCCATGAACACTAGAAAGCAGAAAGAATATGGGCTTTTCTATGGAAACAGGTTATTCGCGGCTGGAGCAAGGGCAAGAAGGCTGGCAGATGTAATCTACATAGAAGGGACCAGAAAATGGTAAATGAATGTATTAGTTGCTATATTTAAAAATACCCCCAAACTTAGCAGCTTAAAACAACGTGTATTTATTATCTCACAGTTGCTGTGAGTCAGGACTTGGACTTCTCAGTTTCCCACAGGGGCTGTAATCACAGTGTTAGCCTTGGCTGGGGTTTCATCTGAAGGCCTGCCTGGGGGTGTACTGCCACCAAGGTCACTCACAAGGTTGTTGGTAAAATTCAGTTCCTTGAGGGTTTAGGGAGTGAAGTCTTCTTGTTTCTTCCTGGCTGTTGTCCAGGAACTACCCTCACTTTCTTGCCAGGTGGGCCCCACCTACATGGCGGCTTGCTTCAACAAAGCCAGCCAGGGAGAGGGTCGACAAGCAAGATGAAGTCACAAATTTTCATAACCTAATCACAGAGGTGCCATCCCATTACCTTTGCTGTGCTCTATGGGTCAGAAGCAAGTCCATGGAAAGGAATTACAAGGTCTGACTGCCAGAAGGCCGAGCTGATCAAGGGCCATCTCGAAGTCTACCTGCCACCACCACAAGGGTCAAAACTGGGCTGCGAGGCATGGTCAGGTAATGGGGACAAGGGAGGCTGAGCATTGCTCTGTGCCTACAGTTGGACGCCCTGAGGCAGTACTCTGGCTGCCCTGGGTAAGGGATGCCTTGTGCAATTTATCTGCCCCCTTTACATGAAAACTCCATGTACTAAAAGCCACCCTGAGTCAGAAATGCACATACCTGGAGAGAGAATCAGCTTCCTCAGTAGGCAGGGGTGAGGGCTTTGATGAATTCCAAAGCTCAGACTCCAATAAAGGCACTCAATTTCTTTGTCCCCACCCTTGTGGCATCTGAGACATACTATCTTCCAAACAAATCAGATGTGCAGGACAAATGCAGCTCAGGCCTCCACATGTGATCCCTGTTTTATAATTTGCCACATCCAAGTTCCAGCCTCGGCCTTTTGAGAAGGGTGGTGCCCCAATCTTGGTGGGTTTGTTCTCACGGCCAGTGCTCAGCCTTGGAGAACCAGCCATGGGGCTCCCCTTTCTGGAAGGCAGGTCCGAAATTGCCAACCCTGCTCTCTGACCAGAGGTCATTTTACCAATGTTACAAGATCCCCTTGTTCCTTGTGCTTTATTTAGAAAGAGATTACTATGTACCTACTCTGTTCCAGGCACTGCACTAAGCATTGATATGTGGAGTAAACAAGATTCTTGCTTTAGAGAAGGAAGAAATCCACATAAAGAAATCAATACATTAGATACTTTTTCTTCCATTCTTGAGATACTTTACTAAAAAGATTATGTTCCAGCTCCATCCATGTAAACACGAAAGAGGTAAAGTCTCCATCTTTTTAATGCTGCATAGTATTCCATGGTATGCATATACCACAATGTATTAATCCATTCATGGGTCAACACAATAATTAAGTAAATGAGGTGAAAGCTATATTAATTAGTTTGATGTAAGCACTCCAAATTGTATAAAAAATCAACACATTGTATCCCACAAATGCATAAATGTATTCATGGTCTATGAGTATATGACTTCATAAAAGGAAAAAAAGAGAAATCACACAATGATTTTGGGGGGGTTGGGTGCAGAACACGTTCTCAATCTGACCCTAGTTTAGTTAGAACACAAACAAGAGACAATCTGAAAAGGAGAGAAGAGATGTCTAGTTTGAGCTGGGCCTTTAAAAGGTAAATAGGTATTAAGTAAAAAGAAATCCAGCAGGCAGAGAGCTGGTTGTACAGAGAGGTGAGGAAAGTCATAAAAGGGTCACTTTAGAGACTCAGCCATTAACCCAGATGCAAACAGCCTGAAGCCATAGCAGAGGCCACAGTCCTCTGTCCTGTCCGCACGAGGCTTCGGGACCATAGAGACAAGTCTGCACTTAGCCCTGAGAGCACAAGGAAACCCCTGGAGAGTCCCCTGTGAAGGCCACATGATGAGATTGGTATTTTAGGAAGCTTGGTACATTGGGAAATGGGAGTAGAGAAAACCAAGATTACAGCTGTGAACTAGGAGTGAAGCTCCCTCGGTGACCCAGGGATCCTGGAGGAGAGATGTGGGCAGGAGTGATCCCAAGGGGCAGAGTTTCTGGGGTGGTGACCTCAACTGGGACAGAGGTGGCAGGAAAAAGAGAAATTGCCAGAGTTTTGGAATAAGTTAGATGGCGGGAGGAGGATGCAGAGAGCACCTGGATAGATAGCAGTATCAATTTCAAGGATAATTTGTACATGAACTGGAGCAGGTTTGAGCAGAAGGATGCCCAGGTGAGTTTTGCATCTGTAGAGCATATCGTTCCTGTGGCTTCTCCGGTTGAGATGAGCACAGGCATACCTGAGATGTGGGGATGCATCTGGCACCGTGGTTCCCTGCTGACAGTCCCTAGGTTCTGCACATAAGTGTGCAAAGTGGAACAATTTTGGAAATTTAAGAGGAACGGTATTTTGAATTACACAAACTAAAATCAATCTGAGAACAACAAAATCAAATAAAGTTTTTCCAGGGGTCTTCTCTGGAACTTTCAGAAGATGCTAAAATGCAAATTACTGCCATCGAGATGATGTAAGAAATTTCAAAGTCTCCAAAAATATATTCAGGAATGTGTAATGGACTAGCTGGTGCTCATTTGAAATTCTACTTTGGAATAAATTGCTAGAAAGAAGTTGTTTTATATTCCTTTTACTGCTAATGCCTCACAGTTGAATCCACAGAGCCACAGCCCTGCTTGCTAAGTCTGCTCTCCAGATACATGCCAAAGCCTTCCTAGCACACATTAATTTATCAGACGTCGACATTGAGAACCAAAAACGTTAAGGCAAATCCAAAATATTCTCCCCAGTGGAGCTGAGATACTCCAGCAGTGTCCTCTCACACTTCTTGCTATTTCATACATAATAATATCCCCTGCTAATCTGAAAAGGTTCATTCCACAGGTTTCCTTTTGACCAGGAAAACAACCTCCCGTGAGCTTCAGTTTTTATTTTCTCACTGAAAGACGTATCAACTCTGGAAGTTGTGGGGCCTTTTAGGGAAAGCTGCCAAAGCTCTCACTTCATTTTTCTGTAGTTCAGAGTTGAGGGATTTCTTTTCTCAAACCATTTCCTTCGCCTACACAATTATCCCCACAGTGAAAAACACATTAGATTCACGTGTGATATTTTTTAAATGCAAATACCCCCTATAAGAGGGTTAGGTCTCTGGGTTGTTCCTACCCTAATCTGAATTATTTTCAATCTATTACACTACTTTCTGGCACTTGGCTGAAATATGCCTACTCAGAGACGGACAGCTTGGAAAGACATACAGGTCACTCAAGTAAGGGCAAGTGAAATTCTAGGAAGTGATTTCTAGTTTCCCTGGGCTTTGTGAAATTAGAAGTGTGTTCCCAAAAGAACTTTTGCAAAGATCAATTTTCAAATTTGGAGTCTGGTGCCCTGGGTCGTGCAGATCTGAAAACACTACGAAGACACTTGCTAAATTGATGATAATTCCGCATCAGTGATGCTCACTGCGGCCTTACCTCTCCTTTTCTATACATGGAGTTCTCACGAGGACAGTCTCATGAGCAGTTACCCCAGGGGATGGCCAGACATTCTTCTTAGCTCTTTTCCCCACACCAGAGAAGTACTATTCTGAAAATTTGCAAACTGGAAATATTCACAAATCCTAGAACTCACTTCTTTGCCTTGGTATTTGCCTTAATAAAACAAGACTCGTTTTACCCATTACTAAGTAAACCATCTCATTTAGCTTTATTTTTTGACCTATAAAATATGCTCATAAAAAGTTAGGTTATGACTACTTAAAAGTTTAGGAAACCCATCTGCATTTTGGCTCACACGTTTTCCTCTTTTAGAAACGGCAGTTTCCCCATCCCCAAAGTAAAATTGAGTTTACCCTTCAAGGTCGCTGTGCCAGTGCAGTATTTTCTGAGTCCCACCCACTCAGAATGTTTTACTCACCCCCTCCTTGGTAATCTCTGGTTGATTTATTCTTTCTACAATTATCACATGGCCATTTGTATATCTTCCTGTCTTTAAAATATGAACCCCAGAAGGGCAAGAACTATGTCATATTATATTTTGTTTTGTTCTATACCATAGAAATGTTTGAAAGGAATTAAATTAGAAGGTTAAGCTAAACTAAGAACAGTACAGAATTGATTGATTCAGCAAAATTTTCAGCTCACCCTTTGGATCAGTTTTTCCATAAGAAAAACATTGAAATGACACTTGGGGAACGGCAGGAACAGCAGACATCACACCTAGCTCAGCTGCAGATAGAGAGGCCTCTGCCGACAACAGCTCTTCTCCCACCTAACACCCACTCAGCTCTAAGCTTGCTTCAGATGTGCTGGGACCTTGAAGGCTTTTCAAACTGCAATGGGGTGAGCTAAAAAGAGTTTGGACTGAAGGAAGAATGACCTTGGTGCCAATACAGACTCCACTAAATGGTTAGTTGTTGACTTTGATTTTGTCCTGAAGCAAGAAAATTGGGGGAAATAACCCTTCCAGTTGGTAGTTGTGTAGATAAATGAAAATGCATATAAGAGGTGCTGATATATAAGAGAGGCTTATAAGAGAGAGCTTTCTTCTTCTTTGTTTGATAGTGGCTGTTGGGCATCTAGTGGACCCCAACCTGATACAGTGGTCATCAAAAGAGACAGTGCTGGAAAAGTCATGAAACTTATACCAAATTTAGTGCATAAAACCAGAAGCCTGTGAGGGCATACACTGTTTCATGTGCCTGGTGGCAGCATGAGAACAATGCAGCACCTGTCTTGTTTCCTGGAATCTTTTTATTTTGTACACAGAGGAGTATATGTGCAAGGATGCACAGCAGTCAGTATTCAGCAGTCAAGGTTAAGAATGAGATCAGGGGCTCGGTGCCTGTGGCTCAAGTGGCTAAGGC
>NW_003852417.1:6915856-6916600 GCF_000181295.1 Otolemur garnettii
AAAAAAAAAAAAAGAATGAGATCATGGAGTTTACAGCCCCCAGGAAGGTTAGTTAAAGGGTATAAACAGGGACATAGGAAAATGGAATATCTGAAGAGGACAGATAGCAGTGCAACCAGAAGGGGGGTGGTGAGCAAGTCTCATCTCCTCAGACAGACATCTCAGCTTCTCTAGCCTAAGCTAGTAGATGATGGCCTCAGCTTGCCTGCACTGCTGAGTTCCCCACGCAGGGATAGTCATGCTGACATTCCCCTGGCTGGGCACTTTACCCTGAGTTGGAAGGTCTGTGAGGAATTCAGCTTCTCCACCTCCCCAAGTGGTAATATACACGTAATGAAACTTTATCACTTTAGCAGTTTTTAAGTGCACAGTTCACCTGTAAGTGTGCAGTGGCATTAATTACAGTCACACTGTTTTGCCACCATCATCACTATCCATCTCCAGAATTTTTTCATCTTTCCCACCTGAATCTCTGTACCCATCAAACACTAAGTCCCATTCTCCCTCCCCCAGCTCCTGGTAACCATTATTCTACTTTCTGTCTCTAAGAATTTGACTATTCTAAGAACCTCATGGAAGTGTGTGATGGTTAAGTTTATCCAACCATCTTGTCATTTTGGCTGGGCCAGGATGTCCAGATGTTTGGTCACATATTATTTTGCATTTTACTATGATGGCCTTTTTAGGAAAGATGTACATTTAAATCAGTGGATTTTCAGTAAAGCAAATCACCTTACATTATGT
>NW_003852417.1:6916640-6960891 GCF_000181295.1 Otolemur garnettii
TGGACTCAAACTGCAACTCTTTCCTGAGTCTTAGCCTGTCAGCCTCCTCCTTGAGATTCTTTGAGATTTGGAATTCACCAAGCATCCACAGTCACATGGGCCAATTTCTTAAAATAAATTTTTTGCTATATGAAGATGCCTCCTGTTGGTTCTGTTCCTCTGGAGAATTCTAATATAAAGTAGAATTATACCACACTTTTTCCTTTATGACTGGATCATTTCACTTAGCATCACGTCTTCAAGGTTCATCCATGTTGAACAGGTGTCAAATTTTCCTTTTAAGACTGAATAATATCCATTATATGTACCAACTGCATTTTGTGTATGCATTCATTCCTTGATGGACCCTTGCATGTTTCCAAGTTTGGGCTGTCTGGAGAATAATGCTGCTGTGAACATGGGATACAACTGTCTGTTTGAGTCCTTACTTTCAATTATTGTATATAGCTACCTAGAACTGAAACTGCGAGATGACATGGTAATTCCATGTTTAATTTTTTGAAGAATCACATGCCATTTTCTACAATGGCTATACCATTTTCCACTTCCATTAACAAGGTACAAGAGTTCCAATTTTGCCACATCCTTGCAAACATTTGTTATTTTCTGGATTGGTTTGTTCGTTTGTAATAGCAAACCTAAGGGGTGCGGAAGTGTTATTCTTTGTGGCTGAATTTGCATTTCCCTAATGTCTAACAGTTTCTAGTGCTCTTCATTTGCTTATTTTCTATTCCTATATATTCTTTGGAGAAATGTCTATTCAAGCCCTTTGCCCATTTTTTAATTGGGTCATTTGATTTTTGTTATTGTTGACTTGTTTATTATTAAGATTAGAAATTTATTCCACAGGGTGTTTATTCCAAATCTATTCCTTTTCTTCTCTTTTCATGTTTACTGTTTTTCACTTTATTTATTTTCCCTTTGTCTTGTTAACTTTTCAGTATTCATTAGCTTTAGTACTTGTTAATTTTGTAGGTGATTAGCACCTTCCTAATATATTCTGCTACAACAGACACATACGAATGAGTGGGTTTTTTTCTCTAATCCCTTCTATTTTCTTCTTCTGGTTTAAGAAGTTCCCAAGTGACCTGTCATGGAGAGCTAATGGCACAGTCCTCTGTCTTTGATTCCAAATGCAAGTCGAGTGAATATATCATGACTGGAATCCTAAAGTGATTATTTTTATTTCTAAGCAGATTGCCTTTCACAGCACACAGAAGACAAAACACAAAGCTTTCCACAATAAAAGAGAGAGAAAAGAAAGAAGTTAAATCTACTTTATTTGTTGTAAGTTTATGTCATACTTTGAAGAGCTTTGGATTAAAAAATAAGAAAAAATAATAATATCTAATCATATAATAAATACATAGTATATGTAAAATATCAGCATCCGCTCGTTTTAATGTAAATGATAAGCAACTATTTTTGAGTCATATTTTTGGCACTCAAGCCCTTCTTTATTGATTTTTCACCTGAAAAGAAATGTAGTTTAGTTTAAGAGCTAGCCAGGTAGTTTTTTGTAAATACCATCTATTTCACTGTGACATTAATTGCTACAGTCTGAATCACAACATTTTAGAAATCCTCTTGGAGTTGGAAAGGACCAAAGGGAAACAAGGCCCTCTGCCAAGGACTAAAGACATCTTGGACAGTGAAGAGCAGGTTCACAGCTGCCCTCCCTGGCCATCCTTATCATCCCTAATAGGGCAGAGACTCGGCCCAACATGCATGTGGAGTCAACCCACAGTCCCCATGCTCTGGACAGAACTTTGGCACACATTCATAATAAAGCTTTGGGTGACCTTAGAGGGTTTTGAAACTCAATAAAGACCTTAACTGAAGTCTGGTCTTGAGTTCCTTCCAAGGGCAAGCTTGAGCTAAATAGTCTTTTCACCCGGCCTGTCCCTTCTTCCTTAACAAGGGCTCAGAATCCTCTGGATCCCTGCCTCAGTATGGACTGTAGAGCACTAAAACTGTCTCAAATGTTGTTCTCCAAACAGCCAGAGACAGGCTCCTTCAGAGTCAAGAAGGAGCGGAGATACTCAGCATGCAGATTCCTGGGTCCTACCCAGACCTACTGAATCTGAAGACCTGAGGATGGCTCTGCAGAGGGATCCACCTGCAGGAACTCTCTAGGTGATTCTTACATACACTAAAGCTTGATAACCACTAACCTACCCCTTTTAACATGTCAGAATTAGGTCCTAAAGCAGGAGTGCCCAATGGTTTGCACTTTTCTCTGCTGCACATTGGAAGAATCAGAGTTATCTTGGGCCTACACATTAAACAAAAACACTAACAAAAGCTGATTATAAAAAACAAACAAACAAACAAACAAAATCAGTTTCCTGGGTCACGTCTCACGATACCCAACACCACAGATATGCAAAAAAAATCCTTACAAAATCACCAAGTGACCCTCCAGTCTGCAAGTTGGTCACCCCTGCACTAAATGTTCCCTGACATTCTGTTGGTCATCAATTTTCCCATGATGGCAAAGATTTTATGTGAAAATACAATGTTAATTTTGTTTTTGTTTTTGTTTACAGCCAGGGAATATAGGAAGGGTAAGGGAAGAAGGCTGAGACTGTGTATATTCCCATGGGAGAAAGTCAGCCCTGGGCAGCTGATCCCAGGGCCAACAACAGCAATCAGATTAGACTTTGCCTTCTCCTCTTCCTAACCCTGAACAGAAACAGCATAGAAAGGGAGGAATGAGGGTTCCAAGAATAAGACGGAGAAAGAGTGACGACCAGCCTAGCCTACACTTACCCACATCCTGCTGTGGGATTTCAGAGTTAGCCTGAGTGGGGCGGGCGGGGGGAAGATACAGAAGCATGAATAGCACGAGCAAGGCACATTTTGGCTTAGATTGGACTGGAATTTTAATTGAAAATAAATCCATGTGCGTACCTAACAAACCATAAAAACTATAGGCCCTGCCAGCAACATCATTCCAGGGCAAGGAAGTGATATCTGACAGCTTAGGATTGAGGTGCAAAGTGAGATAAAACAGCTTTCTGCTTGCACCCTCCTGAGTCTCTCCTGGTCAATAAACCTGTTAAAACCTTTTTGTTACTAGATGCCCATATTTGACCCTTGTTAATGGCTTCTGAATGAACAATAAACCTGACTATTTCTGGGTCGTCAGTGTAGGACATCTGGCCAGGCTTTGCCATGGGGGACTAACCAGACTCCACAGGCAACGGACCACATTATTGATCAACCTCTTGCAGAAATATTGCTTTTCTAATCTCAACCCTTTGCCATACAAATCACTTTTTTATAATTATTATTGTCATAAAATAAAAGAGAAACTGGGACAAAGGTCAGGGAGATGAAGGTCTGTCACTTTCTAAGTCTCACAAGCTCTACTGCTGCGAACATCTCTCCTTTTCCAAAAAAGAGTAGGGAGAAGGTTGATTCAGCTCTGGAACCTGGTGTTTTGAGACTAGAGATTCAGTAGTCACTAAGAACAGGGAGTTCTTAATCCAGAGAAATCAAGGCTACTCAGGGATGTGAAGCCAAAAGCTTCAAATGAACAAATGAGTGAATGAATGAATGAATACCTAACAAGAATGTTGAAGAACCAGGATGTCCAACGTCAGATTCTGAGAGTTGATAATTCCAAGGGAACCAGGGATAGAAGTGAAGTAGGATAAAGAGGAAGGAGCAGGATCCAGGGAGACGCCAGCAGCCTGAGAGCAGGTGGGGTCGGGGGACACACCTGCTTGCAGTGGCCTTGAGCAGCTCATTGTAAAAGAAACTCCTGCAGTTTCTTTTCTGAAGTTGCAAGAACACCATGTGTGAGGGTTTTCTGGAATTACAGGACCAGGACAGACGGGCAGCTGTCGTGTGTCTTGTGCATCAGTGATCGAGGCAGGTCTAGTGGAGACAGAGCACCCCGCAGTCCTGGGCCCTCTGCTGCAGCACACGGTGGGTAACGCACATGTGCTCCTACACGGTCAGCAAACTAGGACAAGATAGTGCAGAAGTCACAGCAGCAATTGTTCCCAGCATATCGATGTCTTATGCTACAAATAACAGCAGCTGAATTCAAAGGATGCCACAGGGCAGGGTCCGGTGACAGTGCTCCGCCATGGCCACATCCACTTTTGTCTTCTGGGTCCTGTGTGGCCTCCTGTTCTGTCACATGAGTCTCCGTCACTACTCTGCCTGATCTGTGGGCACTCTGCTCTGTTTCCAAAAAGCGGCAGCCCAGCCCTGCTGTACCCTCCCCTCCATAAGGAGCTGTGTCCTTTTTTTCAAGGAACAATTCTGCATTTGCTGAAGTATTTTCTCATTTATTAAAATTTAAACCCATGTTTCTGTTGTTTTTGCTGGCTAGTATTTTTATGGACGTTGTTACTGTTCTTTCTCATGTTATGGTAACAGAGATGGATGACCCGCACCTTGTTTGCGGTGCCCAGTTTGTAGAATGTGGGGTGCTTTTGGAGGCTACGCCTTACCTTCCAGCAGAAACACCTTTACTCCCCCACTGCAGGAGCCCAGGTGAATCTCAGGGCCTTCTGGGTCAAGCCGCAGAGGTGTACAGACCTTCATCCTGTTGTCCCCATCAGTGTGTTGTCAGGAGCTGGCACAGAAGAGCCTCCCAGACGGAGGCTTCCATCTGTGCTCCTAGGTCCTCAAAAAGGCTTAAAGAGTTATTGGTAGGGGCAAAAAAAGGAGCAAGAACGATAGAAGTCCAGGGTCCCCATCTCTGAGCCACTGACAGCAGCTGCACGTTTATGTATTTCTTATGTTGGGAGTCAAAAACACTAGGTTCTCATAATTTTTTAAATGGTTGCTCTGGGGTCGTCTCCCTATGGCAGGGAGCACGGTGAGTGCTCAGCCAGCTGGTGACTGAGCCACAAGCGTCCAGTGTTCTGACCTCCTGCTTCTTTTATTTCATCGTCTGTGTCTCTGTGCCTTTACTTTCAAAAACCAAACCAAAAAAGAGAGTTAGTATGACTTGCCCAAGTTTGCATAATATTAAAGGCATCAGTATGACTGGGGCGTCAACCAGCTTCCTGTGAGCGCTGTCCCTGCACTGAATCCTAATCCACCTGAAAGGAGCTGTGGAACACGTGGTAACTTTAAATTCTGCCGCAGCTGTGGCCAGACTGCTAAACCGGGGAGCAGCGAGAGGCAGAGTGATTGTTTATTCCTCCACCTCCTTTTGGGGGTGCCTTCTAAAGTCCCAAAAATGTTAACGGCTCCTTACAATAGCTGCCGATGCGGTTTCTATAGTTACGTCTGATAATGAGGAAAGGCAGGTTGGGTTGAGATTGGAGATATTGTGGACACAGAACTAATATTCTGCTGAATACTGTTACGGCAGCCAGCTACCAGCAAGCTGTTTTTTTGATAAAAGAAAGACGCTACTAAGAGTAATGTTGATTCCTGGCTTATCGTATACAATTATACAGTGTAAAAACCACAGCGGTCTTCCAGGACCTTCTAGTACAATCCCCTCATTTTACAGGGGAGGAAACTGTGAAAAGTGTCCCTTGCTTGATAACACAGTGCAAAGAGGTAAGCCTGGAACCCAGGACTGATTCAGCCCAGAGTGCTGTTCACACCATCTTTCTTCTCTTCGTCAATAGTCGCCTTTATTGAAAGGGTTAGGAGCAAAAATCTACCCCTCCACACCAATAGTTCTTCCACTAATCATCTCAGCTTTTTCTTCTATGTTTTAAATTTTTTTTTTTTTTATTGAATGGTAACTATGTACATTAATGCACTTCTGGGGTACAGTATGGGGTTGTCCACAAACTGGTTAACAAATACTTCCATCAAATTGGTTAACATAGCCTTCATGTCATTTTCTTTCGAAGGTTATGTCTCCGACAAAGGTTTAATAACCAGAATCCATAGAGAACTTAAACATATTAGCAAGAAGAAAACAAGTGATCCCATCTCAGGGTGGGCAAGGGACTTGACGGGAAATTTCTCTACAGATATATGAAAAAATGCTCACCATCCTTAATCATCAGAGGAATGCTTTTTCTTCTTTTAATGCAAAATCAACCAAAGCAAAGATAAACAGCTACCTTTACAGGTGAGAAAAAGCATACAACATAAACCTTATAGTTCAACAAAATGATGAATGGTCTAGGGCAACAAGGTAACTAATTATTAACTGTAACATTAAACAAGCAGTTAACAAAGATTAATCTTCCAGTCTGTATGCAAAGTACACAGATAACTCATTAGTTTGCTAAGGCCTCTTTTTCTCTGGCATCCTAAATAAATGACCTTCTTTAAAAAAAAAAAAAAAAAATGAGTGATCTTGCCCGTGTGGGAGGCGCTAGCAAACCTGAGGTGAGCGTGGTTCCCCGAGGAATGTCCAGGAGGGGCAGACTTGACCCTTGGAACTTGGAACTGGGCAGGAAGGTGAGATGATACATGAGCTGTTTGCTCAGTTCTGCCGAGCTCATAGCAATCTCCGTAATTACAGGGGGCAGCTCTGTGATCGTTTTCACCCAGATATTAGAAATCCTATAACTGGCCTTTCGCCGAGAATTTTATCTCCTGGAAATTGTTAAAGGCCTCATTTGTATAATATTCACACATATTCATAGGGAAGGGAAACCAAACTAAGATGGGGTCTAACTTGTAGGTTTTTCTCTTTGTTGGGTTAAAAAAAAAAAAAGTTTGATTTTGATTTCTCCTTTTTTCCCCCCCTCAGGGTAACAAAGAGAAGTTTGACTTAGGAAGAACAAAGAGAAACTTTAGAGTGCTTCCGAAGATAGTTGGAAGGGAAAAGGTGAGAGAGACCCAATGCTGATCTCTGAGGGTTCCAAATACGGAGAGTGGTGTGATGTGGGCTGGCGATAAAAAATGAGGTGCTTGGGGAAATTTAAATCCTAAGATCAGACTTCACCAGCCCAGGCCTTTACAAAAGGAAAAACGACATTGTTTTGTATTGAATAACGTTTATGTTATCAGAGGAGTATGAAAAGAAAGATGCCTCTGCTTTCTTTATACCCAATCTTACTTCCTAAAGGGAGTCGCCATTAACAGCCTGTAGTTAAACTCTTCTTGGGACTTAATCTAATTAAAACTCTCTCTTTTTTTTCTCCTTGGTCAATTTTAGATAGAACTTTTAGAATTTCTAATCTAAAATATGTATAATAATGATGAAGAAATGAGAACATTTATTCAAATTTTAATATCTCTTCCTCTTTCTCCCACTTTGTAGTCATGAAGGACTCTTTATACTTCGCCAAGTTTTTGTAACATTTAACCCACTTCCTGTAACTTCTGTACATCTTCCATATTGAGTCTATAGGTTATTTTAAAATAGAAAGAACCAAGTAATATGATTGGGCTTGTAAAAGAAAAGAAGTCCTGTCTTGTACAACAGAGAATTTTCCAAGCAACAAAGTCTAATGAAATCTTTTTCCATTTCACTGTAGTTTTTTTTCACTCATTCAGACCAGGCAATAATGCCCTTTTTTTTTTATCCCTTGACACTCTCCTTTGTGGATTCCTTTTTTATTCTGCTAAAGTATCTCCTAAACTAATTGTTTTTCTTATAGGCCATGTAAGAGCTAGACTGTGAAATTGTTAGGGCGGTGTGGTGACAGCTTGAGTAATGTTAGCCTGTAAAGATTTCCAGGTTGTTACTACCAGAAGAATCACAAGAATTGAAACATCTACATATAATGTTTGAGTCAAAATATATGAAATTGCACCAAAAACAAATTACAGATGCCATTATCAATGCTAAAACAAATACTTAGTAGAAATAAAACACAGTAGAATCATGGGATCTTTGAGGAGAGAGTTTGAAAGTTTTTGTAGACTTCCCATAAAACTAAATAAAATAATATTGACACAAACTGACCCGATGCCAACCAAAATTGAATTTATTCATAGATTTTTATTCTTCATCTTTGGGTGAATAAGAACAAAGAAGTAAAGGCTTGGGAATCATAATTATGCTTGGACCATTGGTGACTTGGTTATTAAGGTATCCACATACCAAAGCCAAGTTTCTCTGCTGTACTTGCAGCAGCAGTCAGGGGCAGGGACTTTCCAAACGAGTCTTAATGCTACAGGCAAAGGACCACAACATTAAATATTAAAAAATGTGTGCATTTGGCTCGGCACCTATAGCTCAGCGGCTAAGGCACCAGCCACATACATCTGAACTAGCAGGTTCAAACCCAGCTGGGCCTGCCAAACAACAATGACAACCACAAACAAAAAATAGGTGGGCATTGTGGCAGGCACCCATGGTCCCAGCTCCTTGGGAGGCTGAGGCAAGAGAATCACTTAAGCCCAAGAGTTTGAGGTTGCTGTGAGCTGTGATGCCACGGCGCTCTACCAAGGGTAACAAAGTGAGATTCTGTCTCAAAAAAAAAAAAAAATGTGCATTAAACAATTTAAAAAATTGAATAATTTTTTAAACAAGAAACAATTAAAGAATTATTTTCTGGGAGGTTAATGCACACATTTTTTAATATTGCCCACAGCTTAAGCCAAAAGAAAAGAAAAAGACGATAGAATAGAAGGGTCAAGGCAGGGAAGTGGTGGGTGTGACCAAGCTCTCTGAATCCTCACAACACACTGTGCGGGAGGGGGACATTGGATTTGACATATGACAGCTTGTGTGGTATAAGGACAAGGACAAACTGTTTGTTAAAAGGACAAACTGTTTCTAGGATTGAAATCCTACTCGGCCACTCGTGAAGTGTAACAGGTTCACCATGCCCTGGTTACCAGCTTGTCTCGCTCACACAGGCAAGTCACATGAAGCAGGTTTATTTCTTCTAGACAGGCAGCAAAGGACAGCAGAGGCCTGGGATTCATAATGCTGGTTTCCTAAAGCTCAGGAAAGCCGCTCAAGGCAGCTGGACTTTCATCTGTACATGCCCCACGTGCACTGAAGCTAAGGGACCCTGGAACGCAGCCCACCTGGGTTTTATGCCTCAGAGCTTCATGAGCTAAAGCACTAAAGAAGACCCTGTTTCAGAGAAGAGAGGAACAAACCCACTTTGTCCAGCCAGCCCTGCCCTGTGTCAGGACATTGCATTTCCAGCACAGTCTAGACTTATTCTCACAAGAAAGGGGGTCTAAGGCCACTCCCAGAACTGTCCTGTGCTGTTTACCAACAGTGGGATCTTGGGCAGTTTGGTTTTTCCTATACTTTGGCCACCTTACCATGTTGTAAATAATTCAGTGGGTTAATATACATGAAGCTGTACTTAATATACTAAAAGCATCATACAATGTTAGCTATTATTATCATTATTACTACAATAAATAAAATCAGATAAAAATTTCCGAAGAATTTCTATACACGCACATCATAAATCACTGTGTTGACAACATGCTCTCTTACACTCATCCTCATTTGATGTTCATCGCAACTCTTTCAAGCAGGAATCACTTAGTCCCAGAGAAAACTGTGGGTTAGGGAAATCAAATACTTCAAAACAGTTGCTCTGATAATGAGTGTCAGAAACTGGAAATCTGATCCATCTTATTCCAAAATCTTCACATAACAATAGCTATAAATAATATGCAGAAAAAGAATGGCAAAATAATTCTCTAGAAAAGTAACTCTTACTCACGTGCAAAGTACTAAGAACACCGGACTCTACCCAGTGCACCCACGTTTAATAACACAAGAAGGACTGTGTGCTCTCCAAGCATGATGCTTACGAGGCAATTGTGCCCTGTAATCTTCTCTAACATTTCCACACAAGCACAAGCATGACAGTTAGGATGATCTATATTACCTAAACAAAGAACACTAAGGCTTGTAGTTTTTAAATGTCCTGTCATAGTCACTCTGGGACCCTTTTTCAGGCAACTTTCACTTCTACAACCACTGCAATGCTATAGAGATTCAGAGATTCTGTTCAGCAGAAGCCTCTCCACTCAGCATAACCAAGGAAGGCTGAGTCTTCGTGCAGCTCCACCTGCAGTAGACTCCCTTGGTCTTTAAAGCCTCCTGGTCTCACTCTCCACTGTCAGTTGCAGGTATCCTGATATCTACCCCAACAGGCTCAAAATTGCCCTATTAAATAGGATCTGCTTCATTTTCTCACCAAAGATACCAGTACAAACGAGCCCGTAACAAGCTACAGGTAGAAGCCCAGGAGTCCTGAGAGGGTGGAGTGCACCAGCAGGGTGCCGGGGGGCAGACCTCTGCCACGCTGCCCTGGCCTTGGCCGTAAACTTAAAGGTTCTAATCAAAGCTATTGGACCTGAGAGTTGCATTTCTGTTCGATCACACGGCTCCTGCTCTTTTTCTCCAACCTCTCATCCACCCAGTTTCTTTTTCTTTTCTTTTTTCTTTTTTTATTAAATCATAGCTGTGTACATTAATATAGTCATGGGGTATAGTGTGCTGCTTTTATATACAATCTGAAATATTTTCATCAAACTGGTTAATATAGCCTTCATGGCATTTTCTTAGTTATTGTGTTTAGACATTTATATTTTACATTTAGAAAGATTGACATGTACCCTTGTAAGATGAACCACAGACGTCCACCGAGTTTCTATAGCTCTGCTTATATCTTCTGTTTTATGGTTTGTCTTTTCCTATCTCTAGTTCTGGAAGATGCAAAGAGGTATTCTTTATACTATTTCGATGTTTCAGTCCTAGCCTACTATGTAAATCTTGTCTTCAGTGTTCTGGAAGCACAGCAGAAAGGCAGAGCCAGAACTTGAGTAAAACCCTTCCGACTCTGGGCTCAGGGACTTCCCCTCCTACCCACTGCCCTTCAGCCCTCCCTCCCCAAGTCACAAAATTCCAACTAGGACTAAACCAAGTAATTCAAACCTGGAGCCTGTGGCCTGTGCAGGATTTCTCAACAGGCTTCATGGAAAATGCAACTCTGTGGACCCACTTGCAGACATTTCAGAGTGTAGGGGTATAAACATGCACATTTTCCCGGAAAACAGCTTCTGTGAAATTTTAAAGTGGCCCAAAGATGACCAAAATGGTTAAGAATCACTTCTAGGGATTTCATTAAAGATCTCATCCAGCCTTAACTTTCTATAAATCAGCACCAAATTCAAGCACGGTCTGGCTGAAAGTCAGTGTTATGATGGGACGCAGGATCTGGACAGAAACTTGCTGACATCTGGCTAGGAATTAAAATGAAAACATGCAGAAGACTCTTTGGTACCAGCATCGATTACCCATCCCTGACGCCTGCCCTCTAGCCTCTGTTCCCCCGGTGATAGCCACACAGCACCCCACAGAACTGCATGCAGGGACTGATTCTGGAATCTCTGATCTAGCTCCATCTTCCCTGAACACCCAAATGACATCCACCACATCTTCTCCAGTAGCTGCCTGAACCCCCAGTAAAAAGTAACTCATTCACTTCCTTAGAGATCAGACCATTGGCAAGTTCCTGCTTATGTTGAAAGGAAACACACTCTCCTGATGCCCCAGAAACAGTCCCTGGTTCTAGTGGGGGGAGCCGCACAGCAGAGCTGTAAACCCTACCCTGCCAGTTTTGAGTGGCTCCTACCTCTGCCCCAAACTTCTCTGCCCCATCTCCAGGAACCTCCCACCTCCACGAGCAAGGTCCCCCCGTAGGCCCTTCCCCTGGGGCCTGCTCTGCCTGGCCAGGGCTGCTCAGGGCATGGTGCCCAGCATCAGACAGGACACTCAGAAAAAACTGAAATGACCCAGGGAAGACCAGAATCCTCAAGACTCCAGGTACACTCCCCACGTCACACTGACTGCCTCCTGCGTGGCAAGGCCCTCAAGAGGCGGTGAGTCCTTGAGTCCATCTCCAGCCCTAGCCTGGTCCTTGTCAATATGAACATTTACTGCGTGACAGGCATGTTGGTAGCCAGTGGATAATCATTCTCCACAACGCCAACAAAATAGTGGCTCTCCTAGAACTTACATTCTAACAAGGGGGAGGATCAGAATACAGAGGGTGGCAGTGTCACCAAATAAGTGTCTGACAAAACCTTCCTTAATGAATGAGGAAAATAGGCAAATGAAAGGGAAAGGAAGTCTCAGCACCCGCTCGGTAGGAGGCTGCACTCTTTCTGCGACAGTCTGTGGGTCTATGGTAATGTACGAATGGCCTGTGTTTGTCCGTCCCACAGCTCCAAAGGCTCTTGGAGGATGAACAGTTTCCTTCCCACCCAGGGCATGCGGGGAGGGTGTGTGTGCAGCTCACTCTGGCAGAGCGTCTGCACGGGGCCTCTCCAAGCTTCAAAAAGCATTTGCTCCTTCATTCATCCATGGCTGCTCCCAGGAAGGACGGGGAGCTCTTCTCAGAAATCGGTGACCCTCATCTAAGTGGAAAGGAATCCTGGAAGCTCCCGGCATATCCCTTCTGGCCTTCAGCCCGGGGCTTTCTTGCAGATGCACTTTTCAGGAAGGAGGATAGCAGAGCAGATGGACGACGGTCTGCTGACGGGCTCAAAATACTTCCCAGAGCACAGACGCAGGGTGATTGCTGCTCACGCCGCTGCTGCGCCCCGCCTGCTCCCACAGAGGGCTGTGCTCATTTAGGGGACTTTAAACTCCATTGTCATAGCGACAGATTATCTGATTGTCAAGATTTTTCTGCTGATTTTGTCTAAGGAATTGGTCTCCTATTTTCAGCCCCGGATTGTTATCAGGCTGCAGATTTCCTATCTCCGCTCCCTTCAGCATCCTGGCTTATCCTGGTCTCTGCTGTCTCTGGGCACTTCTTACTTCTCAGTATGCAAACTTCATACCCCCAGAGAAAGAGGGGAAGACTCTCTCTGCTTGGAAAATGAGTCGCAGTGCCATTGCTTCATTTGCCCAGTGAGCTGTTTCTCTCAGGCTAGTTGGGAACCTATTCAGCAGCTTCTCAGCTATTCCCGACCACAAGCCGTTGAGTATCCAGTTGAGACCTGGCGACTCAGGGAATTCATTCCAAACACCTTAATGTAAAATATGGAAACCGAGGGCTAGAAAGAGAAGGTGATTTTCCCGATGTTTCTCAGAGAGTGGAAGCTAAAGCCAAGATGACTTCACTACCACACTTAGGACTGTTTTGACTGGTGTCCATGTGGCCAGCTGTCCCCAAGGGACTCCAAGTCTCATGCCCTGAGGGAAAGCATGGAGTGTCAGAGCTTAGGTCCAAACCCTCTCCCAACACATGGAGAAACCAAGGACCACAGAAAGGAAGGGATTACAGGGTCTAACCGGGCCTGGCCCAGGAACACAATAGGGGATCACCTCGTGACAGCTGAGTCTGAATATAAGGGAACAGGACTTGTGTACACGCTGACAGTGTGGTTAAGATGTGGTCCTTTGCTTTGGACTCTCAAGCCCTATATTGAACGGTAAGACCTGGTTTCTACTATTGCAAAAGGGAACCAGGGACCTCTCAGCAGATCTAACTGAATACTTCTGAATACTTCTCCCTCAGCAAAAGGAACACCAAGATGTGTCCCCTCCGGTTCCGTTACAGCTCATGAACACCACGTTCCCGCTTTACTCATACTTGGCACAAGGCTGTTAGCACATCCCCCAGGCTCTCTCTCTCCAAACTTAGAAGCACGTGCATAAGTTACCAAATGAACAACGGTTGTAATGCAAAGCACCTAGCCATGTTCCTAACCATAGACTCTCAGTGACTCACCAAAACCTCAGCACGAAGAACCACGACAAGATAGATACACTCGTAGCAAGCCTTGCTACACCTGTAGCAAAGAGCCACTTTATTCCCGCAATTCCACGCATGAACAGAGCTAAAAGGGCCATTAACAATATAATTTCTTAGCAGCTTCATGTACATTTCCATGTTAGAACCTAACTTGATCCCGGAGGCTGAAAACACTCTTCTTTACTGACAAATAATAAGAGTACGTGCTGTGAAATTAGCTAGCGACTTTAATTCCTGAAAGCTACTTGATTCCGCTGCAATGTCAACCTAGAAAACTTACAGGACAGCAGACTCTACATGGAATATTTGGAAGAAAATATTCAGGATAATCTAGACTTTTCAACGCATCACCACCCCCACCCCCCAGTAATTAGCAGAGTTTCTTTAACATAGTAAATGTTTAGGACATCTTTATGCAATTATCGATTAATAATCCCCACTTCTTTTTAACCTCTATGAAACCTAAGTCTCAGATATAAGTAGTGATTTGCCCAAGTTCACAAATATCTGAAACCTAGGTGTTCAGATACTTAGGAAGTTAACTTTTTCTCACCATATCTCTGCCAGAATCCTATTTTTTATTAATGTTTCAAATATCGCCAGAATCACCTCTAAGTAAATTATTTTCCAATAATTTTGAGAAAGCACCATGCTTACTCCTTTGCAAGCACAGCAAGTGAGGGGATTAGGCACCCTTCCACCGTATCCCAAGGAAGGAACCCCACTGGATCCCTAAGCTCCCCTAATTTTCCAGGAAGTTATGCGGACAAAGAATCCAATTATTCAATAACACCACAAAGCTTCTAATCTGCTATGAATCAGACACAGTACAAAAAGCTTCATTAAAGTATTTCATTTAATTCTCAACCAACTCTACAATCTCTGTACTATTCTAACATTCCACTGACACAACTGGTGAGGAACATACACAAGATCCCACAGCTGGTGGCTGCAGAGCTGAACTTGAACTCATGTCTGGGTGACTTTCAGTGATAGGGGTTCACTTTCTATGAAGCTAGTACAAGAAGAGTGAATCCTTGCTCTTGTTCCTGAAGGGATGATGGCGGTAACGGGTGATTACAATACAGCAGGATGAGCCCCAAGGTGGAGAGGAGTAGGAACAAGATGCCATTTGGAGCATAGGGAAGACACAGGACCACAGGACATCTCAGAGAAGTGATATTTGATTTGAGTTTCTCACATGAAAAGGAAAGGAAGAGAAAAATGTCTTGCTCCTTTGATTACTGCCCTGGTGAATATCCAAACAGTCCTGGGATACAATGTCTTTCGATTGTTATTAATTTTGTCAGGCATGGAGAATTTTCGGAGCTTTGGCTCTGTGGTACTTGAAGAAGCAGCTCTTCCTCCATCTCCTACATCAGGCCGCTGAGGGCTTAGGGGAAGGACGTTTGCCTTTGATTAGTTGTCTCCGTAACTGGGAGGGCTCACCCTCAATCTACTCTCAATACAAGCTAAAAACGAACATTTCATCCACACGCTGTAAGGTCAATATCTTGATTTCAATTCTATTTCAATCTTAGATTCATACCATTTTGCACCTATCAGTAACTTGAAGTTTTATCCTTCAGCTTATCTAGTACAGAGAAAATGGGTAGAAAAAAATGTTTTCTATTTAGCATTAAAGCAGGGCAGAGCTATCTCAAAGAGACAGGGAGCAATCCCGAAATGGCACAAACCACACCACATTCTCCAGCTCCCTCCTGTCTAAAATTCAGGGCCTCTGCCTTGGCACAACCAAAGCCCTCTCTATCCCCATCTCTCACAGCAACACAAACATCCGGGGCTTCGTGGCTGAAACAGTGTGTCTACTGGACGTGCCGTGGGTTGTGATCTTTTCTTTCCCACATCTGAATCTCACCTGCGGGGAGGCCAACCAGAGGGTGGCATCAGCCCAGAAGCCAGGTGTTACTTGCCCAGCAGCTCCCGTGAGCTGCGTGTGAGGACCCTCAACCTTTCAACCCACCCGGCTCACTGGCCTGTGGATGGAAAATTTCCCCAGGGTTTGGTGTTTCTTTCCTTCACATAAGAACTCTCACACTTTCAAGAGACAGAAATAAGGTCCCCTGTAAGGGGACAGAAATAAGGTCCCCAGCACTGGTGCACTGCTGGACACTGTGGTCAGGGCTTGACATCATCATATATTTTTCCCTCAAAGCACCCTGTCAGGTTGTTGTCCTTACGGGGGGTAGTTAATTACTTAGGTAATTGACCTGGGAGCAGGTAGAAAGTTGCATTGTTGTTAAATTCAACAATTCTTAAGGCTACTTTTGAACTCACATCATCTGACATCAGACCCTTGCTCTCTTGTCAATGGCCCTGCTGTCTCCCTCCAATTCTCACATATTCTAGATATCCGGGGAGTCCGGTTGGGAGAATATAGTCTTCATTGCCCTGGTGGGGGTGGTGGGGAAAGACTGCTTGAATGGTCTCCCTCTCCGTCCTCGCTAGCTCCAGATGGCAAAGCCACTTCCCTCCTCCTCTCAGGCAGGTCCCTGCTCCTGTCGGCCACCCCACTAAGCTCAGCCTGGCGTGGCTCTGACTCCCTGCCTTGACCCTGATGCCCAGCACTCCAACAGCAGAAGCACTTTAGCAGAGCCTCAGAGTTTCCATGGGAAACACCCTGCCAGGGCATTTCCACCCCAGGGCCGCACAGAGTAGGTGATCACAAGTCTCGAGAGAGAGACTTTACAAGCTCCCCAAAGGCTCGCATCTTCCCGATCTCTTTTTCTTTCAGGCAGCAGATGTGAAGACAGAGACAGGGCGTTTTTTTCTTTTCTCCCCCTCTGGCTCTTCTGGAAAGGAGCTCTTCTACACATAAACATTTGTTTAGCGTCCACTCAGGTCCAGGCCCTATGCTAGGCAAGAAGGCCCCAGGGATAATTTGGGGTCTAATCAGAGAAAGAGGCCAATGGGGAAAGGGCCGTGTAAGGTGATCTGGGCACCCAGAGGAGCAGGTGTCCATTCAGCAGCCCGGTCAGGGCATTTCCATGCCATAGGGGTCTCAATGATGCCTGTAATTCATGCTTTTAAGCAGAAAAACAATTGGAGAAATTGTGTTTTAGGATAATCTTCCCAGCAGGGACCGTTTCCTAGGTCAGAAATACCCCAGTCCCGGCAGAGACACTGACAGAGCGTTTGCTGATTCCAGTAATATTGACAGATTCCTGCTACATGTACATGCCAGGCTCTGGACACATAACACACGGCAAGGGATCCCTGTGCTGAGAGAGTGAAGCAGTCAGGTAAACAGGCTATTAAGTGTGTGATATCAGAGTACTTTGGAAAAGCAACTCACCCACCAGTCTGGGGTATGTCAGCCACAATGTTAAAGCCTTATAGTGATGGAGAAGCAGAATTCACCAGAAAATGGGGCAAAATAGGGAAGGAATCATCAGGGAAGGGTATTCAGGGCAGAAGAAATAGCCTGGATGTGACAGAGAGCTTGGCTCAGTTAGCGCTGATCCTGGTGAGAGTGGCCAGAGCCCTGAGATGAAGCAGGAGTGGGCAACAGGCCTGGCGTCTTCTCATGAACCAAACTGGCTGAGGGGAGGAAACAAGACTGGCAGGAACAGGCGGAGAGACAGGGAAGCCGTCTGGATGAGAGGAGGGTGAGCTGGGCCAGGGGAGGGTGACAGAGGCAAGGCCTATGCAGAAAGAGCAGGGATGGAGAGAAGGCCTTAGTGGGGAATGGGCAGGTTTATAAATGGTATCATGTCACGTTCAAAGAGAGGGTCTCTTAATGACTCAATGTGGAATCCATGAGGCTTTCACACACCAACCATCATGTAAATATATTCACAGACAGGGGCAGTGAGAGGGAGGGGGAGGAAGCACAGAGAGCATCTCAGGAGACCAGCACACTGATCCCCTAACCAAACCAGACACGTCCGAATTTCCCCGGGGACCCCACCCAGCAAGAGGAAGGTCCCTGCTCTTCTCTGGCAGAGCCTCTGATGGCATTGCTAGTGGACAGAAGTCCCCAACATGCCCAGAGCAGAGCTTCGCAGGCAGCTCAACCCCCCCGAGGGTGTGTCCATGTCCATTACCTTTTCTCTTCACTGTCTCAAGAGGCCTCGGTCTGCCTGACCACAGAAGAGGTTATCTTCCCACCTCAGGCAACCACACGTGTACTTTTCACTCCAAGGAGTCAGAAGTTGCACTGTGGACAGAGACACTTGCCATAAGTAGCTCCATTTTGAGGCATTTATGTTCACAAGACATACATATCAGATGGGGCCTTTGGAAGACACCAGGGAACATGGAGAAAAGTCTACATTCATTTGCTTTCAGTGGAAGGCATAAGAATGACCTCAAGAACATCAAACAAAGTGAGCATTTCAGCAGCAGTCTCCACACTTGAAGGGAAAACTCGCCCTTGGTCTTCTAGTTCCCAGCAAAGGTGTCTGCTGACTATGAGACTGCCTGATGGATCCAGGCAAGGGCTGCTGGGTCCCACGGAGTAAGTGGATGGGGATAAATGCATTCAGCTGCCCCCACCTTTCCTAGAGACTCTGGCTACTCCTCCTGCTTACTCAGGAGCAAAGAGCTGGTGAGAACACACCTCAATGGCTGAGACCAACTCCCAGGGGCCCTATCTCCTGCATGGCCAGAGAATACCACTGGAATGACCCCCAGTGTGGACTGTGTGACAAGGGGAAGGGGAACAGAACTCACTGAAGATGGTGGCATTAGACAGAGCAGGGGTGGGTGGTAGAGGAAGAGAAAATTATTAAAAGGCAGATGCCATGGGGGATGTAATCACAGAAGGTGATACCTCAGAGAAAGCCCTAATGGGCAGGTACCCAGGGGCCTGGACTCAAACCCTAGGGCAGGATATTCTACCTCCCTGAGCCTCAGCAGCCCCAGCAATAACAAGGGACTAAGAACCCTACCCTACTCCATGCCTAAGATTGTCAGAAGGAAGGAAAACGGTATGATGATTGTAAAGGTGCTTCCTGCCCACCAGACCTTGTATCAATTGATGTAAAGGCAGAAATTATCTCGAGAATCTGTAATCACTATGGCAATAGTTACTCAGGAAGTACAAAGTGAAGGTTAGGAGTGGAGATGCCACGTGCCAGGTGTTTTACTAGGACGTGTTCCCGTGAACTAACAGGGCTCTGCTGTGTGGAAAGTACAAGCTTACATGCACATGTGTCGGGGGCAGGTGCGAGATGCATGCACAAAAGCGGCAACACACGAGTGCTCACCTCGTGCATTGGGGAGAAGAGTAAGCAATCCCAATGGCCCCGGGCACCATGGTCACCAGCTGGCAGGATGCTGACCACCAGGCTGTTAGGGTATCTTACACTGCATTTCTTTCTCTAGAAACCCTTTGGCCCTCCATAAGGAATAAAGTCAGAAGTGTTATGGGTTGAATTGAGTCACCCCCAAATATATACATATGTATGCTGAAGTGTCACCCCCAATATAGACATATATATATGCTGAAGTCCTAACTTCCCATACCTCAGAGTGTGACCGTATTTGGAGATTCACCTTATCTGGTCATTATAAAGGTAATAGAATTGAAGTGAGGTCATTAGGGTGGGTCCTCATCCAACAGGACAGGTGTCTATATAAAAAGGAGGAAATCTGGACAAAGAAATGCTCACAGAAGGAAGAAGGTGTGAAGACACCAGGGGCCCTCTACGAGGCCTGGCACGGATTCCACCCTCAGAGCCCTCGAAAGGAACCTAGCCTGCCCATACCTGGATCTTAGATCAGACCACTGGGTTGTTCCTTGGGCCCCTCTATTCTAGCATTACATGAATTGATGGATCAAATTCCAAAGTCTTCTTGGGGAAGTCACACCTTCTCCAACCCACCCCTACTCACGTCTCCAGTATTCTCCATAACTCCCCTCCCCAAACCTCTACAACCAGGCTGGCCTCCTCCGGGTCACTCATCATGGCCCCTGGGCTCCAGCCCTCACAGCTGCCTAATAACTCTGTCCTTCACTTCTGCATAGGTACAGACAACCAGCTTCTGCACCCCTCTCATCCTTCCTACCAAGGAAACCTTCTCACTTTGCCAAATAAGTCCCTAAGTATTTGTTATGTCATCTCTTCAACAGAGTGAGCCATTTGAGGCTTGGCGATATTTAGGGACATGCTGAGTTCATGCATCCATAAACGTCAGATTTGGGGTGGAAACCCACGGCAGGTGACCCTGGAGTCAGTGCTGGCCACCTCTGGCCCCATGCGAACTTCCTCCAGCAGGTTCCTGCATATGGTCAGGGTGCTGCCTCCTAGTCACGTGTTTTAACCTCCCCCCCAGCAAGGCTGTGAAGCCGGGAACTGTACCTTTCACTTCTTGTGATTGCCCCAGAGTCACAGTTTATTTTAGTTAACACTTTCTTTGTGGAAACAGAAGGAAGGGTGACCCAGTGGGAAGGGCGCAGATGACAGCGGGGACCAGGGCTCTGGCCCTCTCCCAAAACCAGCTGCCTGTGCGTCCTTGGAGAGTCACTTCTGCTGGTAGAGTCTCTGTTTGCTCATCTGTGAAGGGTTGGATTTAATGATCTCTAACTTTCCTTTTGACATTTGATGACTCAATCAGCAGAACCTCTGAGGGAAAGTGCTAAGGGGCATGGAGCCGATCTGCTCACAGACAGGGAGTCGGAGTCTCAGAGGACCCAGCCGAGTAGCACAGTGTGGGAGGGAGGGGCCGAGTGGGCCCACCTGGCGGTAACAGAATTGATCTCTCAGTTCCTGATATGTATATTCAGGGGATGAAAAGTGGGGGTGGGGGCCTGAAAGAGGAAAGGATGTGGCAGGGTGAACGGAACACAGGCATCTATTACAAATCTTTCACCTAGAATTACTCGTAAGAGGCGGTTATTAACAAAAAGACTTTATAAGGCTTTGCTTTTGAGAAAGTAGGCAACTGTGTACAGAGGGTGGATGATGCAAAGAGAGTGACTTTGAAAGTAGTCAGAGGAACACACAGGCAGCCTGACTTGTCCTGAAAAGTGAACAAGGGTCCCCACATCAAGAGAAAAACAGCATCCTACAAGGTCCTTAAATCCATAAATATAGGGGCTCTATAATCACAAACCAGAGAAGCCAGAGCCATAGAAATCCAAAGGCCAGTCCCAGGGATCAGCAAGTAGGTCAGGAGGGAAATAGGGCAGGAAGGGCTGGGAGGAAGGGGGAGTAACTCTAAGAGGCCTGGGTGGTGCAGTGTTGGGATTTCAGTGTGTGGCTTTCAGGAAAGAGAAGAAAGAAACGGTGAAGACCTCACTAGGGACAAATGTCAGGAAGCCCTGACACCAACTGATGCCTGTGCTCTCATTCTTGCTCTACCACCCCCAGCTGCCTCCGTGATCTTGATCAAGCCACTTCCCTGCAATGAAACTGTTTCCTCATCTGGAAAACTAGATGTGCTTTCTACCTGTTCAAATAGGGCTTCATCTTCTGTAGGTCAAGTCCATAACGCACAGGTAAAGACAGATGTGCAAAGGCACACTGTCTTAGAACCACAGACACACCCCAGTAGCCCTCTGGTGGCAAGAGCCCCACAGTTCCCAGTGTCCGCACCGCCTGCTCCTCTGCAGCTCTCGTCTCCCTTACGAAGGCCATTACACTCACTCTGCTTTCACTGTTATAATCCATCATGGACCAGAGCCATCTCTCCAGAGTGCAATTGTGATTAAGGCTCTCTCTCTCTTACAATCCTCCCATCATCTGTAGATTACATTTCAAGCCCCTTACGAATGTATACAGGGCCAGGCATTGTGACTTGCACCTGTAATCCCTGCATCCTGGGAGGCTGAAGCAGGAGGGTCCCTTCAGGCCAGGAGGACGAGACCAGCCACAGTAACACAACAAGACTCCATCTCTACAAAAATTTTAAAAATTAGCAGGGTGTATTAGCATGCATCTATAATCCTCACTACTCAGGAGGCTGAGGCAGGAGGATCACTGCTTTGAGCTTGCAGTGAGCTGTGATGATGCCACTGCACTCTAGTCCGGGTGACAGGTGAAACTTTGTCTCAAAATGAAACAAAACAAAATGTATACAAGATCATTCATGAGCTGCCCTCAACCTTCCATCTCCAAACATCCCTAACCACTTGCTGCCATGATTCTCACAGTGCAGTCAAGTTGAACTATCTGATCTCCCTTGACTCTGGGGCTTCCCGCATATCAGTCTTTGCCTGAAGTGTACTTTCCCCTGTGACATGTTCCAACTTATTCTTCAAGACCCAGTTCAAATACAATCAAGACCCAGCTCAAATACAATCTTCCCTGAGAAACATTCTCCAGCTCCCTCAGGCAGTTAATATTTCTGTTACCTTTGATTTTTAGCCAAAAAATATATTTGTTCATACTGGAATATCTATCATTTCCCTTAGAAAAAAAAAATTCTGAAAACTGCTTTTTCTGTTTGATTCTCTGCTCTTTCCTTGGTAGCCCTGAAAATGCCACCTTATTGACACCTGCAAGGTCAGTATTTTAGAAATGACGTTTCTTTTATCTTGTAGTACTTGCTAGGACTGAATTGTACTTGGAAAAAAAATGGATGTGATTTTTAGGTCATCATCTGTGAATGCAAGAGATGGGGAGGTGGGGATTCAATTGCTTTTGTTAATTTTCAATGCTTGTAATTTCCAACCAGATTGAGAACTCCCCTCTGCGCCCTCGCCATGCCGGGTGCTCAGCTGCCCCTGGCCTTTACCCTGGACTTCTCATGGCTGTCTGCTCAGCTCCCCACAGAAAGCCCTAAATGCTTTATGGTCTGAGACTACATATTTATCTCTATATTCCCCAGCATTCAGCCCAGTTTATGAGACACAGGGGCGCTCAATTCAGAAATGTTCATTAAATGAATAATAATGGCTACATCTATAGAGTGCTTACTATGTGCCAGGCACTGCCCTCACACCCTCCATGCATTAACTCTCTTAATTCTCACAACACCCACAACAGAGAGGCTTTACAATTATCCTCACTTGGCAATGACAAAACTGAGGTCCAGAGCGTCACAGTCTGATTGGAACCTGTACCTCCGGCCTCCACACTGCCACTCATGTTGGGCAGATTCAACATTTTGAGTGTTATTCAGATGCAGCACCTTCAAAATGCTAAGTTACTTTATTCAGTAATATTCATCAAATGATGACTTTGTGCCAAATATCTGTCATGGATTCTTTAGGATCCATGATGAGTGAACATTGTTCCTTAGTCAACGAACAAAATCTGGCTGCCCTTCCAATCTGCCTCCAAATGTAACATCACCTGTTCTATGTTTTTGTATTTGAGGTAGGAGGAAGTTATCACGCAGAGGCCTCCCACAGCCAGCAAGTCACCTTGACAATAGCAGACTTAAAGAACAGGCCTCAAGGACCCACACAAGGAGGCCACCAAGACCCAGGGCAACAGTCAGAGAAAATGTTATTCTCCTTCATGAACGTCCTGATTGCATCCTTGGGCTGATGAGGGAGTTTCACTCTATCTGAGCCATTGCAAAAAGCCTGACACCTCTGCCTCCTCTCACCGTGTGAGCTGCACACGCTGGTTCCATTCGCTTTCTGCCATGTGGGAGCAGGCTGGGCCCCCCCACCCCCAGATGCAGGTGTTGGCACCAGCCTTCTCACAGTGAGGCAAATAAACCTCTGCTCTTTATAAACTTCCCAGCTTCAGGTACTCTTTATAGCAACGCAAATGGACTAAGGCGCAGGATAATAAGAAAATAATGATGTAGCCCTCATAATGGCCCTATGACATTGGCACTGAAGTCTCTATTTTACAACTAAGAAAACTGAGGCAGGGAAAGATTAAGTTGGAAAAAAGTGTGTGTGATATGACCCTTCCCTGTGATTTCCTGTATCTTCTAAAACTTTATCAGATTTCTCAAGATAAAGGTAAACATGACATTTGTTACTAACCACCAAATTTGGGTCCATTCCGCCAGCATAGCAAAGCTGAACACTGACGCTGAGACTGGCGGGAGAGAAAGTTATGACATACATTACATAGTGCCACACAGGAGAACTTGGCACTTTGTACCTGAGCTCCCTCCTGGCTCACGAGTTTTGGGTGTTTAAAGGCAGGGAACAATATTGGAAAGCAGATTTTTATAGGAAAATTGTAAAGCAGTGCATGCAGGATGTATTTTGGTTTGACCCAAAAGGCAGGATACATTGAAAGGAGAGCTTACGGGTCAGTGGTGGACTCAGAGATTCTTTGATTTATAATTGGTTAGGGAAGCAAAGCTTTGTCTAAAAACTTGGGGTCAACAGAAAGGAATGTGAAGGTTTGTCTTGTGGGTGTGACTTTCTCTAGGCCTCTCAGGAAGAAATTTAGTACAAAGAACAGTGGTTAGAATTCGGTCTTCAGCTGCCCCTCATCTGAGGTCTACATGACAATGAGTCTGCATGTCCTATCTAGCGTGGGTCAGGTTTTTTAAAAACCACTCAGAGACATATGCCAAAATGTTATCTTTAATTTTTAAAGGGAACCAAACCCCTTGACACTCTGCTTGGATGGCTATTGTTTAAGTTTATTATTTCCTTTTGTTTAACAGATTTTTTTTTATTTGTTAAGGCTAGCTAAGTGCCTTGAATTGTCCTTAAAGGGACTCAAAGTACTTTTGTTTGTTTGTTTGAGGACTGCCTAGCAGACCCCTGAGAGAAGTCTCTGTTATCTCATATTGTGGCTATTTTTGCTGGAAGAAATATCAGTCCTGGGCTTCATGTGTGGGTTAATTTAGGGTGAAAAGTAGGCTATCACATATGCAGACACATGTCTGGACATGGAAGACTTGAGATGACAAGATCCATGAAGCAGCAAGAATAAGCCCTACCCAGAAAAGCTTAGGAGAGAGTCACACACCTGAGCTGTAATCAGGTAAACTGCTGCAAAACACACAGGAAGTCCTCTAATTCCTCAGGGACCTGAAGGAAAGTAACTCCAGAACCACTGGAAGACTTTTCAATGGGTACAAGTACTCCAGAAGCATTAGAGCAATCGATCCAGTTTCTCCTCCCCGACACTCGTGCTCTTTATTAGTGATCTGCGAGAGCCCGGCTGCCAGGCGGGGGTGGATCTTTTGTTCTTTCCCTTTTCACAACTGCCCTTCTCATGCTTTATCAAATAAAGCATATTTCTCATTTCTTCCCAAACTAAAGATGGTCTATTGCTCAGGGTATAAATCTTCAAGGACTAAAGAAATGATTCAAAACACAGTGACCAATCTTCATCACAACCAGAACCCAGGAATCGGGCCGTGAGTCATGGTGCCCCCTCTGCATCAGACTCACCCCTTCCTTCCACTAATGTCACAACAGGCCTACGTTTCACACTGCTGGATTTTTTGGACATGATCTTATAAAATGTCTTAAATAAATTGATATTATTGCAAAAGGGAAGTACTTCTAATAATTGCGTGACATAGGTGTTAGCAAAGTAGAGCCTTCAGGCAATCCCCCCCTCAAAAAAAAAAAGGCAAAAAAAGTTTTTGTTTTTTTCAAATGAAGTTCTATTGGCGTATCCCCACACCCACTTATTTCCATTTGTCTAGCTGCAGTCAGGGTGTAACAGAAGTGCTGAGTAGCTGAGACAGAGACCATCTGTTAGGCAAGGCCTGTATTTACTTGTTGGCCCCTTAAAAAAAAAAAAAAAATCACCAGCCCTTGGTATAACACTTTTTCAAGTCAGGTGGTTTCATCCTTTCCCTCAACAAAAAGGAAGGAGGACTAAATGAGGTTTATGCTGAACACCTGCTTTCCTTCTGGGAATTTGCAATTTTGGTACATGCCAGGCAGGGGATGCTCAGAGGACCAGGCCCCAGTGAGAACCTTCAGTGTTGCGTCTTTAAGGTGCTTCCCCACTGGACAACATTTCATGTTTCTTGCCACAGCTCCTGGAAGGAATTCAGTACATCCTGTGAAATTCAACTAGAATAGGGCTCTTGGAAGCTTGAGCCCAGTTTCCTTGCGAACTTTCCCCTGCTGATTCTGCCTTGAATGCTTTCACTATTCTATCACTAGAATAATAAATCCCAGTCATGAGGATGACAATGTGTTGATCCTGTGAGTCTTCCTCACCATTCACACCAGCCAGACTGGAGCAGCTTGTAATTCATGGAGTACTTAGAAGGGTCTTGCCTCAGGAGTGGTGAATAATTAGCCCTAAACACTACTCTGTCCTAGCAAATACTTCTTAAAAGCAAGATCTGAAAGGAATTAAGCTATTTTCAAGCAACTTGACTGATTCCAACAGCAAAAATCAAGAACGTTTATAGGTATATAATATCAAGAACTTGGCAAGGTAAAATTTACAATGCCTGACATCCATTCAAAAGTTATGAGGCATTCAAATAAGCAGGAAAGTAGTACCCATAAGTTAAGATAAATCAATGAATCATACCCAACAGATGTCAGAATTAGCAGACAAGGCCAATATAATAATTATTATTATAACTATGTTCCATATGTCCAAAAAAATTAGACATGGAAATAGTAATAGGATCCAAATCAAACCTCTAGAAATAAAAATTACAATGTCTGAGATTAGGGAATTATATTGGATGGAATTAATGGCAGAAAACACCTCACAGGAGAATCTACAATAGCAAAGCAGCAGGACCAGTCTGACATGAAAAGGGGAAAAAGGAACAACAAAAAGGAAGATGCAAAATCCTAAATAACAGAGAGTCAAAACACATGAGGAAAAGCTGATAGAACTACAAGGACAAATAGACAAGTCCACAGTTACAGCTGGATCTTTGAATACTCTTCTGTTAATAATGATAGAACAAGTAAAGAAAAAAGGATATAGAATATAAGATGCATAACTTGAAAATAATACCAAATAGCCTGACTAATTGATATCCATGGAACATGCTACCCAGTGATAGCACAATATGCATATTCTTCAATTATACTTGAAATATTGGCCAGGATAGACCATATTATGAGCCACTTAAAAAGTCTCAATAAACTTAAAATGTTTCAAATCATGGAAAATGTGTTCTCCAAGCAAGATAAATTAAATTAGAAACCAGTAATGTAAAGATCTCTTTCACTATCCTCACATATTTTGGAAACTAAACACTTCCAAATACCTTATACAACAAAGAATAATTCAAAAGGGAAGTTAGAAAGTATTCTAAGTGGAATGAAAATAAAAACAAAATATAAAAATGTGTGGTATGCTGATAAAGTGGTATTTAAGGGGAAATTTACAAAACTGAACACCTGCAGTAGAAAAGAATGTGGTCTTAAGTCTATGACTTCAGCTTCCATCTTAAGAAACTAAAAACTGAAAACCAATTAAATACAAATAACTAAAGAAGGAGAATAATAAAGATCATGGTAGAAATTGATAAAACAGGAAACATAAAAAGAAGAGCCAATCAATGCAACCAAAATCCAGGACCTTGAGAAGTCTGATAAAATTAATACTTTTACCCAGAGTGGTCAGTTAAGAAAAAAGAATGTACTAATTACCAATACCAAGAATTCTTATAAATTCTGCAGATAATGAAAAGATACCACAAAAATGTTAGGAACAATTTTATGTTCATAAATTCAACAATTAAGATGAAATGAACAAGATCATTGAGAGACAGAGGCACAGTAACTTAAAGAGCAAGAGGAAGTGAAAGGAAATTTAGGGCAAGGAAACACATACAAGAAAGCACTCATGAGGAAGAATCAGCAGAAAAATTCTGGCAACATGAAATACCAGTCCAGAGCAACCCTTTCAAGGGACCATGAGGTAGCTACAGCAGAGGATTCCAGCTATAAAGAAATGTTCAAAATTACAAAAGGGGAATTTAAAATACAGATGATGAAAACAATGGAGGAAATTACTGAGAAAGTGGAAAATGACCAAAAGGAAATCCAAAAATAGAATCAAATAAGAGATGAATGATACAAAGAATATAGAAAGGATATAGCAGAGCTGAAGGAACTGAAGCAGTCAATTAGGGAACTTAAAGATGCAATAGAAAATATCAACAACAGATATGCAGAAGAACAGATCATGCAGAAGAAAGAATCTCAGAGGTAGAGGACAAAGCTCATGAGATAATTCAGATAGTTAAGTGGCTGAAAAGAAGAGAGAGAAAGCAGAACATTCACTGACAGAATTATGGGACTTTATGAAGCGTTCAAACATAACAAGTTATAGGTATCCCAGAAGGGGCAGAGGAATGCCCCAAGAGGAATGGAAGCCATTCTACAGAATATTATATATGAAAATTTCCCCCAAATCACCAAAGATTCTGACATTCTTTTCAGAGGGATATTAGTCCCAAGGTTGCCTCAACTCTAACATAGCTTCTCCAAGACACATTGTGATGAACCTGTCTACAGTCAGGACAAAAGAAAAGATTTTGCAAGCTGCCAGGAGTAAGCACCAACTGATCTACAGGGGCAAACCTATCAGAGTGACCGTGGACTTCTCTAATGAAACTTTTTCAAGCAGGAAGACAATGGTCATCTATCTTTAATCTACTTAAACAGAAGAATTTCCAGCCCAGAATTCTATAGCCCACTAAGCTAAGTTTTAAAATCGACGGAGAAATCAAGTCTTTTACTGATATGCAAACATTGAGGAAATTTGCCACTACAAGACCAGCTTTACAGGAAATATTTCAACCTGTTCTGCACACTGACCATCACAATGAACCTTCAGCAAAGTATACACCCAGAAATTAAAGGTCAGAACCTGGCTTCCACAGTGATGCAAGAGACAAAACTAAGGAATGGACTTTCACAAAATAAGATGAATAAAATGCTACCACTCTTATCAATTATCTCAATAACTGTCCATGGCTTGAATTCCCCACTAAAGAGGCATAGATTGGCTGATTAGATTTAAAAACACAAGCTATTGCTGTCTGCAGGAAACACACCTCACATCAAAAGACAAATTAAAGCTCAGAGTTAAGGGTTGGAAGTCAATTTTTCAGGCAAACAAAATTCAGAAGAAAAGAGGGGTTTCAATCTTATTTTCAGATACATGTGGATTTAAAGCAACTAAAGTCAAAAAAAGACAATGATGGTCACTTCATATTGGTCAAAGGAAGACATTTCAATTATAAATATTTATGCACCCAATTTAAATGCTCCCAGAATCTTGAAACAAACCTTGCTTAGTCTGACCAATATGATATCCAATAACACCATGATAACAGGGGACTTTAACACCCCTCTCTCAGATCTGGACAGATCCTCTAAACAGAAATTAAACAAAGATGTTAGAGACTTAAATGAGACCCTAGAACAACTGTGCTTGATAGACGTATGTAGAATACTCCATCCCAAAGATAAAGAATATACATTTTTCTCATCACCTCATGGAACATTCTCCAAAATTGATCATATCCTAAGACACAAAACAAACCTCAATGGAATCAAAAGAATTGAAATTTTACTTTGTATCTTCTTAGGCCACAAGGCACTAAAGATGGAACTCAATTCCAACAAAAACATTCAACCCCATACAAAGACATGGAAATTAAACAACCTTCTGTTGAATGATAGTTGGGTGCAGGAAGAAATAAAAGAGGAAATCATTAACTTCCTTGAGCACAACAATGAAGACACAAGCTACCAAAGCCTATGGGATACTACAAAAGCAGTTTTGAGAGGAAAATTTATCACTATAGATGCCTACATTCAAAAAACAGAAAGAGAGCACATCAACAGACTCATAAGCCATCTTAAGGAATTGGGGAAAGAAGAACAATCTAAGCCTAAACCCAGCAGAAGAAAAGAAATATCCAAAATTAAATCAGAGATCAATGAAATTGAAAACAAAAGAATCATTTAGAAAATTAATGAAACAAGGAGTTGGTTTTTTGAAAAAATAAATAAAATAGATAAACCTTTGGATAGACTAGAAATAAAAAAGTAAAATCTCTAGTAACCTCAATCAGAAATGATAAAGAGGAAATAACAACTGATGCCACAGAGATACAAGAGATTATCTCTGAATACTACCAAAAACTTTATGCCCCAAAATTTGACAATGCAAAGGAAATGGATCATTGTCTGGAATCACACCCTCTCCCTAGACTTAGCCCAGATGAAACAGATCACCTGAACAAACCAATTTCAAGCACTGAGATCAAGGAAACAATAAAAATCTTCCAACCAAAAAATGCCCTGTTCCGCATGGCTTCACACCAGAATTCTATCAAACCTTCAAAGAAGAGCTTATTCCTATACTGCAGAAATTATTCCAAAAATTGAGGAGGAAGGAATCTTACCCCAACACATTCTATGAAGCAAATATCACCCTGATACCAAAACCAGGAAAAGACCCAACTAAAAAGAAGAATTTCAGACCAATTTCACAAATGAATATACATGCAAAAATTCTCAACAAAATCCTAGCCAATAGATTACAGCTTATGATCAAAAAAGTCATACATCATGATCATGTAGATTTCATCCCAGGGATGCAAGGCTAGTTGAACATACGCAAGTCCAGAAACATTATCCACTGTATTAACAGAAGCAAAAACAAAGACCATACGATCCTCTCAATAGATGCAGAGAAAGCATTCGATAAAATCCAGCATCCTTTTCTAATTAGAACACTGAGGAGAGTAGGCACATTTCTTAAACTGATTGAAGCTATCTATGACAAACCCATAGCTACTATTTTACTGAATGGAGTAAAACTGAAAACTTTTCCTCTTAGAACTGAAACCAGACAAGGTTGACTTCTGTCACCATTATTATTCAACATAGTGCTGGAAGTTTTAGCCAATACAATTAGGCATGACAACAAAATAAAGGGCATCCAAATGGAAGCAGATGATATCAAACTCTCCCTCTATGCCAATGACATGATCTTATACTTAGAGAACCCTAAAGATTCAACCACAAGACTCTTGACATCATCAGAAAATACAGTAATATACTTTGAATTCCTCCAAGAAGAAATAGATCTAAGTTAAATGGCTCAATGTCTGTTAAAAAAAAGCAAATTTGTAGTTAAAAATCTTTGCAAGAAAGAAACTTCATAGACAAATGGCTACAACAGAGAATTGTGTGAAATATTTAAGGACAAAATATTACTAACTCTACCAATTTATCCCATCAAACAAAATAGAAAGAAATACTTCACAATTCAGTCTATGAGTCTAGCATGTCCCTATAGCAAAGCCAATAAAAAGGTATTTTTAAAAAACTATGAACAATATTCCTTACAAATGCAAAATTCTAAATAAAATTTTTTAAAAATGATAAAATGCATATAAATATATTTAATAATACACATGACTGTAGAGAGTAGAATTGTGCCTCCTAAAAAGATTTGTTCAAATTCTAAGTCTTGGTAACTGTGAACATGACCTCATTTAGAAAGAGGAGGCTTGTAGATGTAACCAGGTTGAGATGAGTTCATAATGGATTAGTGTAGACCTGGTGCTCTTATAAAAAAAAAAAAAAATAGAAATTCACACACAGAGACTGAAGACAAACAAGAACAGCATGGAACAGTGGAGGATGTTATTGAAATAAGGCACCAACTATCCAAGCAACACCAAGGACTGCCAGCCACTATAAAAAGCTAGGGAGAGACAAGGAGGCTGGGTGTGGTAGCTCATGCCTATAATCCTAGCACTTTGGGAGGCTGAGGCAAGAGGATCTATTGAGGCCAGGAGTTCAAGACCAGCCTGAGCAACATAGTGAAATCCCATCTGTGTGAAAAATAGAAAAGTTAGCTGGGCATGGTGGTGCATACCTATAGAAGCTACTCAGAAGGCTGATCCAGGAGGATCACTGAGCCCAGACTCTGCGGTTGCCATGAGCTATGATCAAGCTACTGCCCTCTAGCCCAGGCAATAGAGTAAGACACTATCAAAAAGAGAGAGAGAGACAGAGCAAGACAAGAAGGGCTAGGGATGCTCCTCAGAATCTTTAGAAAGCACCATCCTAGAAATCTTAACTTCAGACTTGTATGTAGCCTCCAGAACAGCAAAAGAATAAATTCTCCAGTTTGTGGCACTTTACAATGGTAGCCCTAAGAAACTAGTATAATAACCAAGGGAGGGATTATGTAATGAAATTATAGGTTAATATTTGAAAATCAATTAATGTAATTCACCATATTAACACACTTTTTAAAAAGTACCTATATGAACTTCTCATCTATGGCAGTTGTCCCTCAGTATAAACCAAGGAGTGGTTTTAAGGCACCCCTACCCCCGCCAGGTACCGAAATCTGTGCATACTCAGTTCACACAGTCTATCCTGTGGTATCTACTGGCAGGAAAACTCAACCCTCCATCTATGTGGGTTTCAGATCCAGCAAATAATGTATTTTTGATCTGTGTTTAATTAGGAAAAAATCCAATTATAAGGGGACCACTGCAGTTCAAACCCATGTTGCTCAAAGGTCAACTGGACTGATTCAAAACTCTCAGCAAAGCAGGAATAGAAGGAAATGTCTCCAGCCCCAACTTCAAAAACCTACAACTAATACACATAATGATGAAAGAGTGCTCACTTTATCTCTGAGACTGGTAGCAAGACAGGAACGTTCACTCTCACCACATATATTCAATATCATACGGGAAGTTCAAGTCAGTTTAATAAGTCAAGAAAAAGAAATAAGAACCCTCCATGTTGAAATGAAAGAAGTAAAACTCTTCTTGTTCCCAGATAATATAATCATCTGTGCAGAAAATCTGATGGAATCTACAACAAAGCTAGTAGAACTAATAATTAAATATAGCCCTGTTTTAAAAAGTTGTACGTTAATATTATAGCATTCTAATGAAATTTATCCCAACCAGAAAGCCCTACTCCTGGTAAGGGTCTCCCAAAAGGAAATAGGTATTTCTGGTTTAAACATCAAAAAAAAGATAAATCCTCTTATAGGGGTGTCAAATTTGTAGCCCACAGGCCACATGTGGATTATTTGAGCACTGCTTTGCTCATCTGTGGTGTCAGATATCACAGAAATTATGCATAGACTTTTTTTACTCATCAGCTTTTATTAGTGTCTGCAAATTTATTGTGTGGTCCGCTTCCAATGTGTATCAGAAAACATAAAAAAAGAAAGTGAGACAGGGCAGTGCCTGTGGCTCAAAGGAGTAGGGCGTTGGCCCCATATGCTGGAGGTGGCAGGTTCAAACCTAGCCCCAGCCAAAAACTGAAAAAAAAAAAAAAGTGAGACAAAACACCCCTGCTAGGAGTAGGCAGACTTTAGGCAGGCAGGTGGGAAATTCTCTCTGGACTTCAGTCTTTTGGGTCTGGATTTGAGAACTTCAACACCCTTGGAAGTATTCCAAGTGAAAACAGAGAGATTAGAAAGGAAGGTGGCATAGGACCAAGTGAGAAGACCTCTGCTAAACTTGAGGAGAAGTCAAATATACCTTTATAAACCCAAATATAGAGCCAGGCTTCATTCATTTGGAGTTTGAGATCATCAACTGCTTGTTAAAGCCTCATGTAGGCTCAGCCCCACTATTTTACAGGGTACTGAAGTGAAACTGCTTTCCACTGCTTGAGGCATCACAGAAGAGGGAGTAATGCCCCCTGGAGGGCAGCAGAGTGCTGACTGTAACTGGTACAAAATTCCAAGGGAAACCACACGTCTGGGGAGAATTGTGGCAGGAAGACCAGCTAGCCCCTTCCCTCATGGACAGCCTTTCTTTGTTGCCAACAATGGCAGGTTTAAATTTTGTTCATTTCTCTTACAACTACAAATTTTAGCTTTTGCTAAATCAATTTCTTGAACTGCTTTCATATTTCTACATAAAATGAAAATTTGATTCAACCCATGATAGGTTCAAGCTATCACTGTATTAATTATTAATTTTTTTTTCATCTAAAACTTCCAATGAGCCATCATTTTCTTAAATCCCTTCCTTTTCTCTTTTCTTTGACCGCCACCTTCAAACAGTTGGGCTTCTTGGTGGCACAGTGCCACATATAACAGACTGACTGTTTACCCTTAAAGGGTAAGGAACAGTCAGCCAAGGAGACACACTACCCCCATGGATCTGTGAAATTCACATTTGAGTCTCAGCTAAATTATAAATGGTTACATAAAGGTTAAAGGATTTGTTTGTGTCATGAATTGTCAAAGCCATGAATGCTAAACCCTCAAATACCAAGGCTGTACTGGATAAAAATCTACTGTGACAAGCTGTGTCCATCCCTAGGGATCTTGTATCTCCACCAACCATGGTCACCAGTGCTTATAATGATACTCGTAATCCAGTATCTACAGAGGCATGAGGACTTGTCTATTTCAACACTATGTTTCTCCCCATGCACGACACAGAGATCTGTACATAGGAAAAACGTCAATCAATGTTTGTCAAATGGTACACTCTGTTAAAGAAGGCAGATAATAAACGACATCTAAAATTAAAATTCATTTGCCATACTAATGAGATTAGCACTCCAGCATTAGAATCTGATAAGGACCAAGCATATTCTCACGGGCTACAAGTTAGGTAACTTCCTAACGCTACACAGTTAGGAAGCTGTGGAACCAGATGTATATCCAGATCTCTATAATTCTAAAGGCAGTGTTGTCTCTCAGAGAAACATTCTGAAAAGAATCCTCAGACAAGAGAGACAAGAAGTCGGAGCTGGCTGGATGATGGGAACTATATTCCCAGTAACCTAGCTTGATGAGAAGCTTAAGAAAAAACTAAAATAACTATCCCCTAACCCCTTGACCATCTGCAAGGATGGCACATTCAGAGTCAAAAAGTATTTTTTGAAATCAAGAGTGATATTTGACCAATGACAATTATAAATAATACTTGGCTACAACCATTGAATACACAATGGGGAAAGGGCGTCGTGTCCTTGGAGCCCTTCCCCTTAACATTGCCTTCCCCCAACCATTCAGTGGGGCTCCCTCTACCCTTTGGTGCTGTCACGATCCTCTTCCCTAACTCTCACCCCCAGGTAGTCCATCACTCTTAGGGGTCAGTGACTCATCTCAACATAAAGCTACTAGTTGTAAGGCATCTCAAGCCCTGATGAAGAATTCCAGAAGCTTCAGTGAAGTCTGCATGGGAAGAGCAGGGATGGGCTAGAAGCTTCCTAAGGGCCACAAAATAATCCCCTCTGCATAGACATCTCGCCCTGAAATGTTACAAGCACAACTGTGTCAAATAGACCTTTGGATGCAACTGCTTTTTTGCAAATGCTTTTATTTTTGTGGTTTAAAAAATGTGTATATCAAATAAATGTCTACAAAGGAATGAGCAATCTGGGAATCCTCTAAGAAGTAAAATTTATTTGATTTAATTTTACAAAGGAATTTTAAAACTAGCATTGATTAGGTGTATTCTATAGGATTCAAAATATGCTTTTGACAGACATAAGTAAAGAAGGCGAGAAAAAAAAGAGAGAGAGGGAATGTGAAGTGTCTCCAGGTCCTTCACAGCATCTCACAAGCTTCACTGACACACACAAAGAACAAGAATAGAAGGCAAAGAAAACGAACAAACAGGACAAAGCCAGGTGTTATTTCTTCACCAGGAATATTTTTAGTTTATTGCTTGTTGTTAACATTTATGGTGTGCCACTATAATCCTGTGCATATGTTCTTTATGAATATTCAAATTGCCCTGTTTCTATAAAGTTTGTCAGGAGGGGTTACTGTCATTATGATATGCATTTAGTAGAATGCTTCCTGGTGCCTCCTGACTCAGGCTAAAGTTCTCAGCCTCATTCAGAGTTCTACAAAATGATTCCAACACAATTCTGCAGCTTCAACCTCACAACCCCTTCTGCCTGACATGCCCAGCTCAATGCTCCCAAATCCTTCCCATGCTTCAAAGCCCAGAGATAAATTCAACTCTCACCAGAATATTTCCAAAAAGATGGTCTCCTCCCTTCTTTTAATTCCTGGGCATTTTAGCTACACTCTTCTGTAAGTGATTTATTAAAAGCATCAGCTTTGGTCTCATTCATATACCGGTTATTTGTGCATATCTTGTTTCCCTTACTGCACACAGAGTTCCTTGGGGAAAGATACCATATCTTCCCTGTCTTTGAAAATTTAAGATTACCTAGGAAAGAACTTGTCACATAGAAAGAACTAAAAGAAAGAAAAAACAACAATGAATGAATGAAGGCTGTAGTCCCTATAAGCATTCTTTGTGCACAGAAAGGTCTAGCCGGTGTAGAGCAGCATCTTGGGGGGGGAGTGGGAGGAGCAGCCTGGGTTAGGGCCAGAGAAAATGACTTTGCTGATGAAGGAAACTAGAGAAAGAGGAAGACCTAGCGTGGTAACCAAAAACACCTGCTGTAGCGTGAGTTGACAAGCTAATGTTAACACAGCAGTGAGTTCAATTTACCATTCTGGGTCAAGGCTGTCTCCCAACACATCCCTATTTTCAGTTCCTGTTTTAGTAGATGTTTTATTATGACTTCTGTTTAAATAAAATACTCAGAAAAATTCAAGTTTAAAAAGTGCCTTAAATCTTCTCCACTCTACGGGACCATTTTATGCTTGAGACTCCTGGAACATGTCTCGGGCATCCTGCAGTAGGCAGAATTTTAAACATTACCTCCAGGATCCAAACCCCTTATCCCTGGAACCTGTGAATGGGGGTAAATATTGCTCCCATGATTGTGTTGTGTGGCCTAGTTGGTCTTGAAAAGGGAAGACTGTCTGGATGGATGTAACCTAACCCCATGAGCCCTTTAAAGCAAAGAACTTTCTCCAGCTTGTAGCAGAAGGAGTCAGAGAAATTCCAAGCACAAGAAGGACTCAGTACTTCATTGCTGCCTTATAAGATTGAGGGAGCAACAAGCCAAGAAACTCAGGTAGCCCAAGAAGCTCAGAATGACCCAGGCTCACAGCCAACAAGGAACTGGGATCTCACTCCTACAACCTTGCAAAACTGAATTCTGCCAACAACCTGAATGTGCCCAGCAATCAAACACTAGTACACTCCACTGATGGGAAGTCATTAGCTCTCCTGTCTTTGGAGAGTTTTGGCCAGTGGAAAGTTCTTTTCCCAATTCAATAAATGATTCCTTTCTATAACTCCCACTGATACTCTTATCACCTGGCTCACATAGAGCAAATACAATCCTTCTTGCACGTGACAGTCCTCCAAAGCTGAGAGCTAGTTCTGATGTTACCTCCTTAGCTGCCTACAGCTTTCTTTATATCTGTGGCTTTCGGCGCCTTTGCCATCCTGTCCACCATCCTATGGGCATGGCCCCCTTATGCAAGTGGCTAATAAAATGAGGCACCCACAAAGAGCACTGTACCCAGGCACCCCTTGCATCTTTGATTCTCTTAGGCCAGCACCACTGCCCACTTCCAGCATTAAACTTAGGTCCAAGGTCCATGGAAAACTTGTGCTGCAGGACGAATTACCTTCTAGTTTTCAGAGAGAAACTTTTCAGAACTCAGGGTCAGCTTGTTCCATCATGACTGGTGGGGAAAAAAATGACCGAAAAGAAGTCTGATGTTTTCAATTCCAGTCTCCTTCTTGGCATCCTAAATGCACATGTGGTCTATGAGGTTGATGAAAGAGTATCCATCCTAACCAGTGCTGGACGAGTCCTCCCACTGAAACAGCTATAAAATTGGGGAAATATATGAAACAACTCGCTCCAAACATTAAACAATAAACAGCACCAAAATGTCATCCTTGAGAAAAGGAAATACAGAGGCAGACAGGGCCCTAGGTATAATCAGGTCAGCTTTGGACCTAAGAGATAATAAATTAACAATTGGAACACAGGGCAGCCTCTGGATTGCCCGAGTTGTCTGCCTGGAGGCATTTTTCAGAATCTACCACAGGAAGGTGGAGCCTAAGTAAAGTCTAATAACTGGCTTGAGCTGAGGCGATAGAGACAAGAGATTATGGCTAAAGAGCTGGCTAGAATTTGCAGACCTGGGAACCCAGAGGAGAGAATAGCACAGAGAATAGGCTCCACAAATTTGCATAAGAAGTCTCCTGAGGTCTTAGGCTGAACATTAAGCTGTGCATTTCTACGTGGTCTACCAGAGAATAGTTGTGAGAGATGTAGGAGCTCTGATGCTCAGAATAGATAGAACTTACTGGAAATTTCAGGCCTTCAGTGGAGAGGCTGTGAAGTACACATGCTGGGAGTAGAGCTACTCTATCTCTAGAGTTAGGTCTATTATAGGCACACCTGGGTGGGTTGAAGAGTGGTTCCCAAAATACGTCTACGTCCAAACCTTCAAATCCTGTGATTGTGACTTTCTTTGGAAAGAGTATGTCTGTATATATAATCAAGTTGAAGACCTCCAGATGAGATCATCCTGGAATATAGGGTATGCCCTATAATGACAAGTAAAGAGACAGAAAAGAGGAAGACAAATACGGAGGAGAAAGCCATGTGAAGATGAAGGCAGTGCTCAGAATCACACATCCGCAGCCAAAGGGCACCTCGGGACAGCCAAGTGGGAAAGGCAAGGAAGGATTCTCCCCTAGAATCTTCCAAGGCTGTACAGCCTTGTCAACAGCTTAACTTTGGACTTCTAGCTTCCAGAACAGTAAGGCAATAAATTTCTGTTGTGTTATGTCACAAGGTCTGTGGTAATATAGTAAGGCATCCCAAGGAAACTAGTACACCACCCTAATAAAACTGGAAATCGCACATCAAAGTCAAGCCAATCTGCAAGGAAATACCCTACCTGCCAAAATGAAAGTGAGTATTTAACAGATGACAACAAAATACAGACTCTCAACCATGCAACATTAGCCATGTCCTACACACAGTAAAAAAAAAAGTTAAAAAGTAGACAGGCAAGGGAGTAAGAAAATGTGACCCATAACCAAAAGAAGGAAAGAAAGGAAGCAGAGAAAGAAAGAAAAAGGGAAAGAAAAGAGGGAGTGAGGGAGGGAGTGGGGAAAGAGACGAATATCTGGAGATGAAAGACATGTTTGACTTTTCTGATCAGATTTCAATAGACTTATTATAGATATATAATATTTAAGACTTATTATAAGTCTTATATAAGACTTATTATAGATATATAATATTTAAAATTTAAAGAAAAAGAAACACACAATGAATGAACAAAGATTCTTAATAGAAAAATGAAAGCAACAATAGAGGGTCACTATTATAAGAGAGATTTTGCCTAACCAATGCAATCAGAGTAACTTGGTTCTTTGTACCCTCAATGAATCCCAAACAATCATAAAAATCCAGTGGAGGCCAGGTGCAGTGGCTCTCACCTATAAGCCTGGCATTCTGTCCAGGAGGCTGAGGTGAGGAGATAACTTGAGGACAGGAGTTTGAGATCAGCCTAAGCAAGAGCAAGACACCATCTCTACAAAAAAATAGAAAAAAATAGCCAGGCCTAGTGGTGCATGCCTAGAATCCCAGCTACTTGGGAGGAGGCAGGAGGACCCCTTGAGACCATCACAGCGAGCTATGATGATGTCACTGCACTCTAGTCCAGGGAACAGAGTAAGACTCTGGAAATTCTATAACCGAAGAAGAGGACAGTACCTTAAATTAAGTTTGAAAAATTCTGAATTTTATATGCATTTCTTACAGAAAAAGTACACACATTGAAAACGTCACATTGGAATGTCATACTAGAAATATCAAAAGGCTTTACAACTTACTGGCCATGGAACGTGGGGAAGTTTTCATGATAGAAAACGCACGTGTTTTCCTGACCCGAACATCATCCCCCCCCTACCCATGGCTGCTGACTTTGCTTCCTGTTCCCACTACAACCAAGGGTTCAAATGAAAGTAACCAACACCTTAGAAACCCCATCTTTCATTCCACAGTACTTGGTCCAGGAGATAGTGGCACGTCACCCATGCTGGGACAATGAGTCTCTCTCTTGGATTTTTAAGTAGAACTAAAAGAATAGGGACCATTTCTGTCCATCAGACATTCCCTGCCCCTGTGCCTCAGTAAGTAGTAGTCTCCTCTCAGGCTGCTGACAGGCCTTACTCCAACTCTTCAACATAGATTTTTTTTAAGTTTGCCTACTCTGTATAAAAAGAAAAACAATGATTTGCAGAGTTTGCAGAGGGCTTGGAGTAGATGTTTGTATGTTACCTATTTTTGCAGTTGGGGGTAGCGAAGCTCCCCAAGAACCAGTAGTTCCTTTCAGTTGTCTCTTTCTGCTTCTCTATCCACCACGTCACACTCCCACTCCTTATTCCCCCAACTGTCCACACGCCATCACACACCTGTGTCTTTACTGAAGCTCTTTTCTCCATCTCCAACTCCTTTCCTTCTCTGCATCCTGTCTTGCCCTGGTCCTTCCAAGAAAGAGTGATTCTCTTCCTTATCTCTCTGTTGTTGAACTTTTTAAGCTTCTTTCAGAGCACGAATTACCATAGTACTTTTATTAAAGCTCAGATGGTTGCTGTCTATCCTCTCCCTTGGAGTCTGAGCTTGGGAGGAGCAAGAATTGAATCTTGGAGGGGGTAGGAGAGAGGCTCCCGTGAGCTCAGGAGTTCAAGAGCAGCCGAGCAAGAGGAAGAGTCTGTCTTACTAAAAACAAACAAACAACAACAACAAAAAAATAGCTAGCATTGTGGTGGGTTCCTGGAGTCCCAGCTACTCGGGAGGCTGAGGCAGGAGAATTGCTTGAGCCGGGAGTTTTAGGTTGCTGTGAACTAGACTGAGGCCACAGCACTCTAGCCTGGGGCAACAGAATGAGACTCTGTCTCAAAAAAAAGAAAAAAAGAGAGAGAGAGACAAAGAAAAAGAAAGAGAGAGAACTGCATCTTTATTCCTCTCTGAAATTCTCATTTATTCTGCCTAGTGAAGCTTTGTTTACATAATGATTAATCCATATTTATTGAACTCTGTCAAATTTTACATGATTAGAGGCTAAATAATTTCAAAAAAATTATAAATAAGGCACAAATTAGAAATACAAAGAAAGGTTAGAAGAACAGAGATTTCTTTTCTGAAGAAAAAGAAACAAAAGAGTTCTGGCTTTGAGTGTAACCAGCACAAAGTACGTAGACAATTAATACTTGTTGAATTAAATGGCATGATCAGAAGGACAGCTAGTGATCAGAAGAATGAATGACTTATAGACAAAGAACCTGAGGTTCAGAGAGGTTGAGCAAATTTTCTGAGTCACAGAGCAAGTAGTGGCAGAGCTCCCTTTCTGTTAGCTGAACCCTTCTCGTTTACACTCCAGTAAAACCCAGTCTTCCGACCTGGCCCCCACTGTGTCCCCAACACTACATTGAACACCTGATATCTTCATGAGAAGGCTCTTCTTTAATCTCACCTTCCACACCACTCTCAAGTTATTGTGGGGGGAGATTCAGATAGCAAAACCTGAGTCTAAGAAGCATGGAGCTCGCAGAAAGCTATTTTCCACCAAATTCCATTAGTCATAGCCAAGGTTGGAGGAGAAAGTTTTCCCTTTTTGTGAGTCACTGTTTATCTGTCTATAAATTTAGTAATGAAATGCCTGTGCCACAGGGATGTGAAGAAATTTCATTTTTGCTTATAAAATCCTCCGGGCATGTTTGGATACAAAATGCAATAACACCATAAAATACTGCCCTGATATTGCTATCTCCAAGCCTGGAACTCATTTCTGCATTATGAGAGGCAAAGAAGAAGATTTATGGGAAAGATAAGGAGATAGCTTTTCCCAAGTATTTAAATGCAGCTTTTCTTTAAACAGTCATTGTCTGCTTGCGTCCTATTGTTTGGAACTGACAAAGAACATTTGTTAGTAGCTCTAGAAACTTTCTGTTTATTGGCTGGGCAATACCTTAATAAGAGCAAAGGCAGCTGCAATTTATTAAAGTTTCCCACATGACCACTTTTGCCCATTATCACTGTAAAACCTCACAATATGTTTGCAGAGTACTTGTTGTCTTATTTTGAAGATTTAAAAAAAATGGCAGTTCAGAAAGGGTTGAGCAAATTTACTGAAGTCACAAAGCAAGTGGTATCGATATCGGAGCTGAGGTTCACAACCAGGTCTTTATGACCCCCTCCCAAAGCTTTTGCTTTTTCTACTTCTTATGTACATAAGGCCAAGTAACGTAGATCCATAATCTATATTCATGATGGTCAGACCCTTCATTCTTATCCTCCAAACATCTGGCAACTCTTCATCCTCTTCAGAAAAAAAAGTTTAAAAATAAACGCAGATAGGAGAAAGATTCTCTCAGTCCGCAGTGTAGATGGTTTTGGAACCACCCCTGACTTAGGCTTAACTGCTTTGAGAAACAGAATAGGCTACTAATTGTAACTCAAAGCAACAAACTTAGAAACAAAATGTGGGCTTCTTGACTTTTTAAGATTCTGGAGGTAGCAGGGTCACCCACTCTTGTCCCTCTTAAAACCCTAAAAACTGAAAGTAAAGGAATGAAGCTATAAATCCACAAGAACGAACTGAATAGGCCAGGAGATGGCAACATGCAAAATATTTCAAAAACTTAGCGGCACAAAGCAGATGGAGGAGTGGGGACCGGCTTAGTGGAGCAAGGAAGCCGCACACACCACAGAAGGGAATGCTCCCGCGAGGCGAGTCTTTGGAAGATCTACTGGAATATCAGGGATGAAGCACATGGAGGCGAATGGAGACTTGCTGGAAGACTCCTGGGCAGGCCCCAGGTACCCCTTGGCAACCCTCAGCAGCCAAGCAAAGACCTCCTCACCCGTTACAGCCCCCATGAGGATTTTGAAAGTTGTGCTTTGAAGAAATTAAACCACAAAGCCTCTGGATTTGAAACAATAGGCAGAAATAAGGCAGGCATGAGGCACAAGGGCCGAAAATAGAAATAATAAGAGACCACCATCGTCCCTGCCTTTTCACCCTCCCCTGCTTCTAAAACACCAGCGGCCGGGTAAGCAAGCAAGGGGGATGGTTGGAAGGAAACTGAATAAGCTCAGAGAAAATACTTCCAAGTATTGACTTTGGGAGATTTCCCAACAAAAGGGACAACCTGCTGCCAGACTGCAGGGAGGCTTATCAGAAGAACAATTATGCCCACTCAGAGGTCCAGATTGAGTTTATAATCATTGAATTCTTAATTAGTTGATTCTGAAATAGGCAGGGAAAAAAAATCACTAGATATGTTAAAATGTTCTCTAACACGAAAGATGAAGACCAAAATAAGATAGTAAGAATCTGGAAGACATAGATGAAGCAAGAAATTAAAAATAGGCTTAAAAAAACCGATCATTCTATTCAGAGAGACTAGAGAATGCAGTGCCTCCTATGCACAAGAACAAGATGCCTTGAGAAGATAAAATTCAGAAAGCAAGAAAGGACGTTGTTGAAACTTAATAGCCAAAAATTTTCAACTCAATAAAATCCTTAAAAGATAAAGTTTGGGCTGTCACCTGGACAGTAAATCTAAAAGACAAAGGGGAGGGGGAAGACAAAGAACTCGGATGGTCAATTCAAGGCACACAACATCTAATGAAAGAGAGAGAGAGAAAGAGAATTTTTCCCATAAATGAAGCCCATAAGTCAAAATCATAAGGACCCAACAAATTCCCCAGCACAGTAAGTGAAAACAGCATACTAAATTATAGCAAACTGATATCCAGAAGTACAGGGATTAGTAGATGATCTTCCAATCCTAAAGAAAGAAAAAAGCAATCCGCCTTCAAGAAAAAGAGTCACATGGCATCAGCTCTATGAACCTAGTCCACAGCCAAGCAATGCCTTCAAAAGTAAAAGAGAGAATTACTTTAAAATTTTCTATCCAGCCAATTTATTCATCAAATAGAAGGCTATATTAAGTCTATTTCTTGATATGCAAAGATCAAAATATGTTTCTCCCAAGCATTTTTGGCAAGAAACTATTGGCAGTTGTGCTCTTGCGAAGAAACATGGCAGACACAACTAGCTATGCATCGAGATTCGTGATCCTCTTTCTATCACAGAATTTTTCTTAGGTACTTGCTACTCAGCCAGAAACCACTTTCCCCAGCTCCCTTTGTGTCTGAGTTCCGCCATCTGACTGGGTGTAGCCATATTCCACAATAGGATGGGGGCAGAAGCAATATGTGTTATTTCTGGGCCACAGTGGTTAAGAAGCAGGGGGTCTTCTCTATCCTCCCTTCCCCTATTCTCCAGCCAAAGGCAGAGGACTCTAATCCCCTAGGGCAGTGGTTCTCAACCTTCCTAATGCTGCTGTGTATTTTCATTGTTACAAAGGGGTTGGGACCCACAGGTTGAGAACTGCTGCCCTGGGGGAATGTGTAGTCATGAAATAGAAGGGGAGGGAAGAGAAATGTGAGCAGGAAATAAAATATTATGTTGAGTCCCCGGCACACTGGGGCTTATTCATGACAGCACAGTTACCCTAATGTGGTAGCTGGTCTCAAAGACGGCTGCCAACTAGCCCTTCCTTCCCTCACCCACACACTACTCCTCACATCAAGAGAGGATATCTAATTTCATTCCCTGAAATCTGTGCTTGCCTTAGTGATTTTCTTGCAAAGAAGAATGTAGTCAAAATGATTCTACGGTGTCCAACTTCTATTTCTTCTGCCACACATTAAAAGAAGATGAGTTGTCTTGGGCCACACATCATTAAATACACAAACACTAACAAAAGCTGATGAAAAGAAAGAGAGAGCGAGAGAGAGAGAGAGAGAGAGAGAGAGAGGAAAGAAGGAAGGAAGGAAGGAAGGAAGGAAG
>NW_003852417.1:6960911-6968215 GCF_000181295.1 Otolemur garnettii
GGAAAGAAGGAAGGAAGGAAGGAAGGAAGGAAGGAAGGAAGGAAGGAAGGAAGGAAGGAAGAAGAGAGGGAGGGAGGATAATTTTCACAGTATCAAACACCATAGATAAGCAAAACAGGCCTTAAATAATCTGCATACAGACTGCAGGCTACAAGTTGGACATCCCTGAAGGACTTCCTCTAGTAAGCTAGATAATGATAAGCCTTGCAGATTCCTTCTGGGACTCTCAAAAGATTCATTCTTGAGATGTTCCCTCCCAGAACCCAACTACCATGCTGTGGGAAGTGCAAGCTGCATGGAGAGACCATGCGTGGTTTCTGGTTAGTCAACCAGGGCTGGGCTGAGCTGCCAGCCAACAGCCAGCACTGTCCACCCCTGTGTGACTGTGCCACCTCTGCTTTGCAGAACACTCCAGCTCTGTGGTAAAAGCAGACATGCCAGCACCCAAATGGTGCAGAAGAACAACTGAGATGACCCAGTGACAGGTGGAGATAAGAAACTACTGTTGAGTTTGGGGCTGGTGTAGGGCGCAGCAGTAGATAACTAGAGCACTTACACAGCATGGCAAGACAGCAGGTCAAGGAAAGGAAGACATGGAGTCCAAAAAGTCAGAGCAAGTTCCATGGAGATGAGAGCAGACCCAGAGAATGACTGAACCGAGCCTAAATCACAGGAGAGACGGCTTTAGAAAGAACATGGATGATGAGTTATCTGGTAGAGGTGAACATTTGGAGGAAATATCATGAGGCATATGACATAGAATGGACTGTGCGGAAAAAAATAGGAATAGAGTCACAGACAACCAGGCAACTGAGCTCGAAACAGTCATTTGTCCCAGGAACGTAAGAATTAAATGGGAAAGAAAATACAATAATTATAAACAACTTGGTTCATAAATAATCAAAATTTGCATAGTTCAGATAAGGCACATGCTGATGAATTAGAAATTGTGAGATGGGAAGATTAAGAGGATGGGGCAGGAAATATAGAGGGGAGAGACGTGCAGGAGATAAAGAGACAATATCTCCAATGGGTGGAACGCTGAATGGCAGTGGGAATATAGTGCTGGGAAATGCAGAGGGAAATATCAGAAGAAATGTCAAAAAAAATTCAGAGCAGGGCGGCACCTGTGGCTCAAAGGAGTAGGGCGCTGGCCCCATATGCCAGAGGTGACAGGTTCAAACCCAGCCCCGGCCAAAAACAAAACAAAAATATAGTTCAGAGCAGTTGCTTGTCTCTGGGAAGAGGAATCGAGTGGTAAGGATGGGCCCAGAGCTACCATGTCCATTGTAAACAGCACAGGTATATACACCCTCTGGGACACATTGCCTTCCACCCCATCAGTTCTACCACTTCTAAGTTCAAGAAACCAAGTAAAGCTCTGGACCTCAATCTCCATCCCATCTGTCAGACAGAGTTACAGTAGAGAGTTGTTGTGATTATTGAATGAGCTCACATTTATAAAGCATGCAGAGCCATACCTGATGCACACAAGTACCTGCCACCTGTCTGCCATCGTCCCATCAAGCCTTTTAGCCCCATTTAATTTTAATCTATGTGTAAGAATTACTTTGAGAAAAAACAAAATTAATTTTAAAGAGAAAAAATTCTAAAATAAATCTAGAAATTAGAGATTTGCTGTTTGGCATTTTTCTCAAAATCTAGACCATGAACGTAGGTCCACAGGGGGAAAAAAAAGGTTGATGCAATTTCTTCTTTTTTAAAATAGACACAACAGTATCTCACAGGGCAACAAGGAGAACCAACTGCATTAGCATATAAGAAATGACCAAGGCAAATCTGGGCACGTGGTAAGGGCTCAACCAATGTAAGTGTCCATCCCGTTACTTCAATTACAGAACATTTCATCTACAAAAAATATAGTCAGTGAGGAAAATGTCCAAGTGTTAGGATTATTTGGCAGGGGTAAGAAAAGTTTGAGGGAGAGAATTAATAGCTGTCAAATTCTCTGTGTGGAGATGGTGCCTGACTGCTGCCAATCTTTGGGGGGAGAGGCGACATGAGGAACCACTGTAGTTTTGAAACAAGGAAGCCTTTGGTCTTATGAAGGAACACTGAACATAAAAATGGGTGATGGAAGGTGGCGTTGAAAGTCCCTCTTGAAAAGTGTTAAAAGCAGGATTCTGTTCCACACTTTAAAGTGACTTGCCAGTGCTCCTGGCAACACAACAGTGAGGGACCATGAGACCTTTGGGCACCAGAATCTGTGACTCACTGAACATGAGCATTTGGCCATGTGTACAGGGCTCCCAAGGGCACATGCCAACCTTGGAACAAAGAGACACAGGCACAACATGGTTGGCCATTCAGGACCCTCTGCCCAAGCCCCACTTTGCGTTCCTGGTTTCCTGTTCCTCCTCATCTTCTCTCTAGTTTGATCCCTTAACTCCACACCTGACTTTGGTCTCTTCCTCCTACTCTTCCTTGGTTACCTCCATCCCTTACCTCCCTCTGGACACCAAGACCTTGGCATTTCCTGTGATTTACCACATCTCCAAGGGGAGGCCTCTGCACTTCAGCTAGCAGACCAGATCATTACAAGTTCACCTTCTAATGAAACAAGGGAAACTTCCAAGTCAGAAGTAAAACCAATAAACACTTACTAAAGGATATGTGTTTTCTGGAGGCCATTGACTTAATTGGGAAATAAGTAAGCTAAAGTGGAATTTGAAAGTCCCCAGAAGTAAACCTTCTTAGAGTTAGATCGCACCTCTAGATGCAGTAAATAGAACTGGATGAGAAGTCAGACTCTGATTCTATTTCTAGCCAGCACTAATTCTGTCTCTCTCCCTATGCTTCCTTCCAAGTTCTCCACCCTGCCCCATCCCCCACTCCCAGGAGAGCTGATTTGATTGCCCAGTGGGTCACTGTCCATCCAGAATACTGATCAGTCATGGGCCCTGGGTATAAGATCACGTGCCTGGATGTGGACATTCCTCTTCCTGCCCCCTTCCAAGAGGCTGGAATTGTAGGATGACTCAGGATCTGAGAGACCCAGGCTGAGAAGGGAGACATGGCAGTGGGGTGGACTTTGTGAACAGATAACAGATGATCCCTCTTATATTGGAGTGTGTCACCTTTGGGGACAGAAGGAGAAATTACTGTAGATCAAGGTATACCTGTGAAATCTCAAGGTCTGTGCCTGGAATACTATGGTTCAAATAATCAGCTTTGTCAGAGGCAATGGTAAATCAGCCATGAAGATCCAGAATGCTCCAGAATCAGCATCCTTACAGAACCCTACCATTGAGGCAAGGACGATTAGAAATAGAACAAACAGATCTGATTGTGAAAACAGATTCTGGTCCTATAATCCAAAGAAGAAAAGAAAGAGAAAAGTAAAACTCACACACTCGCACCCAGGAAACATCGTCTGTCCTACTCACGATAAAGGAAAAACGGGGACAACTTTAGCAGCAAGTCAAAATCTCTAAACATATTTGGGCCAGCCTGGAAAAAGTAGGGTAAGAAGAGAAATGCAGCACTCGAAACATATCCCACTGCTGCAAAAAATAGAGGTGAAAGGAAGAAAAGCTTCCAGTGATATGAAAGTCGACTAAGATGAAGTCGGCGCGACTGAACAGCCGAGAAAAGGCCAGATTTGGGAGAAGAGAATGTAGCACAGATCCGTGGTTTCCCTCGGAGCCCCTGAGAGCACAGAATATGGGAGCAACAACTACTATTTCAATTCAGAATCTACTGAGGACAGGCATCCTTTTAATCCACCTGTCTTAGAGGACTTAAAATTATAATTGTTGGTTCGAATGTCGAGAACCCAGTAGGGTACTTAATAAAGGAATTCGTTCAATGACTGTTTGTTAAGTGAACAAAGATAGAAGGAGCTTCCATTTCAACTTCTGTATCTTTTATATTTAAATTTCAAGCGAGTATAAAAAACCAAATGCAGTTTAAAATTGCATTATTAATTCGGAAATGGTGTGTGAAAATTAGTGTATTTGCCTATCCGATAGCACAGTATGCTTAGAATCTCAAGACTACTGATAATCTAAAAACCAATTCCTGACATTAACCACAAACCCTTCCATGCTATTCTCTGAGTAGATATAATTGAAACTATAGCCAAAGCCTCATGAGCAGTTGAAATAATTAAAGACCCTTTCGAACACTATCCATTTGGGCAGAATTCGCATGTAAATTGTGGATGTTAATCACTCTATTAAGAAGATACTGTTTTGAGTATGTGTTTTAACCAGGAGTTATCTTAAAAATGTCCCAGAGCAAAATAAAATTGCTCATTTTCAGAGGTTTAAATCCCTCACAGGTACATCTTGGGGCAGCATAATTGGGAAAAAGAAAAAAAAAAAAGCTATTTTCAACTCTAACTAAAAAGATGTGGATTGGAATGTTCCACTATAATTCCCATACTAATATCGCCTGCCAACATATAGAATGGCCCATTAAATTCACAACAGTTCAGAGAAAGAATACATTTAACACTACAAAGTAGAATGTTGTTAAAAAATTAATCCATGCATTGAGCCGTCCTTCCCTAAGGAGGCACTGAATAAACTCCAGCTTGCAGGGTACCTTCAACCAGGGGAAGAAAAGGTTTTCATACGTAACACATTCCCTAAGTCTTCTCAATTCCCCATCATTTTTTGATTTTTTAAAGGAATCTAACAGAAGTATTTCATATCAAGACTTTTCTTATATTTCACTGTACCAGTTTTTATGCACACTCAAAGAAATTCATCACAACCTACTTCATTTGCAGAAAATACAGCACAGCTTATATTTTACTTTCTTGAATTTTGCAGTGAGACAACGTCAGTGTTTAGGCAATCAAAAATGCTTTCTCTAGAGAAATTTGTAAGAAAGGTGGCTGTTTTAACACAGAGATAATCAAATATGATAGTTGCTCAATAAAGCGAGACATTTCAATCTACCCACACAAAACATAATGTACTCTAAAAACGCCATCAGTTGATCAATACAGGAGTCCTCAAATTCTATAGAATGGAATAGTCTTTAGGTGATACATTTCTGTCTTCTTAATTCTAAATTCTGGAATACCTAAAACACAAAGAGAGAGAAAAGACTTTAAGAAGTCCTTTGCTTTAGCTTCTTGATTCTTGGCAAGTCGATGTCCTGATTATTCTATAAATATAGATCTAAAAATGGATATGGGGCAGTGCCTGTGGCTCAAAGGAGTAGGGCGCCAGCCCCATATGCCGGAGGTGGTAGGTTCAAACCCAGCCCCAGCCAAAAACAGCAAAAAAAAAAAAAAAGGATATGACAGTGATTTCAGGTTCAATTGCTTTTGTTAATTCTAGGGAATTTAGATTTAAAAAATAATAATAAACTGTTCCATAACATGCTATGGAAAAGAACACATGAATTTTAAATTAAATAAAATGTGGGCCAGGTGTGGCGGCTCACACCTGTAATCCTAGCACGCCAGGAGGCCAAGACAGGTTCAAGGCCATGCTGACCACAGCAACAGCCTGTCTCTACTAAAAAAAAAATTAAATACAAAAATAAGAATAAATAGAAAAATGATTTGGTTGTTGTAGCAGTGCCTGTAGTCCCAGGTACTTTGGGAGCTGAGACAAGAGGATTGCTTCAGCCCAAGAGATTGCTGTGAGCTATGACACCACGGCACTCTACCCCAGGGTGACTGAGTGAGACTCTGTCTCAACATAATAATAATGATAATAAAATAAGAATGAAATAAATTAAATGATACCAACAAAGGAATATCAATTGGCTAAATGCCTTACTGAGTACTTACAATTATGAAAGCCCTGTTTTAGAGTAACAGTTTCTCTATTCATGAAATAGTGTTGCTGACTTCTCTTGGTGAGTTCCACAAGATATCACATTTCTTTCTCTTTTTTTATTTAAAAATAATTTTTTTGCTTTATGCGCTGCACTGCTAGATTGAGTGATATTTGTTAAGCGTTGCATTTTACAGACAAGCCTGACTTGACATTGACATATATTTCCTTTTATGACAAGTAGATACATATATCATAAAATCACAGACTGTGGAGTTGGAAGGGACTGTAGACATTATATTGATATTTGGGGGGAAGTATACTATCCAGAGAGATATGAATATAGAAATAAATTTATTGTGGTGCAATGCTTGGTTAAAATAGCAAACAAAAAAGGAAGCTCTAGTTCTCACAGGTTTACATAACATTTTTACTTGATATTTAAAGTAAGATGGGCTAATTATAAAAACTTGGAAAGCATGAAGGGAAGAAAGCTATACTATCCATAATCTTAAGATTGTCTTTTACACCTAGACCTAAAAAGTGCAACTCACCCCAAAATACCCAACAGTAGGGAAATGTTTAAATATATTTGGGTAGATTTTCTTTTGCTCTATTTTTATGCATTTTTTACATAGCTGATATCTTACCCCCCATTCAAATTTTGATAGATTTTGAAGTTGTTTCCCAGCCCCTTCTCCCACCTTTTATTCCCATTAGAATACAACTGCTCAACTCCTATGATGAAATATTTGTATTTGTCAAGATTTGTCTACTACTGCCCTGAAGAAAACTATAAGTCTGAAATGTCAGTACAGGTCACCCTGAAAGCATTAGCATGAATCCCTACTCCCAAAATAAGGTGAAAAGACAAAAAACTTTACCCTAAAGACTTTACTCAATTTTGTCTTGATTTTGTCCCCGTCACACTAAATGTAATGGTATCACTGAGGTTTACGTCCTTTTGTAAGAAGAGACTATTCTTAATTGGAGAGTCTTATAGCTGCTCATTTATATCATTTCTTTCTAAAATGTAAGATATTACAACATAAACGGCTCTACCTACCAAAGGTGACAGGACAATACACACTTATAAATGGGGGATGGTTTCATCTTAAATAAAACCTACTTTTCAAGATAATGTAATGATAGTTCCCTCTTGATTAAAGTAGAATCTGTGGAGGGAAACATTTAAAGCTGCCTTGGTTACTTCGCTCCTTATTCCCAGTGACCACCAAGAATATAAAAGAGAGAAAATTACCAGAATGTCAGAGAGAGTGAGACATCAGTTAGGTAGACAAGCCGAAGAGAAGCTGAAGAACTAATTCACCAAAGAAGAAATGTAACTGGTAAACAAACACTGTTAATGCTCAGCTTAACTGATTATAAAATAACTGCAAATGTAAAATGCAAGTGATAAGCTTCTGCCTATTAAGGTAGTAAACGCTTTTAAATTTGTAGCTCGCAATTTCCATGACACTGCTCAAACTGGGAAACTCCCATTACTGATGGAACAGTAAACCCGCAAGATGAGGAAAAATGTGA
>NW_003852417.1:6969601-6972587 GCF_000181295.1 Otolemur garnettii
ACTCCTTATCTTCTGATTCATTTTAAATGACCTTGTTTCTCATTGTAATGCTTTAATTGTTACAACAGCAAGAATATGTGTTACTTAATTGAAACTGTCAGGCACAAATGCATAAGCAGGTTTGCATCTAGGAAGAAGGTTATCATAGAATTAATTAATAATAACATTAAAATCTCACAATGACTTATTAAGCGTCTAACTTTCCAAAGATATTTTTTCAGTCTTCTAAGTCCCCATAGTCTGACAACGTCTCTCTAATATTAATAAAATAATTATGTCATCTTTTTTATTTCTGTTTTTTACAGACGGGTTTCTCTCTCTGTTATTCAAAGTGGTCTCAAACTCCTGGGCTCGAGGAGTGCTCCTGCCTCAGCCACCTGAGCTGCTGGACCTGCAGCCACATGCCACCGTGCCCAGGTTTTTTGTCATCTTTTAAATTTCAACATATTCCTGTATATTGAGCATTCCTTATAAGAAACGCTGTAGTGTGTACAGAGAACCGTTCCTAAAGTTGAATTACTCACAGTCTGGAGGAAGCAGATGAAGAAATGACAATGTAGACGCTGATAACAACAGCTACAGACATGGGGATTGAGAGGGGCTAAACCTGCCCAGGGAGCAGGGACAGCTGAACCTGGGCTTCAAGTGGGAGTGGGAGTTTGACAGCTGGAGAAGAGGAGGAAGGCAGTGGATGTGATGTGTTCGTCCTCCCACCATCTAGAGCTTGACAAAGAGGAGTTAGCAGGACAGGTGCCCAGCTGGAAGCCAGGGCATGGTGGGCATGCAGGAGTGGGGACACTGCAGGAGTGGGGACACAGCAGCAATGTGGGGTCCCAGCTCAACTATCAGGGCTGGGACTAAAACCCAAGTCTGACCAACAATCTGGGCTTTCTCCATCAATCTGGAGGGTAGAAAGGATTAAATGGGATTTTCTAAAACACCTGGATTCATGTCTCAGCTCTATAAAGACCACCTTGCCAAGCCTGCTTCTTATCTGAAAAACACCTTCCTCTGAGGTTGTAAGAAACTAAGGAAATAATGGATCCGCACTGTGGACAGGCACGGCATCCTTGCCACTCCTCTCCCTGCTGCTGTAGGGAAGCACAGCCTTTATAGCAATGCGAATATTCCTGCAGCAACCCGGTTCTCAAACTGCTGAGCATTAGAAACACCTGGAGAGCTTTTAAAACTCCTGATGCCCATGTGCACCCTTACCCATTAAATTGGAAGCTCTGGGAGTATAGTCTGGGCATGGACCTATTTAAAACTCCCCCAGGTAATCCTAAGGATCAGCCAAGTCTGAGTACCAGTGCTTGAGCACCTTGCTCTCAAAGAGGCATCCAAGGACCATGATCAGAATCAGCATCACCTGGGTCTTGGTAGAACTGCAGAATCTCAGGCCCCACCAGAACCTGCTGTGTAAGAATCTTCAGTTTAAGGAGTGCTACAAGTAGCTGATGTGCACATTGAAGCTGGAGGAGTCTGTTGTCGTGAGATTCGTTCATCCTGGAAACATTGTCTGAGTTTCTGATCTGAACTGTCTTTCAGGAGGCAGAGAATAAATCCCAGCGCCTCCATACCTGGAGGACTCCTAGGCCCGTGGTGTGCCAGAGCACAGTGTCCTGGAGGTTGCTGAAGGGCAAATTTGTCTGAGAGGGTGGAGATCAGGGAAGGCTTCCTGGAGGAGGAGAAGTAGGAATGGAGCAGGGAGACAACACAGAGCACAGCACACATTCCAGAAGCAGCAAGCCTGCATTTTGGAGGTTTAAAGTTTAGGAAGGAGATCCAGGTGGGTGACATAATATGTGTGCAAATGTCCTATAACCTATAAATCATTATACAAATGGAGTGTTTGTATTAGCCCTTACAAGTTCCAGGCAGGCTTTCTCAGGATAAAGTCTTCAGGGAATTAAACTCTTAATTATAGCTAAAAGGAAAAGTCACCAAATCAGGACAAGTGTTTAACAAGGTGTAAAGTCCTTAGAGGTGATGCAAACACTGCCAGGCAGCGCTGTCTGATGTATACCCTCCTCTGCCCAGGACTGATGGGGGTTTGGTCTGATGGGGGACCAAACATCCTGTCTTGCTAAGAACTATCATAGTTAGGCCTGTCATCCCAGCACAATTTTTCATGGTGTCTCCACTCATTCTCAAAAGTGCACTGTTTGGAAGATTGAAGTATATGGTCCCATGCATTGAAGCCAACAATGCTTCAAAACTGCAAATGAGAAGGAGAAAATGAAAATCTTCATGTTCAGTAGATGGTCTGGGGCCGCCTCCAGCTCGGACAGCGTCCAGGCTGTGTGGGGTCCATCCTGCATCTGGGTGTGAGGCCGCCTCCAGCACGGACAGCGTCCAGGCTGTGTGGGGTCCATCCCACATCTGGGCGTGGGGCCGCCTTCAGCACAGACAACACCCAGGCTGTGTGGGATCCATCCTGCATCTGGGTGTGGGGCCGCCTCCAGCACGGACAGCGCCCAGGCTGTGTGGGGTCCATCCCGCATCTGGGTGCTGGGGCCGCCTCCAGCATGGACAGCATCCAGGCTGTGTGGGGTCCATCCCATCTGGGTCTGGGGCTGGGTCCAGCACGGACATCCAGGCTGTGTGGGGTCCATCCTGTTTCTGGGTGTGGGGCCACCTCCAGCATGGACAACACCCAGGCTGTGTGGGGTCCATCCCACATCTGGGTGCTGGGGCCGCCTCCAGCATGGACAGCATCCAGGCTGTGTGGGGTCCATCCCATCTGAGTGTGAGGCCACCTCCAGCACGGACAGCGTCCAGGCTGTGTGGGGTCCATCCCGCATCTGGGTGTGGGGCCACCTCCAGCACGGACAATGCCCAGGCTGTGTGGGGTCCATCCCGCATCTGGGTGCTGGGGCCGCCTCCAGCTCGGACAGCATCCAGGCTGTGTGGGGTCCATCCCGCATCTGGGTGCTGGGGCCGCCTCCAGCTCGGACAGCATCCAGGCTGTGTGGGGTCCATCCCA
>NW_003852417.1:6972607-6975495 GCF_000181295.1 Otolemur garnettii
GACATAATATGTGTGCAAATGTCCTATAACCTATAAATCATTATACAAATGGAGTGTTTGTATTAGCCCTTACAAGTTCCAGGCAGGCTTTCTCAAGATAAAGTCTTCAGGGAATTAAATTCTTAATTGTAGCTAAAAGGAAAAGTCACCAAATCAAGACAAGTGTTTGACAAGGTGTAAAGTCCTTACAGGTGATACAAACACTGCCAGGCGGCGCTATCTGAGGTATACCCTCCTTTGCCCAGGACATCTGATGGGGGACCACACATCCTGTTTTGCTAAGAACTATCATAGTTAGCCCTGTCATCCCAGCACAATTTTTCATGGTGTCTCCACTCATTTTCAAAAGTGCACTGTTTGGAAGATTGAAGTATATGGTCCCCTGCATTGAAGCCAACAGTGCTTCAAAACTGCAAATGAGAAGGAGAAAATGAAAATCTTCATGTTCAGGAGATGGTCTGGGGCCGCCTCCAGCACGGACAGCGTCCAGGCTGTGTGGAGTCCATCCCGCATCTGGGTGTGGGGCCGCCTCCAGTACGGACAGCATCCAGGCTGTGTGGGGTCCATCCCATCTGGGTCTGGGGCCACCTCCAGCACAGACAGCATCCAGGCTGTGTGGGGTCCATCCCATCTGGGTCTGGGGCCACCTCCAGCATGGACAATGCCCAGGCTGTGTGGGGTCCATCCCCCATCTGGGTATGGGGCCGCCTCCAGCACAGACAACGCCCAGGCTGTGTGGGGTCCATCCCACATCTGGGTGTGGGGCCACCTCCAGCACGGACAGTGTGCAGGCTGTGTGGGGTCCATCCCATCTGGGTCTGGGGCCGCCTCCAGCACAGACAGCATCCAGGCTGTGTGGGGTCCATCCTGCATCTGGGTCTGGGGCCGCCTCCAGCACGGACAGCATCCAGGCTGTGTGGAATCCATCCTGCATCTGGGTAAGGGGCCAGGTCCAGCACGGACAGCATCCAGGCTGTGTGGAGTCCATCCCATCTGGGTCTGGGGCCACCTCCAGCATAGATAGCATCCAGGCTGTGTGGAGTCCATCCCATCTGGGTGTTTCATTTGACGGGGATTGTCTTAGGAACCCCAGATATTATGCATCTCCCACACCAATGTTCTTCATCCATCAGGCCTGAGTCAGGAGCTGCAGAGGCATTTTGTAGGTGACAGTGAACCGCCCACCATCAAAAACCAAGTGTTCTGAACCAGTCAGAGGCCCTTTTCCGCCCATGGGCTTTTGCAGGGTAAGGAAGGAAAGACGCAAACCATGGCAATGTGCCATTGCTGACAAGCCTCAGCGGCCCAGCGCACCTCAGTGCTGTCCGTGTCCCCTTCACTAGAGCCCACAGCTGCCAGCACATGACCCGTTCCATAGCCATGTTCCAAATTCAGCTTCTGAGGAAATCAAGGACTCTGCCCATCAGTTGTCAGAAAGGCTAATTTGATAATGTTGGTGAGACTCTGTTCCTGACTTTTAAGCTTCCCTTGAGCTCTCCAAAGTTATCTCAAGGAAGGAAACTTAGGAAGGGATTGGCCACTTACCAAGTCCATGCTGTGTGGGACAGGTCCTGCACGGCCCTATACACAGATCCTCCAAGGGGGCTCTCACAGCAGCCGGGGGACACACCACTCACCCACATTCTACACGTGAGAAAACTGGGAGGTTAAACCGCCCGAGGTCACAGTTTATGATGCTGTACACCTATGCTTCAACTCACACCTGTCCCGAGTATTTTTTTCATTTCTACCTCATCAAGACAAACTGTTCCAGGTTAGGACTTCAGTAGAGACAGAAGAGCAAACCCTATGGAGAACCCTCAAAGGACTTGAGCTCGACCTCCCGTTTGATCCTGCGATCCCGTTACTGGGCATCTACCCAGAAGGAAAAAATCCTTTTCTCATAAGGACACTTGCACTAGACTATTTATTGCAGCTCAATTTACAATCGCCAAAATGTGGAAACAGCCTAAATGCCCCCCAACCCAGGAACGGATTAACAAGCTGTGGTATATGTACACCATGGAGTACTACTCAGCCAATAAAAAAATGGAGACTTTACAGCCTTTGTATTAACCTGGATGGAAGTGGAGCACATTATTCTTAGGGAAGCATCACAAGAATGGAGACGCATGAATCCTATGTACTCAATTTTGATATGAGGACAATTAATGACATGGAGGGGGTGGGGCAAAGAAAGAGCAGAGAGAGAAAGAAGGAGGGAGGGGTGGGGAAAGGAAGAGCAGAGAGAGGGAAGAAGGGGGGGGTCTTGGTGTGTGCCATACCTTTTGGGGGCAAGACACGACTGTAAGAGGGACTTTACCTAACAAATGCAATCAGTGTAACCTGGTTTCTTGTACCCTCAATGAATCCTCAACAATAAAAATTTAAAAAAAAATTTAGCTCAATAGTTTTCCATTTTATAGTCTAGTTATCAATAAACAATTTGACACTAGCAAAAAGAAAAAAAAAAGCAAACCCTGATGGCTCACCTTTTATCTGATATTTTCAGCCCTGTTCCTCTGTTCTCCCAAACTCCTGTCCTTTTTTAAAACTATTTCTGGCCATTCTACTTTTATCAGTAGAATAATAATTTTTTTTTTATCAGGCATTCCAAGACACTATTTCTAGAACAATTTTTTGCTCTAATGAAAATCATTCAGTTCAGTTTTATCAATCTCCTAGTTGGTCTAAATAATTTTGTATTACAAAATTTTCCCTTTCAGAGTGTTGGGAAAATCTTCTATTCAGAGTTGTCTAAAAATGTTCAAACTATATTTTATATTTACTCCTTGCAGCCAGCATGTTTATTAAAAATCCAGTCACTGCCAGAAATAAAACTAAATCCAACTCAAGTTCTCCTAAATCTGTCTTTCCAGTAACTTGAT
>NW_003852417.1:6977255-6984073 GCF_000181295.1 Otolemur garnettii
TTTGTTTGTTTGTTTTTCTGAGACTGGATATCACTATGTTGCCCAGGCTTGCCTTGAACTCCTGGGCTCAAATAATCCTCCCACCTCAGCCTCCTGAGCAGCTGGGACTGTATGCATCCCCATGCCCAGCTTTTTTTTTTTATCTTCTAATGCCCAGCCTGGCCCCCCAGGGCCCTGTGGTTTTAAGGTAAGGCATGTTCCCCTCTCCCATCCCCCACAAGCACAGCACTCTCTTAAGTCATCCCCCACCCACCTCCCACTTCTGCTACCACCTGGCCTGTCTAAAAGTTGGTGACATTCTCTGCTGTCCTCCTCTGAGTTGAAAAGAGATAACATGTGTAACAGTCTGTCACCATGCTCCGCACACAGGGCTCCAATAAGTGTCTGAGAGACCCGGCTGAGTCTCTCTGATGGCCAGATTCACTGGGACACTAATGACAGTAGCCACCGGTTTTTATGTTCATGTCAAGTGCCAGGCATCTTTGAAGACTGTGTGTTTTAGCTTGCTTAATCCTGAAAACTCTCTCAGCTAAGTACTGTTAGGATTTCAACTCATAAATGATGAAGTAGAGGCCAGGGTGGGGGTAAGGCAACTTATCCAGAGTCCAAGATCAAATGAGTGGTGCAGTCCAGATTTCAATCCGTAGATAGTCTCCGCCGCAGACTGCATGCGGCACCAAGCTCTCCTTCAAGGTTAAATTCGCCCTCCAAATCGGGAAACATCTGCTCCTGCCTTGCTCACCTGCCCATGTCACAGCCCAGAGGGAAAAACTTCCAACATAATTGCTCTGGGCTGTCGGAAGATATTGTTGTCTCTTCCCAATGACAGACACCTTCAGGTGCGAGGAACAACATGGAAACCTTGACTTGACAAGGCTGACGCTAATATTGTGGGAAGGAGCGTCTGCAGGGGACCCCAGAGCTCTTTCTACCTTCCAAAGGGCAGAAAAGCAGATGCTGAAATTATAAAAGAATCACTCCTTAGATAGACCAAGTACAAACTGTTTCAAGGACTCAGAAGGGAAAAGCTGTCACCACCCCCTCAATTTTCTCTCCAGCAAAGCTGTGTGCAAAGCTAAAATCCTTCCTCTTCATCCCAGGGAACTCAGTGTGGAGAGACTCGAATTTTCAGACAGATTCTTAACCAAACAATAGGAAAATTAACAACACAGATTAAAAAACAAACAAAAAATTCAAACCTATGCTTGGGTTTACAAAGTCCAAGTTTCTGCCTATATGTATAATAGCAGTTTGGTGTTTTGGTTTATTTGAAAAAAGTGATGCCAAATTTTTTAATAAATTATATAAGTTGCTTCTCTTTCTAGTCTGAACTTGATCTTTGAGAATGAATTAAGTCAAACTCACTTCCACATTTACCCAGCACTAAGCACCAGGCTCTGTGCTTGATTTTTCTCCCAGCTTTACTGAGATACAATTGACAAACAGAGTATAAATTTAAGGTGTGCACATGATGACCGATAGATTCTTTTGTTCGTGTTTCTTTTCCTTTTTATTTTGATGGTAACATGTATGATCTACTTTCTTAGCAAATTTCAAACAAACAATACAGTATTGTTAACTGTTTTCACCGTGCTGTGCATTCAATCCCCAGAACTCACTCATCCTGTAACTGGGAGCTGGTATCCTCTGACCAAAGTCTCCCCCATTCCCCGCCATCCTACTTTGCTTCCCCGAGTTTGACTTTGGTTTTGGCGCCCTGAGATGAGTCAGACGTTGTTTGTCTCCAGGCACTCACAGAAGAGCAACTTATGAGATGAACAGGGGGTCAGCCCTAATTTTGCCTGTCCTGAAAGTCTCTCTGATTGATGGCAGGTTCTTTCCACACTCCCTGCATCTGCGCACAGTATGACACCTCACCTTCCAGGCCACGGCTGCTTCCAGTAAAGCAGTGTGAACCCAACCAGCGATCCTCCTGCTTTCCTGCTAGTCTCTGAAAGGGAAAAGAAGCCCCGAGCCTATTCCCCCAAATGATAGGACACTGGGTACTTGCTTTATTCTTCCTTTGATAGATTTTTAAAACACAAAAAGAAAACAGAGGCGCTGATTAGTTACGAGATGCACTTCAATTTATACAGCTAGTGAGTGAAAGCCGAGATGTCACCCAGACTGTCCACCGACAAGGCCCACAGTCCCCTGCTCTCTCGGATTGGCTGGCTGGTGGGCACCTGCCACAAGACCCTGCCTCTTAGGAGTCAGCTGTTTTTGTCCTTAGAGTGTTCTTGGGAGAGGTGGCGCCTTGGTACATGAGGCCCAGGAAAGAAAAGAGACAAATGAATACAGTTTGCTACTGGGATGTTGAAGAGAGAAAATGAAGAAGTTGAGGAATCCAACATCAGGCTTGTCCGAGGGACTTGAATTCTCTTCCCTTCCCTTTTTCCATCCGCAGGCTAGATTTGTCTGCTAAGATAAGCTGCTTTTCTCCTCTAATGCATATGTTACATGTGTGCGCACACACACACACACTCTGCAGTTGCTATGAAACCATCCCGCAGAATTTCCTGTCTTTTATTCAATTAAAATTTCACCCTCACATCATCTTGAAGTGGAATACACTTTCATTCACAAGCGGACGGTGAGGAAAGGGTATCCTGATGGGCTCATTTCCAATGTGCAGACTGAATTTCTCCCAATCTGAGAAAGAGATTCACAGCACGCCAGCAATCATAGAATTAGTCCTAATTAATGCTCCGGCTAGCTGCACAGTGCTTTCCCCTGGGCTCTGTGGAGGAGGAGCTGAGCCTTTCGGACCACAGCTCCCTTCTCTGTGGCTCCTCAGGAGTCACTTGACCTGCCCTCCATGGTAAACCGGGAAGAAGGAAACAGTAAAGGCCCATGATTTGGGGGCTGTGGGAATTCCATCCTTGTGATTTTCAGAGGGGCCCCAAGTTGACCTTCCCTCCCTTAGTGGAGAATGAGGCTTGCAAATGAATCTGGGAAACACAATGGCTGAGAAGCCAGTAAGACAGCCAACTATTTTGAAGCACATGGGTGGGGGGGCCTGTCCTTTTACAAACATTACCCGGCAATTGCCAAGTCAGCAGATATAAGGACTGCCTGGCTGCCTGAGCTGATGCACAGATAAAGATCTTGTTTATTATTTATTAAATCACTGGGTTGGGAGCCAAAGGACCTAGGTTCATATCTCAGTTCCAGCATTTACTGCCTGTTGGCTCCACAAATGTCCTAATTTCCTTAAACCACAAATTTCTCACCTAAAATACAGGGCTAATAATGCATACTATTGTGTAAACCCAGGCAGAAGTGAATGACAAATAAGGACAGTGTGAACTTTGCAAATTGCAGAATATAGGCGTTAGTTGGTTTTGTTAGTTACAGCTAATGAGGCCAAGCTCATCCACAACTTGCTCACCAAACTAAGAGTGAGGAATCATAGTTCCCGTCATTATTTTTATTACTTTAAAATTGCGTTTATTGAGTGACTAGTATCAGGGCCTGAGACTAGGCACCCTGCTGCCTTAATCTGAGCTGGGAGCAAACCTTTCTTACCAATTCCTTAAAACAGGACACCTGTCCTACATCTGAAAGCAAATTGCTTAGGCTTAATTAAAAAACAAAAGCCAGCCACTTAGGATGAGATGCCCCTGGCTACCTCTGGATAAGTCAGTTTTCAATACAGAAAACCACTCTTTCTAACTTGACTCCGCCTTGCAAATAAGCGTGGTGGGAAGTTTACGTCTTGGAGAAGCCGGGAGATTGACCTGCTCCCCAGAGGGCAGGAGGCAGGTGCTCTAAGAAGAGATAAAAGACAGAAAGCCCCAGAACAGCATCTGAGAGTCTAGTCATAGACAGTCACAGTGTCATAACCTACCCGAAACTGATTATTTTCCAAAGTTTATGTCCTGACTGCCTCCCGTGGACTTAGCTGCTCTCAGGTAATATGACTATAATAAATGTTACAAAGAAATTGTGAGGAAGCTAGTGAGGAATATTAAACAAACAGAGGTGAAGGGTAATAAATATGCTGCATTTCTAATTTCCTCCCAGAGGAAACTGTTCTGTGAAGACAGGAAGCATGCAAGTGATCCATCAGGCCCCTGCTCGCCTACTGTGCTGAGAGCCTACTGTGTGCCAGACGCCCCTGCACTTTGACAGTTGAGTTCTCAGTTAACCCTTGAAACTGCCTGGCCAGGAGAGAATTCCTCTCACCATTTTATAGGCAGAGTAACCGAGGCCCAGGAGGACATGTCACACAGCTACGGATGATGGGGACACACTCTGGGCACAGCACAGTGCCCCACCTAGCGGAAAGGCAAAGCATTTGAGCAGTCACTGTCTCAAAGGTCTATTAAATAAAATAGACTATGTAACATCTTACTGATTTCCTGAGAAACTGGATATCTTTGGTCTACTTCCCAGATCTTTTCCACCAGAATTTTCATAAATGCATAGAATATATAGAAGTGTATATGTATGTATACATACTATCATAATTTCCTGCTCATTCCAAAATCATATAATGCTTATCTACTAGATATGATTCAAGATATCAGACAGGTTAGGTGATCAAAAGATGACTATAACTCAATTCTTATCCTCATGGGTTTCAGAGTCCAAGAGAAAACCAAAAAGTTGTATTACAAATGTATTACAGTTCTTCTTAGCAAAGTATCACAGGAATGGAAGAAAAAGTATCCAATGTACACACACCTATTATGAAACTAATTTAAACCTTTTTATATGAAAGCTATAACCTAATAACAGCCTAAGGTTATGGGGAGGGGGGAGGGAGGGGGGAGACGGGGGAGGGAGAGGGATTCGAGGGTCCACTTCTGTGGTTCATCTTGCAAGGGTACAAGTGAATCTTTATATGAGTGGAATATGAATGTTTTGACATAATAACTAAGAAAGTTACATGAAGGCTATGTTAACCAGTTTGATGGAAGTGTCTTGGATTATGTATGAAAACACCACACTGTACCCCCAAAGTGCATCAATGTACACAGTTACCATTCAATAAAAAAAAAAAAACAAATGTATTACAATAGTTAGACTACAATAGAATACTACAACTATATACAATGGTGAACAAGGTATAATTTGAAATATACTTTTACATATATTTATTAAATAGTCTAACATAGTATAAAGTATTTTTGAACACCCAAGCTGTTCAGAGCAGGAAGAAATTAATTTCCAGAGCAGCAATAAAGGCAAGCATTTGGGGCGAGGAGGGGCGCGGATGTAGCACCTTAACTTGGCTTTTAGAATGTGAATGTGGGTGAAGGAAGGAGGTGGGACAGTCTAGGCCCTTCTTCTCCCAGAGAAGCAGCTGATTCTGTAGGCAGTGCTTTTGAATGATCAAAGAAAACCTATGTTTGTGAAGACAATTTACTCATTCTCTCATGAAGGACTCAGGTAGTGCTTACCACGAGCTGGGTATGTTTCTAGGTACTGTGAACACAGCAGCAAATAACCCAGCTTCCTGCACTCACAAAGCTTACCTCCCACTTCCCACAGTCATCACTCCTCTCATGAAGAGTAAGCAGACCCAGGAGGGAGGAGGGGTAACGTGCACTGTATCATGTACATGGGCGGAGGGGGGTCCCTCATTCTGTCTCCAAAGGCTGGCTGCTGGTGTAGGGGCCCATGTGTGAGGGCACCCCCCAGGCCTCCCTCTCCAGTGCCTTCGCCCAGCTCACAGGTCTCCAAGCTTTTCTGGCAGAACCTCAGACGCCAGTTTCCCAGAAGTCATCACCACTATGTCACTTTTTGGAATTAGATTCTAACAACCAGAGGTAAAATATTTATGGCAAGATAGTCTTGGCTATTAAAAGGCAAATCGCATTAAAGCACCTGATATTTCAAGTTTTCAACTGGATTCGTTTTAATTAGAAAGCTCTCTCACTCCGGTAAGATAAATGCAGGACACGGTATCAGAAAATCAGCTTTACTCCTATGACTCGTGAAAGATAAATCAACTTGAGAAATTTCCACTCATTTTCAGACATCTAGTTTTTAAAATGCCATAAAAAATCAGGACATACTTTAAATTATTTTTAGGCCACTGGAATCTATAACATTTAGGAATGCATTTCAAAGCCAAGGATTCATATGCACAATTTGAAGGTATTTGCACAAATTGAATTCCTGGCCTCTGGTCACTAATAGACTTAGTTTTCTTCAATGTATAAAATCATTTCTTTACCACCAGCTTGTTTAGCACAGCAGTGGCTTTTGTACTCCCTTTTATTCCTATTTTCTGATTTGATGGCATATTTTCAAAATACATGATGCCTAGATCTATAAATGTATACAAAAAAATTACAGTTTTTGAGTTTTTTAATATTATTCACTTAGAGCTAAGAAAAAGGTTTTGCTCTTTTGAAAAATATTTTTGTCATTAGATTATTTGGATTTTTATATTTCTATCAACATTTTACAAGAATCCTTGAGAGTTTCCCTAAACCTGGCATTCAGTAATGTGTTACTTGCCAACTGTAAGTGAGACAACGCGGTTATTTTTATGACTTTGAAAAGTGTTTTTAGGAATCAAACAGTAAGGGACAAATATCAGCTTTTATCGTACGGTGAAGTTTGTATTTTCAATAGTAAAGTGGTATTATTTATACTAAGATGGTCAAAATCTGAATTCTTTCAGAAAAGCTGGGAGAGCTTCCTCCCGGACTGTGACCTTAATACCCAACCTGACAACAATTAAACATTGTTTTACCCAGACATGTTATGACCTATACTGTGGATGTTGGCAAGTCTACAATTCTTGTGGTTCTAAAAATAAAATGCTGAGAACTAAATTTTCTTTAATTTTATTTTATCCT
>NW_003852417.1:6984246-6995721 GCF_000181295.1 Otolemur garnettii
ATTTAATGTGTGGCCTGAGACAACACTTATTCTTCCAGTGGGGGGGAGGGAGGGAAGGTTAGAGGCTTACTATTGTTCCCTAGCGGTGCAACTTTGTACCCCAGATCTCTAGTCAGATTTATTTCCATAACGGAAATTATAGACCTGTTGACTGGAAACTCCACTCTTCCCCTCCCCAAACCCCCAGGATCCCCCATTCTATTCTTTGCTTCTATGAATTTGACCATTTTAGATACCAAGGGACCTCATGTTTTAAAGGGTAGGATTATTTAATTAGAAGAGCCTTTCATTCAGCTATTCATTTACATAAGGCACTAGGTCCTTTTTCTTTCATCATTTCACTTTATCCTCAGAGGTGGACAATTATTGCAAAGGTTAAAGGACTGCCCCAGGCCACAGCCACATAGTTACAGAGGAACTGGGGCCCAGGAAGATCTGACTCACAGACAGAGGCTTGTCCCTGTGTTGCTGTCCCACGTGAAGGGAAGATGTGAGGCTGAGTTGCAGGTCCTTCATCCAGATCTATAACCAAAGAAACTTTGGTTGCCTACCTGCTAGACTGTGAGAAGTATGTGACCCCACATGAGCTCCTCAGGGCACGACTCTGAAGAGACTATTTGCTTCAGTATTTACCAAGCAGCTGCCCGCTAAGAGGCCAGGCCATTGCTTGGACTATACCTGGCAGCTTTATGCAGGGTGCAAAATTAACTCACTTGTATAGACATGGAAAGCCTTTGAACGATTTACAGGAGGGACCACATAAAGAGGGTATTGCTTCTAGGAGGAATTCTAGCTACTTGTAGAGGATGGTTAGGCCAGAGTCAAGGCAAATGACTTGAAAAAAAAATATATGAAGAAACAACTTGACTTAAAGTCATATACTGTACTTTAAAAAAAAGAAAAGGAACAACTTGAGAAAATATTCCATTTTAATAGATATACAAGAAACAAATATTTATCTTCTCATTTAAATGAGCAGAATTCAAAACCAAGATACCTAGTTCCAGTCAGCAAATATTATAACCAACAAAAGTCATTCAGGCCTTTTGGGAAACATATTGTCACCATGTGTAAAGAACTTGTCACAGTCTTTGATCCAGAATTCCCACCTTTGGCAATTAATCCAAAGGAATTCTTTAGAAGCTATGAAATAGATTTTATGCACAGAGCTATTCATCATAGTATTGTGAGAATGAAAAAAAATTTTAAAACGCTACATAATAATAGGGGCATGGTTGACCACATTACATCTATTTAAGGAATAACTACACAGCTACTGAAACATATAATTATGAAGATGGTTTAAAAAAGGAAATGCTTACTAAATAATAACTGAAACAAATTATTTACACAATATGATTACAATTATACTTTAAAAATTAAAATCTACACTAGAACAGGAAAGGTTCACACACGGAGGCCAAAGGTGATTTCTGTTTGGTGATAAGACTAAAACCAATTCTTTACACCTCTTTCAATGTACCTATAAAAAGCAAACTTTCCTTAATGCATAACCATTTGTTTAAAATTAAAAATGTAAACTACTAAATGTCTCTCCCAGCTATCCAAACACCTGCATTGCAAACTCAGATGTCCAAAGAAGCCACCTGGCTGTGCATAGCTAGCCAATATCCACACTGGGGACAGGCCACAGATACTCTCTGGTTCTGTATGTTAGCTGGCCCTGTGAGCTTTCCTGGTCCTCAATGCTGCAGGGGGAGGTTTGCGGGTATTCCATTTCTGTTTGTATTTCTCTGCTCCTTGATGTTGTTCGTGAGCCTCCACTTAAGCTCTACTTAAAACATCATTAAACACCGTTTAGTCCTCCTTTGTCATCATTAAGGTAGACATTAAGCCAGTCAGGAATTCTCCATCACCCCAGGGGACCTCGGACAGATGCCTAGCCAGGACACAGGACCATTTATCATTTTTAATGCCTTGCTTCCTTCCAAGGGCATTTCCAGTATATGTGCTGATTTTCATCTTCATAGAATTCAAACTGATTTTAAAACTAAATTATCAGGATGCGCTAGGTGAGCCAATTATCTAAGGCCAGCCACTGAGTGCCACCAGGATCTTTTTTCCCCACATGATGAGTAATCCTAGTTAGAAGCCAGCAGTGAATGCTGAGATTCATTCAGTGGCAAGCTGTTTGATGGGTAGGAAGCCAATTCTGTCAATGTTTTTGATTTTCTCTTTTAATATTTGTTTCATGTATTCATGATTTTTAATTCAACCATAACTTATAATTTGCTATCCTTTGCTGCCTTGATTTTTTAAAAATTATCCTATTTATTTGAAGCAGATGAGGAGTTTTTCTTCTCCTTGCAATCGTTTTCCTTGTGAAAGGTCTTTTTGTCCCCTACTTGTAAGCTATATATTTCACCTGGAATCAGTAGGCAGACTTAATGTAAAAGGTCTCTGTTAATAGCCTTTTCGCTAACCCAGAGTGTCTGGGCTTCTAATATCATCCTATTATCTGTTGGGATATTGTTCTTTCTCTGCAGTAGAAAATGCATTGAAGGCAAAACAAATCTTTGCCTCACTTCACATACAAAGCACCATTCCCACTGGAACGATAGCAGAGGCTGACTCCCATTTCAACGAAATGTGTTGAAAATGAAAAGAGCTGGAGTTTTAGCATCTGATCTAAGTTCAAATCCCAGATCTATGATTTACTACACTGCACGATTTTAGTCAAGTTACTTAAGCTCTTCAAGTGTCAGCGCCTACACCTGTAAAATGTAGATAATAATACCTGACTTATAGAGCTATCATGAAGATTCACAAAATAATTTTTAAGGATGCTGCTGTGCAACAGATGTTCTGATGTGGATTCCCACGGATAATTTTCCTATTAGCCATGGCAACACCTTCCAGCAACAATGACAGCCGGCAATAACAGTCAACAAAGGTGATCACACCAGGAACAATCCTTGCAGCAGAAATGCCAAACAACCACTGCTGTTGAAGAATCTCCAGGGGGCATCACTCTCTCCTACTTACTGGGTCCCTTAGTCAAGGGACTCCTTCAGTTCTGTCCCTGTAGAACACAAAGGCTGCCACTCTTCGTGCTACGGGCTTCCTCCTCTCAGAGCTAATTCACTGGGAAGACTGCACCAAGGGAATATAATATGTGGGGAAATTATAATATATAATATGTGGGGAATTATAATATATAATATGTGGGGAAAAAAGATCCTGGTGGCACTCAGTGGCTGGCCTTAGATAATTGGCTCACCTAGTGCATCCTGATAATTTAGTTTTAAAATCAGTTTGAATTCTATGAATATGAAAATCAGCACATATATTGGGTATCTCTAATTCTCTCCCGTGGTTCCCTGATGCCACTCCAAGTCTACCACACAACTTCTCATTGCCAGTGAACTCTCAGGTCCATCCCACCCTTGGGTGCCTTTGAGACTCAGTGCATTTAGAACAGGAGGGGCCGGACCAGAGCCTAAAGCCCCCTTTTCACATCCCTTCCATGAGGCACTGTCTGTTGGGGGTAAATGTGCCTCAGAAATCACTCTGGATAGCCTGCCATTTCTCAAGGCTTAAACATGTCTGATAGGAGCTACTTGTTTTCCTGATTTCACTTTCTACCATGATAATTAAATGCCCTTCTGAAACTTATAAAGAGAATAGAAAATGTGAAATCAGGTATACCTTGCATTATGTTCAGTCCCTATCTAGAAATATAGTAGGAAAGAGCACATAGCCATATTGGATTTTTAAATAATTTTAATAGCAAATAAATTTAAATGTTTAAAAGTTTTATATGCATCTAGACTCATAGTTTAAAAAAACGCAACCTCATAGTTTAAAAAAACGCATCACACCCATTGGCCCTTTAGATCCTCAGAAAAGTCCTATTAATTAGTCCAGTCATACTAATGTAATCAGTGGAGAAACTGAAAATTACCAAATTCAAGTGATTTTTCCCCTAAAGCAATCTAACTAGTAGCAGTCAGAACTAGCATTTGATTCTGATACAGGTTCAACTCTTGGTCCAGTGCTCTGTGGACATGTTGAACTAGCTTCAAGAATAACATGTGCTTAGAGGGAAATGCCTTAACTACCAGTAAGTAAAAATTCTGTTCCTTATATCACAAAGGCTTTTGGACATAGACAAGAAAAGTGAATATCCTCACTTTTAACCAGTCTCCAGCAATCCCATACACATATGGTAATCTGTTTCCAAAGAAATGCTGCAATGTTGACATCCAGGACTCACGTATAGACTAGCAAATAAGAAGCACATCCTCAACCTCAAGTTATTCCCTTGGTGCAGTAAGTACCCATTAGAAAAACATTTGCCTGTTTCTTTTCAAAGGATGCTTTAAAAAGTCTCTGACCCTCAGCTAAAGATTCTAAACTGGAACTACTAAGGATATTAACATTTCCAAAGCCCAAATGAAGCTGTGTGTGGTTGTTGTCTCAAGTAGGCTCAATAAATAATGCAGGAAGTAACTGTTAAGGCCAAAGCTGTGAAAGATGTAAGATGTTACCACACCTGCAAGCTTGCAAAGTGGCCTGCCACATTATACGTGTATATATCCATATGTACATGTATATGTACGTGTGTGTGCAGAGAGAGAAGACGGTGAATGAGGAGGCAGAGCAAAGACGCAGGTGTCACTTTCCCATATGGCAACATGACAATTCCCCGCAGGGCATGTGATGAGGGGCAGCTGTCCCTGCACATGTAGAAGTTTGCCCCACAGGACAAGAACCTCAAAATATTATATTATACTAATGACACATCTTCCCATATTCCCATCTTCCCTTCTGGAGGGAGGGAGGGAGAAATTTTTCTCTGGAATGAAAGCAAATCTCATGGAAAAAGAGGGGTAAATCTCCAATCTGGGATATAAGCAATTGACTCTAAGGAAAATAAAGCATGTCTCAAAACTTCATTTCCTTACTAAAATAGGAACAGATGTCTCTGGAGGAGAGGAGCTAGTCTTCCTCTTTAGAGTGAGCCATCTCATTGTTCAGAAGATCTCAGCCATGCAGGAGCATCAAGAAAACAAGGCCAATGGAGTGCAAACATTGTTAGACCCAGGATGCACATTTTTGGACAAGATGATGTAAATGAATATATATACCTTCTATGGCCTAAAAAAGATAAAAATAAAAAATAATGGCCAGGCATTGTGGCAGGCACCTGTAGTCCCAGCTACTTGGGAGGCTGAGGCAGGAGAATCACCTACGCCTGGAGGTTGCTGTGAGCTGTGATGCCACAGCACTCTACCAAGGGCAACAAAGTGAGGCTCTAGCTCTAAAATAAATAAATAAATAAATAAATAAGAGGTCCTTGATTTGGGGATCTTTGACCCAGAGCAGTCCATCTTCCATGTGGTCTACTGGAAATATCTATCATACTTCAATTGCACCTCCATGAGAGAAAAGACAGGCAGCAGAGAGCCTCTGCCACTTACACCCTCTGGATCTCAGGGATATCCTTGCCTGCCCGGTTGCTAAAGGGATATAAACCAATGTGAAAGTAAGAAATACCAGTTACTCTGGTCCTCATAGAGGAATCACATTGAACATAGGTATCATTTAGTCTGATTGCCCAGTGATAACATTAACCCCTAGTGCAGTGGTTCTCACCTTCCTAATGCCATGAGCCTTTAATACAGTTCCTGTGGGTCACATCCCACAGGTTGACAACCACTGTTCTAGTGTTTTATAATAAATCACAATTTTGTAAAAAAACTTTTACATCCATCATCGTCTTTGATACACGCAGCAATCATGTGAAATTGGTGGAACAGGAGCTACATTTATCCCTTTTATAGATGAAAATAAAATACAGCTCCAAAATAGCCAACAAGATCATAAATAATGAATGGTAGAAATAAGATGGAAGCTCATTTCCTTTGTGCAGACTATTTGACTCCACACTCATATAACACTGCCTCCTCGTACCTGTGCTAGAATGATACAGCCAGGAGACATCAAAATCCTATAAATATTTTCAGCTTTTTCTTGAGACTATAAGATCATTAAATGATAAATATGATTATTTTCCAAAGCATTTACTTGCTTTTATTATTGCTTTGCCATTGTTTTAAGAATAATTTTTAAGGTGGCCCCCATAGCTTAGTGGGTAGGGCACCAGCCACATACATCGAGGGTGGTGGCTTCAAACCCGGTCCCAGCCAGCTAAAACAACACTGAAAAAAAAATAAAAGCAAAAAAATACTTGGGAAAAAAACAATCAAACAGCAATAAAATAATAAAAATAATACAAATACCAAACAAAAGAATATTTTTTAAGGTATATAATAGTTTTGATATTGTAGGGGCTAAGCATTTTACTTTGACATATGAATAAAAATTGAGTTGAATTTTATCTTTTTTTCCTCAATCAAAAACTAATTAATTTTCTAAATTCCTTACATGGCATGGGGAAGACAGGATGGGGAGGAGACAGGAAAATATTTGTGTTCTGCAAACTTGCACTAGGAGAAAAATGATGGAGCTTTAACTCTGAGGGAAGGTAAATCAGAACTTTTTGAACAAGTGCCAGCAGCCCTCCACCCAATAGTATAAATAACTAATATGGATCAATTTTCTAAGTAGATACAAGATTTAAATAACTGGAAGAAAAAACAGTATTAAATCTGCTTTATAAAAATCAGAAATGCCCCAAGGGCCACCTGTGTATATGTTCCTGTGCCCTGAGTCTGGGAAATGGCCACCCCTGGCAGGCACACCCCCAGGCCAACTGAGCAATTATACATCCATACACTCAGTGAGAGTAAGATCTCTGTGGCCCCAACCCAAGCAAGCTAGACCCCAAGTTGGCTGATCCACCACATGCACATATGCATCTTCAATCTGAGAAACAGCTTGATAAGCCCACCCCCAGAAAAATTATACCACCACTGCTGCAACCTCCTTTAGCATATGCCACAGAGACACTCACAAGCATCACTAACACGGATCAGGCTGAAGCAACTACACAGAAACTATACTAGTACATCCACCTAGAAACAAAACCAATTACCCCACAGAACCAACATACTAAGACTCATCCATACAAATAAGTCTTTCTCAATGAACCTATTCCATAATATTGGAAGAGGTAACTATTCCACCAGATGTGTACAAATTAACATAGAGATATATTAAATATGAAAAAAAAAAACAAGGAAACATGACACCTTTAAAGGAACACAGTAATTTTCTAGTAAGAAACTTAATCATTGGAAAATATATGAATTGTCCAAAAAAAAGAATTAAAAATAATAATTTTATGAGAACTCAGTGAGATATAAGAAAACATAGACAATTCAACAAAATCAGGAAAATAGTTCATGATTTGGATGAGAAATTCAACAAAGAAATGTAGATCATAAAAAAGGACCAAATAAATCCTAGAGGTAAAGAATTCAATAGATGAAATGAAAAATACAATCAAGCACTTCAGTGACAGACTACACTAAGCATAAGAAAGAATTTCTGAATTTGAAGACAGATCTTTTGAGATGGCATAAATATCCAAATAAAATAAAAAATTTAAAGATAAAGGAAGCCTACAGGTTTTATGGGACATCATTAAGGAAACAAATATTTACATTAGTTGTGCTCCAGAAGGAGAAGAAAAAGGAAGACGTGTAGAAAACATATTTAATAAAATAATAGCTGAAAACTCTTCAAGTCATAGGAGATGGACATCCAGATCCAAGAAGCTCAAGGAGTCCCAAATAGATTCAACTTAAAAAGGCCCTCTCCAAGGCACATTATAGTCAAATTATCAAAAGACAAAGAAAGAATTATAAAATCAGCAAAAGAAAAATATCAAGTCACATTTAAGGAAATCCTCATTAGACTAACAGTAAATTTCTAAGAAAAAACTTACAGACCAGAAGAGAATGGGTTGACATAGTTTAAGTACTGAAAGAAAACTACTGACAATGAAGAATACTATACCCAACAAAACTATCCTTCTGAAATGAAGAAGAAATAAAATTTTTCACAGACAAGTAAAAACTAAAAGAATTCATTGCCACTAAATAACCTTATAAGAAATGCTCAAAGGAGTCCTACATCTGAAAATGAAAATACAATAACCACAATGTTGAAAACATGCAAAACATTCAGTGGTACAGACAATATGTAAAGGAGAAAGATAAAGGAATTGAACCTTATTACTAAACCACCCAACCACAAAAATAGACAAACAAAGAGATAACATGGAAAAAAAATTTTAGAAAACAACCAATCCAATGAGAGAGGTCTTAACTCTTAATAATAACATTGAATGTAAATGCATTAAATTCCTCATTTAATGGATATAAACTACCTACATGGTTAACAAACAAGAACCAACTAAATGCTGCCTATAAGAATCTCACTTGTGTAAAAACACACAGACTGAAAGTAAAGGTGTAGAAAAAGATATTCCCTGCAAACAGAAATCAAAAGCAAATAGGGCTCGGTGCCTATAGCTCAACCAGCTAAGGCACCAGCCACGTACACCTAAGGTGGCGGGTTCGAATCCCCAGCCCGGACCTGCCAAACAACAATTATGGCTGCAACCAAAAAATAGCCGGGCATTGTGGCGGGCGCCTGTGGTCCCAGCTACTTGGGAGGAAAAGGCAGGAAACTCGCTTGAGCCCAGGAGTTGGAGGTTGCTGTGAGCTGTAATGCCACGGCACTCTACCCAGGGGGACAGCTTGAGGCTCTGTCTAAAAAAAAAAAAAAAAAAAAGCAAATAGTAGCAGTAGTCATAGTCATATCAGACAAAACAGACTTTAAGTCAAAATATTTAAAAAGAGACAAAGAAAGACATAATAATAAAGATATCAATTCAGCAAGAGAATGTAAAAACTTTAAATATGTGTGTGTTCCAACATTGGAGCACCCAAATACATAAAGCAAATTATTATTAGATCTAAAGGGAGAGACAGACCCTGACACAATAATTCTTGGGGATTTCAAAACATCACTCACAGCATTGGACAGATCATCTCCATCTGAGGTATGCAACCTTCCTTCTTCTCTGACACAAATGGAATGGAAAAGAGTTGCCTTAAGCCATATGTTAAATACACAAATGCTAATTAAGGCTGTTAAGCAAAAATAGTTCGTACACACTTTTCACAATATCCAACACCACAGATAAGTAAAACAGGCCTGAAATAATCAACATTTTGTCCAAGGGCCACAGACTAGAAACACTTCATAGAAAAGTCAACAAAGAAACATCAGATTTAAATTGTACCATAGACCAAATGGACCTAACAGAAATTCACAGAACATTTTATTCAATACACATTTTAGTCATTAGTATATGGAACATTTTCCAGAAGAGACCATATCTTAGGCCACAAAACAAATCTCAAGGAATTTTTCAAAAACTGAAATTGTATCAATCATCTTATATGACCACAGTGAAATAAAGCCAGAAACCAATATTAAGAAGAACCTTGGAAACACAAACACATTCCTGGGCAACCAATGGGTAGAAGAAGAAATTAAGAATGAAATTAAGCAATTCTTGAAACAAAAGAAAATACAAATACAACATACCAAACAATACCTATGAGATACAGCAAAGTAGTTTTAAGAGGCAGCTTTATAGAAATATACCAAAATACATCAAAATGATAGACACATTTCAAATAAAAAAACCTAAAAATGCATCTCAAGGAACTAAAAGAGAAAGAAAAAAAACAAAATCAAAACTCACAGAAGGAAAGAAATAAAGATCAGAGTAGAAACAAACAAAAAAACCCCAACAAAACAAAAAGTTGAGTTTGACAAATTTTTAGCTAAAAAAAGAGAGAGAATACCCAAATAAATAAAATCAGAAACCAAAAAGGGAAGCATTACAATGGATATCTCAGAAATACAGAGGATCTACTCTACTACTGTAAAAAACTACATGTCAATAAACTTAAAAATCTAGAGGAAATGGGAATAAATTCCTAAACATACAACCTACCAAAATTCATCCAAGAAGACATAGAAATCCTGAACAGATCAATAACAAATAACAATATTAAAACTAGAAATTAATCCAAATTAATTGTATCCACAGCCAACTGATTTTTTTAAAAGGTAGCAAGGACACTCACTAGAGAAAAGATAGTCTCTTCAATATATAGTGCTGAGAAAACTGGATATCCATATTCAAAAGAATGAAACTAGATCACTACTTCTCACTCTAGAAAAAAATCAACTCAAAGTCAAAGACCTAAATTTAAGACCTGAAATGATAAGACTACTATAAAACATGAAATATTTCATGACATTGGTCTGGGAAAGATTTTATAAATAAGACCACAAAATCACAGAAAGATTTTATAAATAAGACCACAAAACCAAAAACCAACAACTGAGATTATATCAAGCTAAAAATGTTCTTCACAGCAAAGGAAATAATCAACTGAGTGAAAAGACAAGCAGTAGAATGGGAAAAATACTTGCAGACTATTCATCTGACAGGGAAATCATACCCAGAATATACAAGAAATTCAAACATCTCAACAACAAAAAAATGATTTAAAAGTGGGCAAATTATTTGAACAGATATTTCTCAGAAGACATGCAAATGGCTAAGAAATATATGAAAAAAAAATGCTCATTCTTACTAAGCATCTGGGAATTGCAAACCAAAACCAAAGTGAGGTATCATCTTACCCCAGTTGGCATGGCTATGATCAAAAAGACAAAAAAATAACAAATGCTGGCAAAGATGTACAAACAAAAAGCTACCGTAGAACCACCCTGTGATCCAGTAATCTCATGACTGAGCGTATTTTCACAGGTGAGGAAATCAGTACATTGAAGAGGCATTTGCAGCCGTATGATTATTGCAACACTATTCACAATAGCCAATAAAGGGAATCAACCTAGGTGTCCAACAATAGAAAAATGGCTTAAAAATGTGGTGTATATACACCAGGGAATACTATGTAGCCATAAAAACAAATGAAATCCTGTCAATTACAGCAACATGGATGGAATTGAGAGGATACAGAAATCAAAACACTGCATGTTCTCATTTATATGTGGAAACTACAGCAGTTCTCATGGAAGTAAAAAGTGAAATAGGGATACTAGAAGCTAGAATGGTGAGAAAGGGAGGGAAAGGGAGAGATTTGTTAAAGGACATGAAATTACAGCTAGATAAGAGAGATGAGTGTGAGTGTTTTATACCACTGTAGGATGACTAGAGTTAATAATAACACGTTAAATAGTTTCAAATATTTAAAAGAAGGATATTGAATGGTCCCAAGACCAATAAATAGTAAATTTTGAGATGATGGATATGGTAATTACACCAATCTGATAATTATACATTATATGTATTAAAAATTCACCATGTCCCCCACAAATACATGCATATATAATTATTATATGTCAATTAAAATACAATAATATGCAAAAACGAAGAATTAATTATTTCATCAGTAATGTCAATTGCTATGCAAGAGAGTATTTCTAAGCTTC
>NW_003852417.1:6996836-6997798 GCF_000181295.1 Otolemur garnettii
TGGTGCCTTGACTACAGATTTCCAGCCTCTAGAACCAAGAAAACTAAAATTTCTGTTGTTTATAAACCAATAACACTTGATTATAGCAGACCAAACTGGCTAAAACATCATCCCATAGGGTCTTTACTCTGATCTCCCCATTGTACAAATTAGAGAATTAGGGGTTGGAGAGGAAGTTGTCCAAGGTCATCAGCTACTACTATAGAACAGCAAGTTGAATTCTGTTTTGTTTAACTTTCAAGTCCATGACCTCTTTCACTCTACCATGTTATTGGCAATGTCCCCAAGGAAAGTGAGTTTCCAAAGGAAGAAAGGCCAGCAGTGTCAAATGTCCCAAAATGGTTGAAGATAATGAGGTCAAGACTTGATTTGAAAATTACAAAATTGTCAGTGACATTTTCAAAAGCAGGTGTATAGAATTTGTGAGAGAGGACTTGGTATTGCAAAGATTGATCTGAAGAATAAATGGAAGGGACTGACACACTGATGCTGTCATTTCAAGAGATGTGTTGGAGGGGGTGGAGCCAAGATGGCAGACTGCAGCCAGCTTTTTACAGAAGCTCCCGTCCAGAAGGAGGCTTAAAGGACAGAAGTTTAGCAAGGGAGCTGATGGTTTGGAGTGGAGCCAAGAGAGAAGATTGAAGAGCACACTTCCATCCTGAAATTCAGATTCAGTGTGCAAGCTGTGACCCCAAAAATACAATCAAAAGGTACAAAAATCCACCACCAAACAGACTGGTGCTGCTCTGTGCTGACTGTGGCACAGGAGTGAGGCAAAGAAAGTTGGGTCGGAGGAAGCCATACAGTAACAATGGCATCCAGAGCGCGAACTGACACCATTCCAGATAGGCAAGCCCCATCTCTCTGGGCAACCAGAGGTTCCAGACAGCAGCCACAGGCCTAACAAATGGACTTGTTAACTTTCATAAGTCAAGAGACAATTAGCACCAGCCCTCAGGGAA
>NW_003852417.1:7001607-7004234 GCF_000181295.1 Otolemur garnettii
ATCTCCCATCTAAACTATTACCCTCGAGTAATGCCACATCATCGTTTGTGTGGGTTACTGGGTCATGTACACCTTGGAACTGCTCCCCTTGCTCCCATTCCAGCATATGATGTCCGCTCTTCCCATGTCACCTTGAGTGAATTTCATACTTTCTAATGTGCCTTATTTTAAAAATATATTTATTTATTTGTACACATACATACATGATTTTATGTGAATAGATTATACATATGTGTGCTTTTCTATTTCATCTCTTATCTATTCTTTTATTTAGTTTCCTGTTTCCCCTGTGTATATCAACTTCCCCACTCCCCAAACCCTGTAGCCAACTTGATAAGCTATATATTTCTGAGTCTGCAGCCACATTATTTTTATGTATTACTTTAATTCTTTAGAGATACATATGTATGTGTATATACATAGTGTATCTATGTGCATAAAGAAATCACTTTGTCAGTTTTATTTATAATAATGGAACTCTAATGTATATATAATTCACTCACTGCATCTTGCTCAATAATAGCTAATGGGAGGTCTTTCAAATAAATTATTATTATTTTTTTTTTTTTAGAAAAAGGGTCTTGCGGTGTTGCCCAGGCTGGAGTACAGCAATCTGACGAGAAGTTCATGTGATCCTCCTGCCTCAGCCTCCTGAATATCTGGGACTATAGGTACATGCTACCAAGTCTAGCTAAATTTTTTACATTTTTTTTTAAAGACAGGGTCTCACTATGTTGCCCAGGCTGGTCTTGAACTTCTGGCCTCAGACAATCCTCCCTCCTTAGCCTCCCAAAGTGCTGGGACTACAGACGTGAGCCACAATATCCAGCCTCCTTCTTTTAAGGATGGCCTAGTATTCAACAGTAGGCATTTACACTGGTGGATATTCACTTTGTTTTCAGTTTTCTTTAATTTGTTTTTAGTTTCACTTTCCTGCTATAAATAATGACACATGAATAATCCCTACTCGTGAGTCCTGAAGTCTGCGGAATTTAATCTTTGTGAGAAAGATCAGCAGGAGAAGGTCTGCAGGACAAAGGATATATGTCGTTTTCATTTTAACAGATGTTGCCCTTTGCTTTATAAAAAGGTGGTAACTTTTCACATTTCCCCAAGCTAAAACTGAAAGTACTATTTTCCTCTTATCCCTGCCAAATATCAAGTTTCATATTTCCCTTTAAATTTTGCCAATCAATGGGCATAAGATTATATCTCATTATGATTTTAACCCATTCAATAAGTTTGTTGGCCACCGTTAGTTGCTTTTATCTGAACTGAAAATTTACACCTTTTTCTCATTTTATTAAGGGCTATTTGCTTTCTTGTCAACTTACAAGAGACTTTGAATATTAAAAATATTCAAGCTTTGTTCATTATCATCAATAATAGTCATTATCATCAATAATGAAGCATTGTCCTTGATAATTGACTTTATCTGTGAGGTTTTTATATACACAAAGTTTTAATTTTTATATGTTCAAATATATCCTTATATTCTCATATAGATTTTGAGCTTGCAGTTTTAGTTAAAGAGGTATTCCCAACTCTTATATTGTATGTGTAGTTTTCCAGGTTTTTCCACATTTAAGTATTTAATTCATCTGAAATATATTTTGACATATAATGTAGAATAAAATTGGCTAAAGATGGATGCCTACTTTTATTTTTTATTTTTCAGTGCCAGTACCACTTCTTAATAGAAAAGTCTCACTTGTATTAGGACATGTTTCTGAGTTCTCTGTTTTATATCCCACTATTCTACTTGTCCATTCATAAACTTGATAGCAATGGTTTCACAGTACAATGATACCTCATGGGGCAAATTTCTACCAGACATTGTTTTTTATACTTTTTTTGAATATTTTCTCTCAGACTTTTATTCTTTCTTATAAACCTTATGATCATTGTCTAATGATCTCTCCCCCCAAAATAGTGGATTCTAATTGGCATGACATTAAAATGTGATGTTAATGTAAGGTAATAAGAAGTCTTCTACTTATGGAATTTCGTATTCCACACATCAAAGAACAAGTATATTTTTGGTTCATACTGATTTAATGTCATTAAAGAATATTGTTCTTATAGATAGGTGCAAAAAATAAGTCCTCTCCTGCAACCTAGAACTTACCCTTCAGTATGAATTTTGATACAGAGAAGGAATATTCTGAAAAAAACAAAAAATAAAAATAAGATTGCTATAGTACTTTTCATAAAAGATTCACTGTGTTTCTTGTTTTTTTTCTTAAGTACATTAGAATTCTCAATAATATAGATGATTTTTTTCCCTATTCAAATGAAAGAAAAGCCATTAAGTTTTGTAGATAGCTCCTATATCCAGCCACCTCACCATATTCTCTTAATAACTGTACTAGTTTTTACCAGAGTCTTTTGGATTTTATAGTATAAAATACAGCATAAGGTGAAAGAGTTCTATTTCTCCTTTCCTAATGTTTGTAGCAACTATTTTATTCCCTTGTGTTTTTGTCTTCACTAAAACCTCCTGACCATGTTAAAGTATGGAAGAACTAGCGGGCTTCCTATATAGTTCCTTATTGTAATTGAAATGTTTATTTTTTCCCATTTAGAATAGACTAATAGACTTTTTATTTAGTCTCCTTTTTTTTTTT
>NW_003852417.1:7005045-7008425 GCF_000181295.1 Otolemur garnettii
GGGGGGCGAGTGAGAGAGGGAAACAGATGCCGGACCCTGGCATACTTCAACAAGTATGGGTCTCCTTAGTCTTATTTGTCATCAGGTGATTCTGACACAGACCAAAATATGAGACTATTGTTTTATAACGTTAGGAAAGCTGCCAATTCATTTTGAAAGCCAAAACTAAAACCCAACAAAGCTAGAGCATTTTCATCCTTTCAAACAATAAAGCAGATCATTGTATTCCCTTGCTTAAAACTTGAATAGCTTTATTTCATTGTCCTAGAACAAACCCCAAATTCAGTATCCGGGTCTCTGAGGCCCTGCGTAAGTGGGCATGGCATGTTCCTCTGACGTCATTTCGCTCCCTACCCCTCAGCTTTCCTGTGCTCAGGCGCAGTCTGCTCCGCCTCCTTCAGGGTTTTTGTGGTTTCCTCCACCTGGAGGACCCTTCCTCCAGATGTTGACATGCTCACTTCTTCACATTCCAGTATCAGCCTAAGATCAAGCAAGTCCTACCCTGACTACAGTCCTAAGGTAGGTCCCAAACTCTATTACATTCCTCAGCCGTACTTAGGGGGCTTACCACTACTGGGTATATTCCTGTTCTATCTGCCTGCCCATTTGTTAAATATCTCTCTCCCTCCCCCAACTCCCCACAGCATATAGCTGCCATAATAGCAAGGAATTCATGTGTTTTATTTACCACTGAATTCCCCATACCTAGCTGACACCCTGAGTGAATATATTCCCTTGTTAGTCTGTAGGCTTCAGTCTGTTTCATTCTGCTATGAAGCATGTGATCAGGGCATATTTGCTGAATGAAGAAATGAATTCTTGCTGGTTCCACTCAGCTCCAAAAGGATCCATAATAAAGGATTGTTGATTTTAAAATACTGCTTTTAAAGTTTCTGGAGAATGTTCTAAAAAACAGGAGGTAAGATTGGTCTGAGGAGGAAGGTCTCACTGGAAGGGTCCAGCTACAAATTCTAATCAAAGCACCTTTTCCCAGAGGAAGGACTACCCTCAGAACTATAATTGCTTTATAAATCTTAGACTGCAGTGAGCCAGGACAACCTCTCTGCCTTCAGGCGGTTTCACCATCATTATACTTACTTTATAGATGAAGCTTGTTAGTAACAAAAGAAAAGGGGGACCCTGGGATCAGAAAGGGGGGGAAATGAGGTAAAATATAGAAATCAAAGTAGAGTAATTTTAGCAAACTCTTGAGAGGCATAATGGAATCTGAAGAAACCCATTATTGGACCTTGAAGTTCACACCTGTGCTGCAGCCCAGAGAGGGGTGAGTGTTCCAGTGAGTTACCATCAGCCCACATGGCCCAGAGTTGGGTGGGAGGTGAGACAGAATCAGTAAGCAAAGAGAATGCAGGCAGCAGGCACTCAGGAATGGGTGCCACGAGAAGTGTGCAAAGTGGGCTTCTGTCATTTCCCCCCAGATCAATGTTATTCAACCTTTTTAATCTCATAGCACACTTGAACCTACAGTTAAACTTCCACAGCACACTTAAATTGTGTTGATCAAAAAAGAGTAAAAAAAAAAAGAATATACTTACTCTACTTCAAATTTCTTTCAAAAATAATTTAATTAATGGTCTTTAAACATTCTCATAGCACACCTAAGATCCTCCCACTGCAGATAGGTGTGCTGTGGCACACTGGCTGGGAATCACTGACCTCGCGTTTCATAGGTACCAGATGAAGAAGACCAGAGAGGTAAATGACTGCAGCACAGCCACAGCACTAAGGCTGGAGGGGGAGCTGGCAGAGCGCACACCTGTTTTCTATTCCAACTTTGCCACGGGCTTTGGCTGGTGTCCTTCTCAATGTTGTCTGTCAAATTCAGGGGTTGAGAGTGGCGGGTGAGCTCTTGAGTCTATTTGAAATATTCTTCCAAGCGAGAGCTGAGAATTCTTCAAAAACTATATTGACAGTTTAGTCCTCTGAAAGGCAACCATCTTAGCATGGACAAAAAACTCAATCTCAGCCTCCATAGCTCGCCAGGGAGGAGACTCTCCATGCTGTTGTTTCTGCTCTTAATTAATTTAAACAGCTGTCTGTTGTCTTCAGAAAATCATCTTCTAGGAAACTGTGGAGGTGGAGAATTTTAAGCATAATTCTTTCCCCAAAAGCAATTACCCAGAAGGTCCTAGCAGTGAAAAGGCAGGACATATTCTGGAATAGCTAGACGTCAGGGTGGTGGAGCAAATGATGGTCAGAGGAGAGGGGAAGGAAGGGGGGTAGAGGGGTGGGTTGGGGTTGGAGTTCTATGGACCATGGTGGTGCTCAAGGTCAACAGGCTGGAGCTTTGTAAGCAGGGCAGTGACTAGTCCAGGTTTAAGCAGGGTACATCCCAAAGATGAGATCTCAGAGGCACACTGTAACATACTCAGTCCTGACCCCAACTGACCTGGCGGGCAACTCCCTTCTGCATGACACTGCCAAGCAGCAGGGACAGGGCAGGCATGAGCCCCCCTCTCTCAGCTACCATGTCAGAGAAGGGGAGCATGGCAATTCCCTGAGTGTGCAGTCTACAGGTCATGCTCCAGTTCATGCCCTGACCCTTCTCACCTCTGAATTTCTGATGTGTACTCATTAGTACAGATTTTAGCACTTCATGCTCTAGAGCAGGGCTTCTCAGCACTGCTGACATGCTGGGTCAGAAGACTCTTTGCTATGGGACTGTCCTACACATTGTCAGAAGCTGAGGAGCATCCATGGCCTTCACCTGCCAGATACCAAGAGCATCCTCTCTCCTGCCAGCTATGACAGCCAAAGATGTCTGCAGACGTTGCCAGTGTCCTCTAGTTGACAACAAATCACTGCTAGAGACTGGATGTGTCAAAGTGGCCCCTCCAGGTATGATGAAAGTTCCCTGGGGACCTTGGCAGGCTCCTTCGTTCTTGACACTAGCTTGAACACTTGAACACTAGCTTCAAGTCTCAGACTTGCCAAGCCTCCCCTCTATCGTGACTACAAATATAAAAAGGTATATAATCTCTAAATGTTTTCATGTAGCATGTAGATTCTCTAGCAATATACGAATCACTGGCAGTCAAAAAGTATAAAGAATCTTGTGGTTAGAATTTAGAGTAATTGATCTGAGATTGGTTGTTAAGAGTCTCATATGACTAAGTTTCAGCTCTATCACTACAAGACCTGTGTGAGCTTGTTATTTACCATCTCTGGGCCTCAGTATTCCCCTCTAAAAAAGTGAAGGATTTAAGGACCCAAATCTCCAAGTATCCACAGTCTGTGATTCAAGTCACAGTCAAGCTGCTTTTCACTCTCAGCAGATGCCATGTGGAGCGCTCTCAAATGTATTTTGAGTGACACCCCACAACAGTGAATGGCACAGTCCCTGGCTGACTACCTACCTC
>NW_003852417.1:7008663-7020240 GCF_000181295.1 Otolemur garnettii
GTTGCAGGAGGACAGGCTCCTGCACTGGGCCAGGACGTGTGTGCAGAAATTCTCATGGTAATGGATATGAGGCCAGATGGGGTCTTACAAAAGTTAACTGGCAGTGGATTACCCTAAATATTGCCAAAGAGGGTTCCCTGAAGGCCCAGGGAGACCTCAGTTGGAAGAATCTAGTAACCCTCTGGATGGCTGGGGACTGTACCACAGTATTGAGTAACCAGCCAGAGAAAGAGAGGCTACAGAGATTTTGGCTATAAACACTCTGTTTTTCAAGACAAGGAAAGAATGATGCTGAAGACAATGCCCAGATCACTAAGGCTACATCCTCAGCTTCAAAGAGGAACAAGAATCAACTTGCTTCACACATGCCAGCCAACCTCTGCTCAAAGCCATGAGGGATAGGCCACCCAAAGTGTTGGGAATGCAGTCCCTGTCTACCAAACCCTGGGGGATCAACTCCTTCCTGGTAGAGCTTTGCGGGAAGGGATACCACACCAGTGGGTCTGGAAGGTGGGACTATCACTCCATGGTCCAAAGGCATAACATCAGGTCCAAGAGGATTTCTCCTGAGATGCTGTTTAATGTTTTCCCTGTTTGATTTTGGACTTTCTTAGGACCCATGACTCCTTTCTTTTCTCCTCTTTCTGCCTTTTGGAACGGAAATGTGTATCCTCTAACAAATACTAATAAACGTTTCAATAGTCATGTTTGCATCCTGAATGCCTGGTCCCAACCTCTACTGGGATGTACTATTTGTACAAATACAAATACTTTGAGAAATTCTATTTCACATGATTCCCCTCAAACAAGAGTACAGAGGGTTCATAATTTTACACATAGCATCACTGACCATTATCTCAACAGGAGAGAACTTCTATTTGATTATTAGATGAGAACCAAACATCTCACTTAGAGTCTTGCCCATCTCATGATTAGAGGAAGTCCCCCAGACTCTCTATTTTACACAAATGGTTTCTCCTCCATCATCTTATGCCTGGTGCCAGTAGACATGTCGGAGTGTTATATGACCTCTGACCTTACACCTTTGTGTCTTGATACCAGATAGGTCAGCAGAGTGAATTGCAGGAGGATTTCTAGAAGCCCTTTCTCCCCCTGGATAAACAGCAATAACATAAATATTCCCCCAAAGGGAATAAGACCACATGAATATATCCCACTGAACTCAAGCAAACATGTTCCCAAATCAAGTGTCCTTTGACCAACCCAAGAAAGGTCCCTCCAACCACCTAGCCTGAGAGGGGAGTCCGAGTAGAAAGAGACAATGGTCTTACCCAATTGCAGATACAATAACTTTTGCAAATTTTACAAAAAGATATTATTATGTGAGCATATGATGAGGGACCCTGAAGCATCATCTTTTTAGCCTAATGGGAAATCTCTGTCTGCTCTGGCTCCTGGCATAGTCCTAGTTCCATAGAAAATTCTATGATTAAAACATTGTAATAGTGACTGACTTCTTGTAAAAATAGAATTAGTGAACACAGAGGACATAAATTTGGATACAGGCCCTGCCTCTGACTAGCTGGGTACCTTTGGACAGGTGGCTGACCTGCGTTTAACACTCAGTTTTCTAGTCTGTAAAGTGGAAACAATGCTAGCAATTTCCCAAGGTGGAATCGAGGATCAAATAAGCCCCAGCACAGAGCTGGCCTATTCTTGGGGTTACACAGTGGCACACCAAATGAACAAGCTGAAAACAGGGACCTCTGGAAGCCCCAGTTTCCTGTGCTAACAACCTCTAAGATGCCTTCAGCTCAGAAACATTCTATGATTCAAAATCCGCATAGGAAAAAAGTCAGGGGAGGATTTAAAGAAATTGTTACATATGATTTTTCACAGGCTCATCTTTGGCTTGGCGTGGGTCAAAGAAGATTAAGGGCTCCTGGAAATTCAAAAGATGAGTATGTCAAATCCCATCCCAGGAGCCGAGCAGGAAAGGTACGCTACAGCTCAACATTCTATGCACAGGCCAGGATTGTTAGATCAGCATTTCAGGAGAAGCTGACGCAGAGTGAAGGGCTTCCAGAAAGCTGAGACTTTAAAACAAACCTACTAAGCACAGAGAGCTGAGCTCTGCTCAAGGCCTGCACACCCAACAGCCCCCTCTCTGAGTGTGTAACCTGGTCCAGGCCTCGGCCCCAATGCCCTGTCCGCTGCTGGAAACCCTGCAGCCTCTAAGCGTGAGGGGACCTTGGAAAGCACAGCCCTAGAAGCTGATCCTCTCCTGACTCCTGACTTCCTCCCCAGCCCTCCCCCAAGTTCTGCTAAAGGTGAGGATGTGTCTGCACTTAATAGGGAACAAATTAAGTGACAGTTTAAATCTTGTCACTGGCCAGGCAGGTGGTGATGTGAGTGATGCACCTTCAAGACAGTGATCCATCTTCTCTGTCCCCAGAAAGAAAGGCAGAGCCACAGCAGGATGGAGCCAGGAAGAGCTGCCCCTGCCAGAGTCTTGCAGGAAGGTCCCTGGAGCTCCAAGTTCCTGCAAGAAGCAGGAGCCTAATGGCCAGAGGCTGCCTGGATAGTCCCAAGTGCTTTCCCTTACACAGTCATGATCACTTTGTGGATGCAGACTTCAGGTGTCAGACATAAGCTTTCTCACATCGAGCCTTGCCACAGTCCAACAAGGCAGGGAAAACTGAGACTCAAAGAGATTACAGTGACCTTCCTCCCAGAGCCTGAAATCCCAACCAGGCAAAGCTCTCTGATTACAACAAGGCTTTGGGTTTGTGTATTCTGATCAAAGTCTTGGTTGAATCTTGAGTGTGTGCATATGGTCTTGCCCATGCTTGACCAACCCCACACACTAAGAAGGTAAGACAGCAAACATCCAGAGTTCGGGGCGAAGAGATCAGAAGACAAGCTACTCAGAAATCAGCAGTTGGCAGAGACCTGCTGCTGTCTAGACTCAGCAAACAGATGTGGGCTCAGCGGTTGGCCTGCTCCAAACTCATGACAACCCCAATCCTAAACGGGCAAGCTCAGGGCTCGCTGAAGCCCAATACTCAGGCTTCTTGGTCAGACTCTGAGATTTTGCCTTATAGGCCCCATCTGTGCCCTGGGTCCAGGTGACCATCTTCCTAGGGGCTATTCCCCTTCAGACTTTGCTGTCTGCCAGTAAGTCCGGTGTCAGCAGCTGACCTTGAGTCATCCGTAATAGTTAATCTGAAGGCCCCCATCTCACATTGTCCCTGCCTTGCCAGGCAGTAAACTCAGTTTAATACTCGTATGTCTCAAAGTCTTTCCTCAGTTCATTTTCATTGACCCACTGCCTAATAAGATTGCCCTTGCAGACTAATCCCCTCCAATCTAACTTACGTGTAACTGGCAGATGAGATGTCAGCCCCTTCCCACAATCCTTCCATTGGTGCTCCCCTTTGCATAGGGTCAAACCCCTAACTCCGATATTCACGTCACTCTGTTCAAGCAGGACGGAGCCACTGAGTGTTCCCTTAGCAGAGACACTATCTCACCACCACCTGGACGCTGGTCCACACCCCTGGCTTCCCTTCAATGGACTCCAAGCCTGGGTGAGAATAGAAACGTGTTTCTGGAGGAAGGACAGCTAAGTCTCACAGTGGGAGATTCAAGAACCTCCCCAGGAATCTAAGACGTGAGCAGGTGTCTGTGAGGACACACGAGGTCCGTCTGCACAGGAAGCCACGAGCAACCGACCACCGGCAACAACTCTGCAAATCTGAAGATTCAGAAGCATTTTGTCCCCCCACATCTGCTCCCTACGTTGGTGCTTTTTCCATAAAAAACCTTTCCCACAAAAGCAGCTCTAGGGCAGGAGGGCCAGCGGGCTGAGGAGGCAGCAGCATGTGGAGGCCCCACGGAGAGGGGCGCTGCTCAGAGGGGAGTGAGCCAGGCTGAGGGTCCTGGAGGCAGGAAGGAAAAGGTGGACAGGGACCGCGGAACGGGCTAGTGGCTCAGATGTGGTGACGGTCATCGGGGCTGGGGATTCACTCCAGACGGTAGTAAGACTCCGACTGCACACACGATGAAAGAACAAATAAATCCTGAAGTGAAGAAATCTGCTGCCCGCCAGCTGTGCAAAGGACGCTGCCAGGTAAATAACCGTGGAGCGTCGGGGTCACGAGACCATCTGTGCCGTGAGAAGCGGGGACGACCTTGCTTCCGAGGCCTCTGCTGGCTCCGATGTTCTATTTTTCTTTTCTTTCCCTCCCCCCCTCTTCCATACTAAATGGAAATAAGACCTGGGAATGGTGGGACCATTTTCAGGCTTGAGAGCACACGCCCCAGAGGCAGCTTGGCCCTGGACTCTAACTCAGCCAGTGAGAGCCAGTGGGAAACGCAGCTGATGTGCTCGGGCCTCACAGGTTCCTCTGTTTGCTTTAAGCAGAGGCAATATTTAACAGCACACGTGGCTTTTAAGTCCTGATATTTCTGGAGCTGAGAATTGCTGGAGGCCTCATGTAAAAACTTCGTCCAAATTGGTTTCTTTTGTAAGATAGGGACTGGCAGGAGGGCGGTGAGGCTGGGCAGCCGGCGGCCTCTCCCCTCGGTTCTCGTGTCTCTAAGTGTATAATTGCCATCCTTGGAGCTGGAAAACGCAAAGGGGTGTCGAGAATAGTTTGGACCCCAAAAGTGACAATGACGCGCACTGTCTGAAGCCGAGGGTTGGTGGGAGCAGTAATAACCGTAATTTGTTCTGGGTTCTTTTTACGATTACGCAGGTTGTTAGTTGGAATGGAATAAAGAAAATTACTGGGAGAAGAAAGCAGAGAGAGAGAAAATGAGTCCAGGAAATTGGGAAGTAAGTGGCACGAACAACAAGCAGGCTGAGGTAACCTCCAGGAAAGAAGGAAGCAAGGGGACACATGCGTTGATGCAGAGATTCAAAGGAAGCCCTGCTGTCAATGGTCTTGTCTGTTTCTCCTGAGGGATGACTCACCCTGAGTCTCACACATGTCTCACGCAGATTCCCAGCAGGTTCTCCAAGAGAGAAGCTTGGCAGGGCTATGAAGTGACTGTCCCCCCCTTCCTTACAAGTGAAGCCATTCCAAGCCAGGCCCCAGGGAAGCCAGACACACGGAGGAACCTTGGCCCCCTGCTCGACAGCAGTTAACTCAATAAATGGAAGAAATTCTGGAATAGCACAAGTCAATTAATAATTACATTTGGCAAAACTGTTAACTCGTGACTTAGACTAGAAAGCAGCAATCTTTGTCAGAACGAGGCCAGATAGTAAATATCGCAGACTTTTCAGCCAACGTGGTTTCAGATGAAATAACTCACCTCCACCTTTGTGATAGGAAGGCAGCCAGACACAGCGGTACATACACAAATGGGTGGGGCCGCACTCCCATAAAACTTGATCTACAAAATAGGCAGCAGACCATATTTGGTCAAAAGGCCATAGTCTGCCAACCTCGATTTAAATAATAGCCGATCCTATTTGCCAGCACTTCCCATCCTCAGGGCACCCTGCCTTGCTTCCTCACTAGGTTGCCTCTGTAACCCCTGACCAGGCCGAGGAGGGACCACTGGACTATCTGACAGGCAAGTAGTGGGGGCACACAGCTCTCCTGACACCGGCCTCTGCCCAACTCTTCATTCTCACCGCTTGCTGTGATCCCCTAAACCTCAGCAACATCAAAGAGCCTCACATGCCTCCAAGCCATCCTGCAACGGCAAATCTCTGCACCCCTGTCCATACCGCTCCCTGTGCCAGAAAGCCCAGCCCCACTCTCCTCCCCTTACTCACACTGGCATTTCTTTGTTAAGGAGACCATGCAGTTGGAGGATTTAGGTTCTAAGTCTCACTGTGCCAGGAACTGGTGGCCCTCTACTGGCACACCTGCCTTCAGCACTCAGCCTATTAATAGCTCACCTTGGAGGACACCGCTGACCCCATCCCATGCTCACTTGGCCACCAGGGACCCTGGGACTATAATAAGCCCCCCTCTGTCTGTTGTCTACACACTCAGTCCATTCGGACAGAGACCCTCTTAATAACCTTTCTGTGCCCAAGCACAGGCCAGTGCTGGGTACCCAGCTGACGACCTGTGCCTGTGGATGGATGGGATGGGTAAGTGAATGACTCCAGAATGCAGCTCACGGATGAGGAAACTGAGAACTTTCCACGTGGACGTTTACTAGTCAAGAGGTCAGACTGAACAGAGAGAAAAGTTTTAAACTTTCTTTGCTACTGTCTATAATTTAGACAATTCCTCAGTTGTGTTTCTAATTATCTGATTCTAAATGACGAAATTAGCATTCCGTAAGACCAGCCGCTAAGATGCTGAGGCTGCATGATTTGCAGGTAAGGAAGGTGGAGGGGCCTTTTGCATGGCTGAGTTCTCGCACACTGATGAATAATCGGGGACAGCTGACTTGACAATAAACTCCCAGCTCGGAACCCCACAGTCCAATTATTTCCGCTATATTCGAGCCTATTGACATGACACACACAGAAGAATGAACAGCAAAACTGTATTAATGAGGTTTTTCATAAGACAGAAAAATAAATGCAATCTGCAGCAGAGCATACCGACAGGGGCTCAGCAGAGTGTAGAATTAAGATTCTACAGCATAACCACAACGGCAGGGTTCTTTTCCAGCATGGCCGTGGAACAGAAAGAGACCCGAGCAGTGGGAAGTCAAAGGTCTTTTGTTCTGACTCAGAACTTGGCAAGTCGCTTTATTTACATAAGACTCAGTTTCCCCTCTGCACAAGGGGGGTGCCGCCCTAGGCCCTGCTTACGTCACAGAGTGATTGTGAGGGTTACATGAGATGATGGGTGTGACCTCATTTTCTAAATTATAAATAAGTGTGAAAGGTGAGGAGTTGGATGTCTTTTTTGCTTCTGTTCAATCTGGCCATTATTTTTCACTAAAGGACAGCCGGATGCTTTGTACATAAAACGACGGTGCTTTGAACACTTCGCCCTGTGTTTGAAATGAAACATAAATGCATTTGCTAGCACGGAGCAATGAAATGTCATATGCTAATCGGAGCTCCCCAGGGACAGTGTATCGAAATCAGATTTCAAAGGAAAGAGCATGTTCTGCCCAATTAGCAAAGATTGATCAATTTCTAAATATGATCTCCCAAAAGAAATATCAAAATCTCGATCATGTATTTTCCAACATTCCCCAGGCATGTGAATTAGACAAATCCATCCAGGGAGCGATAGTTGACACCACATCAGGCACTGTGCTGGGATCTGAAAATGCAACACGATAGGACCCTGAGCTCACAGCCCAACAGGGTAATAGTCAAGAAAATAAAGTGACCCAGAGCACGTGAGCGGGGTGGACGCCGAGGTCTGAGCAAGGTGCCGAGGAAGCACCAAGAGGGAGGCCATTCTCCGCAATCACTTTCCAAACCACCTGCGGCACCACTGTCCATGGGCCAGCTAGAGTGGCCCCCGTGTTTCATTTCATCTGAGAGCACACAGAACTTCTTCCCACCACCCAGTGCAAAAATGCCTTTCCCAACTTTAGACACAAGGGCCTGAAGGCCATCATTGTGGGTTTTACACAAAGTTGCTGTTTCTAGTTTGAAAATAGTTTTAGATTTGCAGAAGCATTGCAAACCTTTCACCAACTTCCTCTAATGTTGCTAAAACTTGCTGCATTTATCAAACCTAAACCGCATTGGAACACGGTTCTTAACTAAACGAGAGACTTCATTAGCACTTACCGAGTTGGGCCACGACCGTCCTTTCTGTCGTCGTTTCAGGACCAATCTAGGGCACCACGTTTCATTTCCTTAGATTCTTCCCATCCGGATGAATTCTCTGTCCTTCCTCCTATTTCAAGACCTTGACATTTTTGAAAAGAAGTGATCAGGAATTTTGTACAATGTGTCTCAATTTGGGTCTGTGGGATGTCTCATGACTAGACTGAGGTTATAGATTTGATGGCAGGACACGAGAAGGTGGGGTACCCCCATCACCTCTTGTCAGGGCATACGATATCCACATGACTCACCACTGGGGACATAAACCTTAACCACTCAGTCAAGGTGGCATCGGATTTTCCTTTCTCATACTACATTTGTTAAAAGTAAGTCACTAAGTCCATCTCATATTTAAGGGGAAAGGTATTTGGCTCTGCCTTCTGGAGGGAGGAAGATCCAAGAATCTGTGGTTGTATGTTAAACCCACCACACTAATTAGCAAATTTGAGGGGAGGCATTGGGGGCCTGTGCAAATGTTCTGTTTCTCCTTAAAGTTGCACCCACCTATTTTAGAATTTTTTGATTGATCTTGTTTGTAACTATTATACTGTGGTGTTCTATTAGTGATTTGTTTTCTTTTGTTTTGTGAGACAGTGTCACTATGTCAACCTTGGTAGCATCACAGCTCACAGCAACCTCAAACTCTTGGGCTTAAGCAATTCTCTTGCCTCAGCCTCCCAAGTAGCTGGGACTACAGGCACCCACCACAACACCCGGCTATTTTTTTTGTTGTTGTAGTTGTAATTGTTGTTTGGCAGGCCCAGGCTGGATTTGAACCCCGCCAGCTCCAGTGTATGTGGGCGGATGCCCTGGCCGCTGAGCTACAGGCGCCGAGCCTATTAGTGATTTTTTATTTCCTTTATTTCTTTGGTATTAACTGAAGTTCTGTAAGGAGGATTTGTCCCTTTTCCTCTATTTATTTATTCTATCATTTTTATACCAGTATATTTGTTTCTTATTTTGCACCTTCTGGAGACTTAGGATCAGCCACTTCTATTGGAGAGTGGTATTTAGACACCAAAAGCTAAGTGTAAGTATGCTTATGGCTATTGGGGTGTCACTGCTTCCAGTGTCTCTCAGCAAGCAGAGCTGGGAAATACACATCTACACAGCAGTCCACATACACTGACAAAAGCTCTCTCCTTAACCAAACTTAAGTCAGGCTCCTGTGAGCCCTCTTCTAGACTAGTCTCCCATCCTATCTTTGGCTTAGCAAAGAATTCTTCAAAGCCACACCCACCCTTGATATCTAATCAAGTCTCATTCCCAACTTTTTTTTTTTGAGGCAGAGTCTCTCTATGTCCCCCTCAGTAGAGTGCTGTGGCATCACAGCTCACAACAACCTCAAACTCTTGGGCTTAAGCAATTCTCTTGCCTCAGCCTCCCGAGTAGCTTGGACTACAGGTGCCTGGCTATTTTTGGTTGCAGTTGTCATTGTTGGTTAGCTGGCCTGGGCCAGGTTTGAACCCCCCGATTTCGGTGTGTGTGGCTGGCACCATAATCACCATGTTATGGGCGTCGAGCCATCTCATCCCCAACTGTAATGTGTAAGTCTTTGACCTGCCCTTGGCAAGAACCCCTTACCCTGATGTCTCTTCTTAGTCATTTTCAATTCCCTTCCAGACAGTTGCTATGTCTGTGTCATATCTGTCTTTTGTTCAGACAATTGCTCTGTTCCTTGGGAGTATATTGCTTTTTATTGCCTTGGTAAAAGCAAGAAGACATGACATGTAGCGGATAGTAGAGACTGAGATAATGGTTTTTATGGCTCGAAATGGACACAGCTTGCCTTTTGCTGCGTCCCCAGTGTAAGGGTCTACATTAATCCAGTCAGGTGTTAGACTGGGTTTGAGATTACTTGTGGCTAAAGTCACCCTACGTGTATTACAGTCTTCAAATTCCTGCAGAGACAGACCGAGTCTGGGGTTGCCAGACCAGTGTCTGTTTGTCGCTCTATTTTTATTTTATTTGGTTTTCTCTTTGTGCTGTTCTCAGAAAGGGTTCCTTTCCACATTCCCGTGCCTCTCCTGTCCTTCACTAGTCAGATTTCTGCTGTTATTTTTTGTTGAAACCTTAGGTTGGTTGTAGGACTAAGGGTGGGTAGGTGCCATCTCTGCAATTCTAAGCTGGGTCAAGTTCAAGCCTGGACGTTGTTCCTGGGTCCTGGGAATACGGCCTTTTAGGCTCTCCTGCCTCTTTGCTACCTGCACTTGTGGGATCAGCACTTGATCCTCCCCTTTCTAGGAGCAGTGGCCTCCCCCCTCCCTTCCTCCGCTGCTGGGGTGAGTGTTCCCCAGTGCCGCGGACGGTACACAGCATCGCCAGAGCCCTGCAGACAAGGCCACTGCTCGGCAGTAGGATGAAAAGGGAGGGATGGAGCAGACGTTCTCCTTCACCAGCTCCGTACTCAGATGTTTTATACTTGAGGGACCTCACAGAAAAGATGGGGTCCATAGACTTGCAGCCAAAGCCTGCAGAAAGATATGCACCCCCCAGTTTCTGTAGCCCCAGGGCTGCCCTCAGTCTCATCAGTTCGCCCTCAGCCTCCACGACTAGCCAGCTCTCCCAGCTGTATCTGCCCTGGTGCCCACCTTGTCTGCTTGGAGGATGTGCTCACGTCGCCTCTCCCCAGGTCACCACCCCTCCTTAGGTTTTTCCACAAGTCGTTGCCTCTGCACCATCAGCTCCCGGATGGTTTCAAAACCAGTCAGGAATTTGAAATAATCCAGCTTTTCCTTGCAAGGGTGGTAATGATACTCCTTCCAGCTCTGAACATCCTGGGGTAGAAGTCAGATTCGGAATGCTTTTGTAGCTAAATTTAATTTTAGTTCTTAAGGCTTCATTTGAATGAGTTAAAAAATCTATGTTGACTGGAAGGTTGTATTCCAATTCACATAAATCTTAAACACTTTTTTTAAAAATAAAAACTTTAAAAACTCTCATCATATATCTAACTCTGGGAGATCTCTTTTAACCACCGTACCCATGTAATTATAGAACTGGGGACAATTATCATTTAGACCCAACAAACCCAAACTTTGAACATGACTCTTCAGGCTCCTGAAGAGATTATAATGAGAGTCATTTGGAGGAGGACAGAGAGAAAGCTTCCTTTCTGGCATAAGCCACGGCTGTTGCTGTGTAGAAACGGGGAAGTCATTCTATTTTTATTTTATTTATTTTTTTGCCACTTTAACACTGAGAGTGATTTTATTTTTAGTTCACTTTTAATTAGTTGTGCAGAAGAAGAGAGTCTGAGTCAGTTCCAGGCAGGAAAAAAAAAAAAAAAGTTATTCTAGCCAACTTAGTATTAACTCTAGTATGGGAAGTGGGGAATAGATGTGAATTGAATTAATGATTAACTCCACAATGGGGGCGTTAGCTTAGTAAAGTTTCACAGGGTGATTCCTGGGCCTCAAAGGGTGGGTTCTGGCAAGGCTGTGTGGAGAAGGAAGAGAAAAGGCCCAGAATTACAGCAGAAGGGCTGCAGAAAGATGCATGACTGGTCTGCTCAGCATGGACAGGGGCAGCCAGAGAAAGCAGGAGCTGCCGGTGGGAGTGTGACTGCAGGGCTGGCAGCTGGGGCGTTTCAGCTCCAGGTGTCTGAGCCACTGATGTGCTCTCTCCATGAATCTGTTCAGCAGGTGGATTGAAGCAGGGAGCTCAAGTCCGGGCGTGGAGTCCAGAGTTGAAGCAGTCGGGTCCCCCCTGGGGTGATGACTAAGAGAAAGAGATTTGAGACGCATGAAGGCAGAGGACAATGAATTGTTTTACTGCCTGAATATAAGGGAGACAGAAGCAAAGATGGGTCCCAAGAACAAGCACTAAGGCAGAGGCCTGGGATG
>NW_003852417.1:7021366-7021811 GCF_000181295.1 Otolemur garnettii
AGGTGAGCAGCCCGTGCCCCCAGGAGAGAATGCACATTCTACAAGCAAAGACCCTCAGGGTTGTCCCAGCCCTTGCTACTTACTCCCAATGTGACATCAGGCAAGTGACTAACTTCCCTGCCCTGGGTTCCTAAACTGCCAAGTGGGAATACCAACCTCACAGCTTTTTGTGAAGCCTAAATTAGAAATAGTACATCAGAAGCTTAGCATGGTCCCTGTCACCGTCACGGGACTGTAAGACACACATGGTCCCTGTCACCCTCACGGGGCTGTAAACACAGACATGGTCCCTGCCACCCTCACGGGGCTACAAAGCACCAAGTACTGCTGGTGGCAGGATCAGCGCTGGAGCCAGGGCCAGGCATGAACTGGCACAGAGACCCGGTGGCAGGGAGGGGAGGAGGCAGGAGGAGCTCCACTTGCGTCCACCCAGGTCTGGCACTCT
>NW_003852417.1:7021831-7046866 GCF_000181295.1 Otolemur garnettii
CCACCCAGGTCTGGCACTCTCGCCCACCCAGGTCTGGCACTCTCGCCCTGCTCTCAAAGTCCCTGGTGCAGGGAACACGCCCAGGCATGAAGGAGCCACACCATCTCAAAGCATGCCCACCCTTCTCCATCAGCCTGGCCCCAGCCCCCAGGCCTTCTCTCCAGGGACCTAAGTACTAAACTGAGGACATGTTTCTGATGACCAGGGAAGCAGATGGTGTCAGGCTCTGCCCGGGGCGGCATTCATCATGCCTCTCCCCCATGAGGGCCACCCGCACCCCAGTCCCAAGTTAAGTGCCAACTCCCGCTCCACCCACAGTCAGGCTGAAGATGATTGGGCTCAAGAACCAGAGCCGCACCCAGACCCCAGCTGTGCCCCGGCTCCGACCTGGGCCCGGTTCTGACAGGCAGCTGCTTCCTGACTCCTCAGACTGCTCCCTGCACGTGGCTCCTTCTATCTCCATTCCCTGCCCGGCCTCTGTCTCTGCATTCAGGAAACGCCATGAATCCTACACCAATTAGACCTGCCCGCACATGAGGCTTCAGCTGCACGCGAGCTCCCAACTGGGCGAGCCCTGGGCACTTAGGGCGCTGTGGTGAGTGTGCCACAGGGAGGGAGGAACCCAGGGTCCAGGCCAAGCACTGGGCACTTAGGGCACTGTGGTGAGTGTGCCACAGGGAGGGAGGAGCCCAGGGCCCAGGCCCACAGGCCCCCTTAAAGGAAGTAATGCCCAAGTTGGATCTCCAGGGGAGGGGAGGAGTCCGCCAGGTGAAGAGAGTTCACAGGCAGGGCAGGAAGATGAGGAGAGGACTGAGAGTATAGGGTCAGGAGCTGCTCGGCACAGACCCAGACTGCTGCCTCTGCACTGACTCCATCCAGGACCCTGGGCCAGCCACAGCCCTGCCACCTGTACCCACGGCTCCCAGAAGCCTGTCAGCTGCTTGCCAAGAGCCCAGACGTCAGCACTCCCAGCCTCCTAGCGGCAGCTTCAGCCACCTGCCGGGCCACCACTGGAGCCTGCCAGCTTCCCACGTGCTGCCACCTGCTGTGCTGCCTCCTTCAGCTGGTCACTATCCTTTCTGGGCTGGCTCCCATGTCCTACAGCCTAGAGGACCCTGCTATTCAGACAGTGGTCAGTGACTCACTCACTCTGGGGGCTCAAGCCACCTGGCATGGCCACTCCAGCAAGGAGACCGAGCTATTGGGGGTTTCTGACAGGCTGTAAACAGCCCCCCTCCTAGGATGCCAGAACCATAGGCCTGTGAATCTAGAATAGGAGCTGCAAGGCCATTTTTTCTCTGAAATGGGCTAAATTCCCAGCCAAGAGGAGAAGGGCAGCCCGAAGGAGGCACGATGGATCCACAGAGCTCCTTCGGGGGCTGCTGCCAGACAATGGAGACGAGTGCCGCTGCCTCCCAGCGCGGGGACCGCAGGCCGGACACACGGCCTGTGCTTCTGCTGCCGAGCCAGGGGAGCTCCCAGGGGCCTTGTAAACAAGCCAGTGACAGAGCCACGCAGCGCAGCGAGCCCCTGGGGAGCCCACAAAGAGAGGTTGACAAAAGCTGCTACATACCTTTGTCCACGCGTATGTGACAAGCCCAGATAAGCCCACTACGGCCCACACAGCCTATCCTAGTCCCAGGCCTTTCCTCTCTGGACCTCAGTTCTGTCCATCTGTGATTATCCCCAAATCTAGTTTCTTCCACCACTTGGGGTCTCTGTGACTTGTCCCCCATTTCAGCTCAGCTGTGTTACCCTGGAGCCATCCTGACCCTTGCCCCAAACACAGACCACCCTCCTATTTCTTTTTCATCCTTTCTTCCTTCCTGCCTCCAGACTAATTTTCTGCTATGGGTCCAAAGTCCTTTAGCCAAACCCACGAGGCTTCAAAATTAAACATGTTCCTGACTTTAGAAAGGACTGTCAGGCACATAATGTATATCACGTGACCACCAGCAGGGTCTCGGGCGGCATCCCACCCCCACCCCCCGACACAGGGCACATTCAATGTATATCATGTGACCACCAGCAGGGTCTCGGGCGGCATCCCACCCCCGACACAGGGCACATTCAATGTATATCATGTGACCACCAGCAGGGTCTCAGGCAGCATCCCACCCCTGACACAGGGCACATTCTGCACCAACACATTTGAACACAGGAAGGGGATAAAGATTACTTTGCTCACATCACAAAAACAATCAGGACCACAGATGACAGTTTGTGATGCTGCAGCACACAGCGATGGTCTCCGCAGCATGGGGTGGGTCGCACTCCTGCAGTCAGGCCGCAGAACAATGTGGATGAGAGGGTTTGTACAAATATGGCTGGTGGCAGTGTGACAGGCACACAGGCCTCAGACTGGGCACCTGGACCCAGCTTGCTTCAGGGTTCCCAGCTGCACCTGTCAACCAGTTTTATAACCTAAGCCTCAGTTCTGCTGTCTGTAAACAGAGATCCTGGTGGCCCTCACAGGGCTGCAAGGATGACATGAGACCAAGATGAAAGGAGGAGGGAGGGAGAGCTGGAAGTGGAAGGAAGGGGAGCAGGGATTCCACTCCTCTGGGCCTGAACAGCCCTGGCTTCCTCCACACCAGAGGGTCAAGGATCTATGTGTCTGAATTCTCCCCCATGCGCTCAGCCCCTCAGGATACATACTGGGCTTTCTCTCTCCATTTCCCAGTACCTAGCAGAGAGTCTTGTAAACAGTAGGTCTCAATAAATGTTTGTTGTGTGAATGATGAGAGGATGGATTGTTGAGGGTGCACAATTATTTGGTGGCTGAACAATGAAGACATCCCACATCTATAGATCCCTGACACAGTGGCCTCTTGTTTGGCTGTCTGTTCTCCAAGCAGCCACCCTAGCCTGTCATAACTACCGTGATAACAGCCGCAAACCAGCTGCAGATTAGTCAGTGACCTGAACAGAATCGTGTATGGGGAGCCAGCCAGGTGAAATGTGTGTGGGGTTTCCAGACACGCTGGCATTTCATGAAGGTGTGAGAGAGAGGAGGCAAGTTGCAGATGGCTGGCAGGGGCCCAGGATTCTGAGTTAGACGCATCTGTTTGTGAATTTCACCTCTGCCACTTACCAGCTGTGGCTTTGGAGCAAGAAACCCAACCCTCCAAGGGCCTCAGTTTCCTCTTTTATATGAAAACAATAATACAACCTGCCTCTGAGAGCTGTTGTACATATTAAGATCACAAAGTAAGCATCCAGAAAGAAGCTGTTATTAGGATACATTGTAAACAACTGCTTTTTAGAGCAAGATACAGTATCATACCATCATCATAATTAGGCTAATAGCTTTAATACATATTGCAATTAAAGCACCTATATTTGTCTCAGGCATTTTATCACACATCACTCGATACTATCCTGAGTGTCACGGTGGGACTTCTGTCAAGTCGGTGATTGACAGATGGCAGGCACCAATTAAGGAGCAGCCCACATTTGTCTTTCTTGCTTCTTTCTAGAAGTATTCTTTCCTTCCTCTCAAAATATTCATAGCCTACCTGTTTTTTGCAAGAGCCCATTAAAATGAGACCTTCCTCATAAAAACTTTCTTTCTTGCCCCGCGGTTGTAAGTGATCTCTCCTGCCTCCGTGCCTCCTATAAGGCCCTGAGCACATATTACAGTGGTGGCATCCTCAGCTCCCCTATGAGCATCTTCAGCGTGGAGGCCAGGTTTTGCTCTCTTCTGTCTCTCTAGCGCTCAGCACAGAGACTGACACTTAAAATATCCCCAGCAACTAAGTGATTCCTTTATATAAAGTTGTGAAGAGAAAAAAACAAACAAAAAAGACTGCTCAGGACATTTATGTACTGAGACCACATCAGTGGTCTATAGATACCAAAGCCTTTTCCAGGACTTCCCAGGCATAGAGATTGCTGATGGCACCAGCCTCCCAATCCTAGACTTCTAAATACTCCTCCCTCAAGTTCTACCCAAGGACACAACCCGCAGTAGAGGCTGGCAGGGTGACATGGTGGCTCTCATCTCCCACCTTCCCTCCACAGCCATCCCCTCCCCACTCTGCAAAAGAAAGATGTGCCCCTCCCATACCTCAAATCTCTCCAAGCTGCTTTGCCTCTGGAGCACAGGAGAGGGGACTTTCTGCCCCCTCGGGTCCAGCTCCCAGACTCATGAACTACCCTGACCATCCAAGACACAACTTCCAATGACATTTACAGCTCATATTTTGTTAATAGGTATAAAAATTTGGAATCCATGTATTTGGGACTGGTAAATTACAGGGGAAAAATAATTGTGTGTGTAATTCACTACCGAAAACAATGTTAACACATAGCTTTAACAGATAGAGGAATTTAAAAATTTAAATTTCAAATGATGAGCATATTTTTGATGTAGGAATGTTGGATAGAGTGATTAATAAGCACCTTTTAAGTGTAAAAACATATTAATTTAGAATTCTGAAGGGGAAGAGGAAGGGAAATTCAAAGTCAAGGAGAAAAAGGAATCATGTAAATTTGCAACTATTAAAAAGTAATTTTTAAATGGATGATGGCATGTATAAAATAGCTATTGCTTTTACATTGTGTTATATACAATGTACATTGTATACATACATTGTATTAAATATGTACATATATTAAATATGTACATTTAATATATATCACAATTTACATTGTGTTATATATTAAAGAAAGGGGTGGAGCATTTTCATTATAAAATACTGCTAGTTTACAGGAAGCCAGAAATTATGTCATTTGTAGCCCTTTTAAGCATGATTAAAGTGTTTAGAAGCAACTTCAAGAAGGAAGTATATTGGTTTTAAAATTATTTTAGGGTATGCCCTGTTCCTCTTATCTGGACTTCTACATTTTAATAAGCAAATGGTCTGCTGAAATCTGAGATAGCAAAGGTAGCAAGTCAAAGTATTAATGTTCATGAGTAGAGGGCAGGGCAGGGGGGACTTCAGGGTGCCAGGTTCCAGCCCCAATTCTGTCTCGAAGTCATTGTGTGACCTTGAACAGCCCTTTTCCTCCTCTGAGCCTCAGTTTACCCACAGGACAGAGGAAGTTCTGTAAGCCTCATCACAGGTTTAAAATATTTCATAGCTTAATTTCTAGAAAGCAGCACCAGCTCAGAGAGGCAGAAAGAACCCCAAATGAACTAATCTGAATTAAATGCCCAACAAAACTCTCTCAAGGTGTGGGCGCTCCGCAGAAAGAATAAAAGAGGCCTGGTCTAGTGACCGCAGGGGCCACACATTTGCCCTAGGGCAAACTGGATAATGAATGAGTAAAAAGAGCAGAGAAAAGAAGCATCTCTCCTTCCTGAGTGCTTCTTCCAACCCAGGAAGTAACAATGAAGGCGCTTTTACTGGACTCCCTGCAATTAAAAAAGAAGGGGTGGAGCCACCAGATTTTCTGAAGTGTTATGATGAAATAAGTGGTGTCCCCCAAAACAACTCTGACAAGTGCTTTGTCATGGAGGTCAAAAATCCTGTCCCCACTGGGCTCTTTAATCCAATGCGTAGACACACTGTTGAGAAGTGCCCTACACTGGGACACTTCTGATTTCTGGGATGTCACTGATTCCAGACATGGGACAGCTTCTCCTGGCACAGCCTCACAGAGCTATGCTTAGCTCTTTACACACTCTTTCCATCTTTTCAGCAAACCCTGAGCAAGTGGTCATCCATTCCATAGGTGAGGAAATGTGTGTCTGGAGAGGTCAGCTGAGATGCCCAAGGGTGCTCAGCTAGTATCACAGGGTCAGTGTAGATGCCACATCCGCTGGTCTCTGACGCCTAGGAGGCAGAAGATCTGGGTGCAGCAAAGTTCTGCCTGCTGTCCACTGGGGTGGCGGGGGAGGGACTGACAATGAGGAAGGCCACTGCGACGGCCTACTTTATAAGCTTCATCCTAACAGCCACCCTTTTAAGTAGGACTGTCCTCACACCCACTTTGCAGATGAGGAAACTGAGGCTCAGAGCACATTAATAACTTACATACACGAAATGAACCTGAACTCAAATCCTGCAAGGCTGTCACACTGTGTGCTGTGCACAGGTAAAGAGAACAGATGTTGAGAAGGTTTATCAATCGGCTTCTCTGTAGGTTTCAGACCAACATAGTGACACACTAGTCTTCCCCCTTCTGAGGAACCTCCAGGTTGGCCCACCTGCATCTGTGGTCAACCTGTGCTCTCCTCTTCGAAAGGCAGCCCTGCTGGGGACCCCGGATGTGTTCCCCAGAGCATCACTCACACAGCACCTTCGAGGAGCGCTCTGCACACCGAGCTCCACCGAACACCAGTGTTTTCACAAAACCTTGCTAGAGATTCCAGAAACAAAAGAAAATGGTTTTCTAGCCAAATGAATGTAGGCCTGGAATTATTATGCTGTTGAAGATTCAGAATGCCCATTAAGCCAGTAGAAGGCTTTTTAAAGGCGTGTTTAACTGAGGCACAGCCTCAGGCTGGGCTGTGTCGTCTGTTACGTCTGGCATCAAATAAATGACATCCATGCACAACTCCCCGTGTGTGTGATGTTGGGCTGCAGGAGGTCGCGGGAAGTGACGGTGCAGAATATGAACAGGAGGGAGCCAAGAGCAACTTCTGAGCAGGCACTAATATTTTAGGGGTGGGCCAAGGAAGACACCAGGAACAAGTCTGAGAAGAGCCTGGTGGAGACAGCATAGAAGAAATACACAGAACAGCAGAGATATGGAAGCCACAGGAAAAGATGTTTTCTTTTTTTTTTTTTCTAATTTATGTTTTATTTTGTTGTAGAGACAGAGTCTGACTTTATTGCCCTCGGTAGAGTGCCGTGGCATTACACAGCTCACAGCAACCTTCAACTCCGGGGCTTAGGCGATTCTCCTGCCTCAGCCTCCCGAGTAGCTGGGACCATAGGTACCCACCACAACGCCCAGCTATTTTTTGTTGCAGTTTGACCAGGGTGGGCTTGAACCCACCACCCTCAGTATATGGGGCTGGCGTGCTACCCGCTAAGCCATAGGCGCGGCCCTGAAAAGATGTTTTCAAAGATAGAAGACGCAGCCATAAGCGTTATCTGCTGCCAAAGGACCCAGAAGAAGAGACCTAGGCGAGAGCAGTGTGAGGGAGCTTTCTGCAGGGCCCTGAGTGAGGGGCAGCCCTATTAGGAGGGAATCTCAGCCCTTCTTCTGCCCTCTCCTGTTCTTCTTCCTCTCTCCCTCCCTTCCTGAACAATCCAGTCCTAACACACTGGCTGGGGCTGACCAAGGGGAGTTTCCTTCCAGTTGGGGGTGGGATGGGGTGGTGGAAGATCCACAGTGTCCAAATCAGGGATTTAGGAGCCAGAGACGGATGAGGACAGCACCCCCGTGAGCCAAGGGCAGGACGTGGAGCCTGAGCTGGGAGCAGCCACACAGCCCAACACAGCCCAGCATCTGGGAGGAAGCTGTGAGCTGCACATGGTGGGGTTACTGGCGGGCAGAGTGGATCAGGTAAGATTGTGGGAGTCAGGCTGCTCACCTTTAAAGAAGGGAGTTCCAAATATGGACAGGGAGAAGACAGGAACGGACCTCTGCGTGTTGGATTAGAATTATAGGTATTATGTGGATTTATGGATTTCAATATACAGCCTATCCCAAAAGGTAGTAAGCTCTATAAACTTCAGAGTATCAACACCACAGACTTACAAAACACACTATTTGAAAATTAATTATTTATGTGTCTTTTACATTTATTTAGTTTTGTAAATTTTGAACCACAGCTTTCATTTTTTATTGTTTGGGATTCATTGAGAGAACAAAGAATTAGGTTACACTGATGGCATTTGTTAGGTACTGTCTCTCTCATAATTGTGTCCTGCCCCCAAGAGGTGTGCCATACACTGTGACCCCTCCTCCCCCTCCCCTCTTGCCATTCCCCCATCCCACCCCTTGTATTAGCTCATCTATGCCTTCATATTAGAATTGAATACATTGGATTCTTGCTTTTCCATTCCTGTGATGCTTTACTAAGAAGAATGTATTCCACCTACACCCAGGTTAATACAAAAGATATGAAATCTCCATCTCTTATAATGGCTGAATGGTATTCCATGGTATACATATACCACAGCTTGTTAATCCATTCCTGAGTTAGTGGGCATTTAATTTGTTTCCACATTTTGGCAATTGTAAATTGATAAACAGTCTAGTGCACATGTTCTTATGATAAAATGATTTCTTTTTTCTTCTACGTAGATGCCCAGTAATGGCATTGCAGAATCAAATGGGAGGTCTAATTTGAGTTCTCTGAGGATTCTCCACACTTCCTTGGTTTGCAGTCCCACCAGCAGTGTAAAAGTGTTCCCTCTTCTCCACATCCACGCCAGCATCTGCGGCTGTGAACTACAACTTTTTTATTTTAATTTTTTCAGGCCCTCTGAAGATGGCAAACATTGACTGAAAATTAAAAACTGATTTCAAAATTAACAAAATTGTTCTTCTTAGCAAAGTATCACAGGAATGGAAGAAAAAGTATCCAATGTACGCACCCCTATTATGAAATTAATTTAAACCTTTTATATGAAAGCTATAACCTAATAACAACCTAAGGATACGGGAGGGGGGAGGGATGGGGAGGGGGGATTGGGTGGAGGGAGGGGGATTCAAGGGTTCACTTCTGAGGTTTATCTTACAAGGGTACAAGTGAATCTTTCTATGAGTAGAATATGAACGTTTTAACACAATAACTAAGAAAATGACATGAAGGCTATGTTAACCAGTTTGATGGAAGTGTTTTGGATTGTGTGTGACAACCCCACACTGTACCCCAGAAGTGCATTAATGTACATGGTTACCATTCAATAAAAAATAAAAAAAAATAAAAATTAACAAAATTTTTTACAAAAAGCTCCCGAAAGTCAAGAATGACCGGGGAACTGTTCCAGACTGAAGGAGACTTAAAGAGACATGACCAGCAGATGTATCATGTGACTCCGAACTGAAACCTTTGCTCTAAAAGACGTCGTTGGGACAATTGTCCAAGTGTAAATGGGATAGAGCAGTGGTTCTCAACCTTCCTTATGCTGCCGCCCTTTAATACAGTTCCTGTGGGTTGCGACCCACAGGTTGAGAACCTCTGGGATAGAGGATTAGAAGAGAGAAAAGCACAGGGTGAATTTCATGATTGTGCCTGTACTTGTGGTTGTGTGGAAGATCATCCTTGTCTGTAGGACATCACTCTAAAGCATTCGGGGGTGATGGGAACAGCAACATACTGTCAAACGATTCAATAAAACAAGTTATTTGTGCTACTTTTGCAACTTTTCTATAAATTTGAGATAATTTAAGATTGCTTTCAGGAAAATAAAAAGGAAGTTTTGACTCATAGGAGACTCTATCTCCTCACTTGTCATATCAGAGTGTTGACGTCATCAAGGACTACTGGGAGAATAACAGTGTCACCCAGGAAAACACTTGCAAACGGGAGACACTAGTTAGGGAGCATCTGGGGAGATGCTGGAAGATGGCCGAGCATCGAGCATCGGAAAGACCAGCTGCACCAAAGCAGGAAGGAACTCCTTGGCTCCAAGGAGAATGAGTGAGGTCAGGTGAAGGGTAGGTTTTACATCTGCTTGTTTTCTCTTGTCTTCCAAGGCAGGGCAGACACCCCAGTATTCGCAGTCCGAAGCCCGAAGCCCTGCTCTCACCTTCCCTTTTCCAGTGTCTGCTGACACTTACGAAGCCAGTTTAGAGCAGTGGCCTCAGCCCAGCTGTCAGGCTCGCCAGGCAGCCTTGCAGAAAACAACTTGCTTTCCATGGAGAAGGTCTTCATGTTCTTGGTAATGATGAAGATGGCTTTGTTGTAAAAATCCAAAACACCAAGGAAAGCAACTTACCAGAAAAAAAAAAAAATGTTCAGGATAGCTGACGAGTTGCACAGAAGGAAGAGACTGTGCTTGTATTCCCTGGTATCTTCTGAATTTAAAATCATGTGACTGTCAGTGATTGTCAATGAAGACAAGAGGCAATGCGCCACCCAGAGGACACTGGCAATATCTGGTGACAATTTTGGTTGTCGCAGCTGGGGGAAGAGTCTCACTGGCCCCTACTGGATAGAGGCCGAGGATGTTACTCAGTACTCTATCAGGCACAGGACAGCCTCGCACAAGAAATAATTGCCCAGTGCAGAGCGTCAATAGTGCAAAGGTTACAAAACCCTCGAATTTAATATTTAACAGGAAATATCCACAAATTAAAAAATAAAATTCTTGGCCTGCTGTTTAGAATCAAAAAAATATATTCGTAGCGCAGATCATTGAGCAGACATCTGCTGACCTTTGAATGGCTTAAGCCGTATATAGGACAGAGGGCTGGAGTTCCTGATTATCAAGCCCAGCACGACTCAGAGAGCATTCAGTGCACACCCTGCCTGTTCTAATCAGGTTATTATAATTGGAGGGGGAGATAATATCCTTGAGGCAGAGACCCAGCAATTGGGGGTCAGAAGGCCAGAATTGGATCTTCGTTCTATTGAGTATGACTTTCACAGCTGACCAGAAATCACCATCCTTCCTCGTCTGTACAATGTGGTAAGTGTCCTCCAGTTGATGTTATCTGTTCCACTCCTTAGCTGGCCCTTTGTCGACCCACACACCACACACCAGGGCACAACCTAAAAGCAGATCTCAAAGGCCAGATCGCTTAGGTTTCCTCTGATCATCTTGCTCTTTAAAATTCCTATTCCCAAAATCTTTTTTGCAAACCCCAGCTGCAGAATCAGCTTCTAGTCCACCTGTTTGAGCCATGTTCTGCCTTACCAGCTGACCTTTGAATCCCCATGTTTCAAATGCTTTCAGTTTGGCCCTTGCTTAGAGAATCATTCTACTTTACTGATCCCTGTGCCCATGCAAAAACTGTCACCAGACTGGGGTCAATGCCAATTTAATTACTAAATCCCACTGAGGGGTGCGGGTCATTGCAAGATGATGATATGGAACCAATTTGTAAGCCCAACAATATGCCCCACAATGCAGGGGAAATTTTTTATGAGGACAACATCTTACTTTCTCTCCTATCTTTAGTGCCTGGTAGCAAGCCTTGTACATAACTGATGTTCAGTAAGTGCTCAGCAGTGTGGGGCAGGGGAGGATAAAATACTATGCCCACTCTCGGGGGCCTTATCATGCTACAGAGGATAAGGCAGGTCCACAAGCCACTGTGAGCTGTCAGGAAGTGGACTCACATGTGATGGGTGGACACACCCCCTTCAAGACTGCCTGACCAAGAGCCCCAGGGGTTCAGCACTTGGTCCTCCCTACATGCTGACGGGAGCAGATCCCAACTGGGTGTTACACTTCCATAATACCCACACAGAAGCATCTTTGGAAAGAGGAAATCAGGACTGAGATATTCCTACATCTACCTCCCACAGGAACAGCCAAGGAGATCAGAGATGCCGACCCTACAGAAGAGAAGACATGGGCTGAAAATATATTCTGTGACACCCTGGAGAGCTGGACGAGGATGAAAGGAGAGATTTCAGCTCAACAGAAATACGGACTTCCCAGTAGTTAGAGTCAGTGCACCCTGGGCCAGTCACATTGGCTCACATCTGTGATCCCACTACTTTGGGAGGCCGAGGTGGGAGGATCTCTTGAAGCCAAGAGTTTGAGTCAGTTCACAGCACTAAGGCTGGTCCACAGAAAAGTGTGTGTCTTTAGTCATGAACTAGTGATGATAAGGAAGGATGGCAGCACCACTAAAACTAACTCCACAGACAAATTCCACAGTAAACAAATGCCTATCCGCGGTCACATGAGCCTGGATTGCAGCTCACAACACACTGCGTGGAGTTACATGAGTCACCTAATGTCGCTGGGATTCTGTGCAGTCATCTAAAAGAGGGATAATTAAACCCACATGCATCAAAATGGAATAAGACGCATAAGCTCGCTTTGAAACATCATAAACTGAGCTGCAAAAGGCGTGGGTTTGCGCTGCCAATCTCTGTCCCTGCCAGCCACATCCCTGGCTCTGCGGCAGCTCCTCCCCCCAGAGTCCCATGCTGCTCGCATCTCAGAACCACCATCTGTGCATAAAGAAAATTGTCTTTTGGTGAGAGCACCATAGAGAGCTCTTGATTTAATGAACCTGGTGGGCCACTCCTGCTGTCTGTAGGAAGATCGTATTTTATTGAAACAAGGGACGACACAAACACAGGGCATGCTGAGCCCCTGTTTATTCCCTCTCCGGTCCTGGAAGTCATCAGGGGCAGGTGGAGCACACATGCCAGGGAGCATCACAGGACACAGCTGGGAGACTTATAGCCCACCGCAATGGGGGAGGAGGATGGGACTTTGAGTCAGAGGGCAGGAGAGGGAAATGGGGATCCCAGATCTGCCACTTGTTCTTGGGTGATTTGAGACTAATATCATAAGCTCTCTGAGGCTCAATGTTTTCAGCCACAAAATTGGGAAGATTATCAGAATCCTTCCCTTAGAGGTTGCTGGGAGGATTAAATGAGATAATGCTGGACACAGCCTCAGGAACAAGAGAGATAAGGGAGGCATGTGCTTCACTCCCCCAACTTCCCAGGAAACAAAAATGGTACAATTGTCAAACACAATAGGAGTCTCAAAAGTATAAGAAATCAGCCACATAATTCATGACATGTAGATGGGCTCAATTATCCTGTCACACGTATTAAAAAACTGCATTGTTTTCAGTTATAGAGAAAATATAAAGAAAAGGCCTAAGTACTTGCTTCTGAGCAAGGCTAAAAAGAATAATTCAGGGCTCAGGAAAAGGTAAATAAAACTGTGTCTTGGGAGGATTGGAACTGGAGACACAAAACTCACCTCCCTTGGGTAAAACACAAGTCTCTTCCAAATGTGTGGGTGACATGCTCTCACACACACACATCTGAACTCAGCTAGGTCTGAGAAGCTGGCCGAGGCAGCCTGGTGTAGGAGAAAGAACAAAGGCTTTGGAGCCCAAACTGCATTCTGGGCTTGGGGTTTTCTTCTTAGCTTTATGAGTCTGGGCAATCTGCTTTCTCCAATCCTCATAATTACTAATTTTCAAAGCTGTCATGAAGATTAAATTAAATCATATATGTAAATTGCCTAACCTAATGCCTGGCGCAGAGCAACTATCTCATCAATGGCAGTTTTAAACAGTAGCTGTTCTCTGCATTAACGCCCGTGATGGCATTTAAGTGCTACTCACACCTTGGAGGAGGTCAGGCCCATGTGGGCTGACATCTCCAACAGCACTGGGACATGGTGATGGGGGTACAAACCCACAGTACCTATATCCCAGTCCTGTGCTCCATTCACCTGTTTGGTGGTGAGTTTTGCCCCTGAGAGAAGTTCATCAAGTGGGGGAAACATTTGGACCATCTGGAACAAGCGGGAGCCCAGTGAGAGTGCTGGGCAAGGATGTCTTCCCCGCCAGCTCTGTGGGTGAAACGACCCAGGAGGAAACAGTCTCAGCGTGTTTTTATGGGAACCATTTGTTTACCAAATTCCTTCTTGAATCAGTTTTTATTTATCCACCTCCATCTTTTGTATCTCCACAGATGGAGATAAGCAAACTTCAAAGAAAAGTGTTACCTAATGGAACCGGCAGGAATACACACAGGTCAGGAGGGCAGGGAAGAAGAAGAAACGCACGGGTCCAACACGGAGCAGGACGGCGACCGTCAGCCCCTCCCAGGTGCACAGTCCAGATGCCAGGATGCCCCTCCAGACCTTAAAAGGAGAGCAGCCCAGCAAGGTGCCATCTGCTGGAAGTCAGACATCTCCAGTCCCAAGCAGCCCTGTGGTCAGCCCACATTCACAGGAGAGGTCCTCTGGGATTCTGGCCATGTTCCTGCCTTCTGGGTTACTGGCATCCTTTAGCATTTCTTCATAATATCACCTGCTGCAACTTTAAACTATTGAGAAAGTTTCAGAAAGTACATCTCAGCCAACGAGCTTGAAGGTTACCACTTGGAGTATCACCTATTATGCCATGTTATCACTAAACAGAAAATGGACTCGGTCAGGCTGCATGGAGTGATGAGATGCAAGCCCAGGCTGCCAACTGGGCTATTTATACTGGAGAAAGGCTATTGGAAAACCCATCTCAGTATCCAACCCAGCATGATCCTTTTATTTGCAATTATCTCCCAGTTTGGCATGAAATCCAAATAAATGTTTAGAAATGCTCAAACCTCCGGATGAAAGCTATAATTAATGTATCAATGATTTTCTTCTAAAGAGCACGCAATCAAAAAGAGAAGCCAGCATATTAGAGCAATTAATGGAAATTATAGAGAGTCACAAGGACAATGGGTTTGCATTCTGGTTTCAAACGTTTTCAGGATTTAGACATTGTCAGGTCAAAATTTGTTGTGTGCTGACACTCAAACTCTGATTAACATTCACAGTTTACAAAGGGCATTGCACATGCAGACTGAACTTTTCAAACTGTAAAATATAAAAGACAGGGACCTGCCACATGGAACTAGAAATCTGAACAATATGTGAACTGAGGACCAGGGAGAAGCTAAGTATTCAATCAAAGTGATGTGGTCAGGGAAGGGTCATTAGGCTAAGGTCAAGAGGAGAGACTCAGGAAGAAAGGAAATGAAACCAAGGTTACAAGCACACACAGGGCCCCCGCACCCAGCATTCAGCCCTAAGAAATGCACCAAGAAATGGCTTGTTGGGGACACAGCTGTTACCCACAAGCAACTTCAAATGTCCAATCTGTACAGTAAACTTCACTATCTGTCTCATGCATTACCAATCCTTGATGCTAAAATGGCCCTTCTCCTGGAAGGTGAGTAACTCAAGGGCAAGTTTTCATGTTTGTATTCTTATCCCTCAGCTCAGTCCCTGATAAAGAGCAGATGCCAAGAAAATGCTATGGAAGTATTTGGAAGTATGGAAGTATGTGATTAAGAACCAACTTCTCAGTCAGGAGCAGCAGTTCACACCTTTAATCCCAGCACTTTGGGAGACCAAAGTAGGAGAATCATTTAAGGTCAGCAATTCAAGACCAGCCTGACAACATAGCAAGACCTTGTCTCCACAAAAGAAATTTTAGGGAGCGGAGCAATATGGCCAAATAGAAACCTTCAGCAATCATCCTCTACACAAACATCAAATTCCACAGCTACCCCAAGAAGGAACAATCCATATATATGAAAGATATCTGCTCTTCTGTGTTTATTGCCACACGATTCACAATATACAAAATTTGGAATCAACCTAAATGTACATCAACAGATAAATGGATAAAGGAATTGTGGTACATAGACACAATGGGATAGTATATAGCCAGAGAAAGAATGAAATGCTTTTTGTAACAATATGGATGGAATTGGACATTATGTTAAATAAAATAAACCAAGTGCAGAAAGACAAATCTTGCAAGTTGTCACTCATACGTGGGAGCTAAATATTAAAAATAATTTCTCCCATGGAAGAGTAGAATTATGGTTACCGAGGGTTGGCAGAGGTGTTAGGGAGGGAGTAATAAAGTGGGGAGTGATAAAGGGGGGATGCAAGGATATAGTTAGATAGAATGAACAATATGTAATAGCACAACCGAGTAACTATAATCAACAGTAAGTTAGGGTATACTTTAAAATGACTAGAAGAGTGGAATTGAAGTGTTCCTAACACAAACAATTGTTCAATTCCTGAGGTGATAATCTTAATTATCCTGATTTGACTAATTTACATTGTATGCTTGTATAAAAACCTCACATGTACCCTATAAAGATATATAATTGTTGGGTACCCATAATAAATAAAAAAAAAATTAATGTAGAAAAAAAGCAGCCTGGCATGCTGGCACAGTCTTGTAGTCCCAGCTTCTCTGGAGGTTGAGGCAGGAAGATCCATTGAGCCCAGGAGTTTAAGGCTGCAGCAGGCTAGAATTGTGCCTGCATTTCAGCCTGGGTGACAACAGAGATTCTGTGTCTAAGGGGGAAAAAACTGACTTCTCACATCTATTTAATCTTTAGGCGGGACCTCCTTTTTGCATTTCTGGAAATGCATATGCATCTTTCAAGGTGGCCTGTACCTCCCCTCAGCCCAGAAACCTTCGTTAGCCGTTGTAGCCCACAGCCCACTGTCTTCCTCTAAGCTCCAAAATCACTTTCTGACCCATCTTTCCTTGGGTGTCTCCACATAGCCCGTAAGCTCCTGAGAATGAAGAGAATGTCTCTTTTGGCTTTGCATCTTTCACAACTAACTTTTATGGACTCAATTTTGTCCCTTCCAAAATTCATATGTTGAAGTCCTAACCTCCAGTACACCTCAAAATGTAACTGCATTTGGAGTTACTGATTTTGAGGAGATAGTTAAGGTTAAACAAGGAGGATGCTAATCCAATATAACTGGTATCTTCGTGAAAAATAGAAGGACCCCAGGAGTGCACCTGCACAGAGCAGAGGCTATGCGAGGACGCAGGGAGAGGTGGCTGTCTGCAAGCCAACAAAAGAGGCCTCAGGAGAAGTACCTTGATCTCCAACTTTACCCTCCAGAATCATGAGAAAATAAATTTCTGTTTATATCACCAGTCTGGGCTATTTTGTTATGAGAGCCCTAACAAACTTATATGTGAGGCACAGAAGGTAAAATCATCTGTCATTTATTCTCTCTCTCCCAACCAGAGGAGAGTAGAACATTCGGTGTATGTCTGTTAGGCCCAGCTGGTCTATACAGTTATGCAAGTCTAATGTTTTCTTTTTGATTATTCATCTGGTTGTTCTATTCGTTATGGAAACTGGGATATTGACATCTCCTACAAGCTAAGCGTCAAGTTAGCAAAAGGAAGGAAGTAATAAATATTAGTACAGAATAAATAAAATAGAGAAGAAAAAAGATAGAAAAAAATCAATGAAAACTGAGTTGTTTTTTGAAAAGATAAACAAAATTGGCAAACTCTTAGCTAGACTAAGAAAAAGAGAGAAGACTCAAATAAAATAAGAAATGAAAAAAGAAGACTTTAGAACTGATACCACAGAAATGAAAATTATCATAAGAATATTATGAACAAGTGTACATCAACAAATTAGATAACCTAGAAGAATTTGATAAATTTTTAGAAACATACCATCTACTAAAACTAAATTATAAAGAAATAGAGAATCCGGACAGATCAATAACAAATTAGGAAACTGAAGCAGAAATACAAAATCTCCCAACAAAGAAAATCCCAAGACCATATGTTTCCCTGATTAATTCTACTAAACAGTTAAGGAAGAATTAACATTGATCCTTTTAAAATTCTTCAAAATAATCAAAAATGAGAACTACTTCTCAAACTCATTTTATAAGGCCAGCATTATCTTGATAGCAAAGCCAAATAAAGGCACTACAAAAAAATTAAATCTTACAGGCCTATATCTCTAATGAACTTAGATGCATAGATGCAAAAATTCTCAATAAAATACTAGGAAATCAAATTTAATGGCATATTAAATGATCATACATCATGGCCAAGTGGGATTTATTCCTGGTATGCAAGGATGGTTCAACATGTGTGAATCAACAAATATGACAACATATTAAGAAGATATAGGATGAATATCATGTGATTATATCAATAGATGCAGAAAAATAGGATTTGACAAAATTTAACAACTTCATGATAAAAACACTCAACAAACTTCTATATAAAAGTTATAGAAGGAATTCACCTCAACAAAATAAACACCATACAAGCTATATTTGCTAATTATCTGCAATTTGTTGATTATTTCACAATGTATACAAATATCGAAACATTTAATTATATACCTTAAATACACACAATGTTATGTTATTGATATCTCAAGAAAACTGTTGTTAAAATTAAGCAAATAAAAGTCATATATGAAAAGCTTAGAGTTAATGTTATGCTTATCAATGAAAAGTTAAAACCTTTTCCTTTAAGACTAGGATCAAGGTAAGAATACCCTCTTGCCATTTCTATTCAACCATTCTGAAATAACTAGACAGAGCAATTAGGCAAGAAAAAGAAATAAAAAAAATCAATTCAAAAACAGAGAATTAAGAGTATCTCTACAGATGACATAATCTTATTAAAAAAAACTAAAGACTCTACAAAAAAAGAGAAACTGCTAAAACTAATAAGTTCAGCAAAGTTGCAAGCTACAAAATCAACATGAAAAATAAGTTGTGTTTCTGTATACATTCTGTACTAAGGAAATTAAGAAAACAATTCCATTTACAATAGTACAAAAAAGAGTAAAATACTTAGTGATAAACTTATCCAAGAAAGCAAAAGACTTGTACAATGAAAACTACAACCTATTGATCAAAGATATTAAAGAAGATATAAATTAATGGAAAGGACATCTTATGTTTATTTATTGAAAGACTTTATATTGTTAAATTTTCCATACACAGAGCAATCTACAGATTCAGTGCAATCCCTATCAAAATTCCAATGGCCATTTTTATGAAAATAGAAAATCCTAAAATTCATATGGAACTATAAAAGACCCTGAATAGTCAGAGCAATCTTGAGAAAGAACAAAGCTGAAGGCCTCACACTTCCTGGTTTTAAAATACATTACAAAGCTACAGTAATCTAAACAGCATGTTATTGTCATACAGATAGACACAAACACCAATGGAACAGAATATAGAGCCTAGAAATAAACCCACATGTATATGGTCAATCAATTTTTAACAAGGATGCCAAGACTACCAAACAAGGAAAAGATAGTCTCTCCAACAAATGGTGCTGGTAAAACTAGACAGCCACATGCAAAAAAAATTATTCCTTATCTCACACCATACCCAAAATTCAACTCAAAATAGACTAAAGATTTAAATGTAAGACCTAAAACTGTAAAACTGCTAGAAGAAAACAATGGGGAAAACTTCATGACATTGGTCTTGTCAATGATTTCTTAGATTTGATACTAAAAGCTCAGACAACAAAAATGAAACAAACAAAGGGGACTGTATCAATCTAAAAAGATCCCATGGCAGCATCTGTGGCTCAAAGGAGTAGGGCGCCAGCCCCATATACCAGATGTGGCAGGTTCAAACCTGGCCCCAGCCAAAAAAAAAAAAAGATCCCACATGGCAAAGGAAGTAATCAATAGGCAACCTATAAAACAAGAGACTGCATTTGTAAACATACATGTAATAAGGGGTTAATATCCAAAATACACAAGGAACTCATAATAGTAAAAAAAAAAAAAAAAAAAATATAATTTAAAAATGGGCCAAGGACTTGAACAGATATTTCTCCAAAGAAGATGTATAAAAATGGTCAGCATGTGCATAAAAAGATGAAAACCTCACTAATCATTAGGGATATGCAAATTAAAACCACAACAAGAGCCTCACTTCAATCAGTAAGGATATTTTTGAAAGCTCACATCTATTAGAATGAATATTATCAAAAATAATAACAAGTGGTTGCCAGGAATGTGGAGAAAAAGGAATTCTTATACACTGTTGATGGAAATGTGAAATTGTGCAGCTACTATGGAAAACAGTATGGAGTTTCCTCCAAAAATTAAAAATTCAACTACCATATGATCCAGCAATCCCCTTTCTGAGTATACAAAGGGATATTCAAAGGAAATGAAATCAGTATATCAAACAAATATATCTGTAGTCCCATGTCCATGACAGCATTATTCACAATAGCCAAGTTATCTATCAACAGATAAATGGATAAAGAGAATGTGATATGTATACAATAGAATATCATTCATCTTAAAGAGAAATTCTACCATCTACAACAATGTGGATGAGCCTAGAGGATGTTAAACTAAGTGAAATAAGTCAGTCATAGAAAGATAAATACCGCATGGTTCCACTTCTATAAGGTATCTAAGATAATCAAGCTCACAGAAACAGAGAAGAGAATGGAGGTTCTCAGGTGTGGGGGAGAGGGGAAAGTGGGAAGTTACTACTATCCAACAGATAGGAAGTTTCCATCATAGAAGATGATTGAGTTTAGGGATCCACTGAATAACATTGAGTCTATAGTTAAGAATACAGCATTGTACATTTAAAAATTCATTAAAAAGGTACATCTTACAGTAAGTGTTAGCAGGCACAATAAGAACAAACAGGTAAATATCTATCTATCTATCTATCTATCTATAATGAAGAAAATCTTGAATCCCAATTTGAAATTAATGGAGAAAAACACACAAATGAAAGGATTTGAAAGTCAAAAAAGAAAGAAGGAAGTAGATCTAGCTGCTAAGTTCCATAATTTAATAAGCACATAGACTAAATTCTAGAGTTACTCCTAGAATTGGTCTAATTATGAACAGAATGAAACAGAATAATCTAAAGTTAATGGACTTTGGAACTGAGACCTGGATTTGAACTGTACCTCTGCCCTCTACCCGCTGTGTAGCCTCAGGCAGGTCACTTGAATTCCATGACCCTGGTTTTCTAATATCTTCCTCATATCTGAAGCATCTGCTTACCTCGTCTTAGCCTGGACTGTTGTGAGTACTGATGAGTTTGTGTGAGTGAAACTTTTGTCATGATTTGCATATCATAGACCCCAAATTAAATCACAGCGACAAGTAAGAAGGCATCCAAAGTGGGAAGGAAGGAAGACATAGATTTTGGAAACACTCAGGAAGATAAGTATATGCTTCCTTGGAAGCTTCCAGATCTAACTCTCTACTGAAGACTTCATCGACTCCAGGATGAGAAGCAAAAGCAAAGAACCCCAAACTGCGCTGTGCCACCCACTCACCGAAGGTTTGAATCAAGTCCATTCCTGGGCAGAGGTAATGTGCTATTTGCCTTTTGAAACTCAATGACAATTAAGTGGAAGTTTTAACAACCCATATTCACCTGATAGCAGTAGTTAGCTAGAAGGAGGAGGAAGAGGAGTCATACCCACTCAGACTTGCTTTTCTAAACGACATGCTTGCCCCGGCATGAGAAAGAGGGCATTTCCCTGGTTCCTGAAAATTCTGGGCACAATCTCTTTTTCTACCTGTATTAATCAAATTTCTGTTGCTTATAACAGAATACTTGCAACTGGGTAAATTGTAAAACAAAGAATTTATTTTTTACAGACAAGGAGGCTGAGAAGTCCAAGACGAAGGGGTGGCATCTGGTGAGAGCCTTCTTGCTGGTGGGGACACAGGACATCACATGGTGTGAAGACTGAGGTTGCTAGCTTGGTTCTCTCTTGCTCTTCTTGTGAAGTCACCTATCTCATGCACATGAGACCCTGTTAATCTATTATTCCATGAAAGGATTAATGCATTCATGAGGGCAGACCCCTATTAAAGGCCTTGCCTCTAAATACTGGGCATTAAATTTCAACATGATTTTTGGAGGAGACGAACATTCAAACCACAACGGGAAAGGAACACGAGGACTTGCACATTTGGCTTCTTTGTGTCTGATTTGTCAAAGCCCCGTGCTGCAGAATGCTCAGGGCTCCCTAAAATAGCTCCTAGTTACCAACCTCAGCAGTGAAGCAGCTTTGGAAATTGCCAGGTTGCCCAGAGAAGAGATTCCCTCAGTCATGACAAAAGCTCTCAACACTTCATCCTGCAGTGATTACCATCAGAGACTCTTGAGTCATGCTAATGAGTTCTTTTTCTGAAAGATCTCCATCTTTCAGATCACTGAGCTCTAAAGTCAGGCTCCCTGGGAACTGTGGATCTTATCCTGGTTTCAGTCAGGCTCAGAAAAAAAAGAAAAGAAAATAGATCTGGAAATGATAGCAAAAATGGCAAATGACACTATTAAAACAACTTTTCACATTTCAAAAGCCAGGAGATTTTTCTCACCTCCTCATCTCTGCAAATCTTCAGGCATATTGAGAGATAAAAATATATATATATAACTTTTCAAGGATAGTTTTTCTCTGTGACAACATCTAAATAAAACATTGGTGACAGACAGCAAAGACACACCAATGCTTGGTTCTATCTGTGAACGTCTGTGAAAAATGAGAGTAGATCAGCATCATGATAGAGAGAAGGGAGTCTTGCACATAATGGGAACTGGACTTATCTGCTTCTTGACCAAAGACCATTTTATGGTGTGTTACCTGCTGTCAAGACCCTCATCATAAATATGTCAGAATGGCAGGGGCCCTTGGAAGTATTCTTAACTTTAAGAATTAATTCATTTTTAAAAATACCTTCCCAGCAGCAGCTAGACTAATGTTAAACCAAATATCTGGGTATAACATAGCCTAGCCAAGTTGAGACATAAAATTAACCATCACATAAACCCTCAATGTCAGGGTCATCAGCACTCTCTCCTCTTTGTAACAATCAAATTACCTTCATCAACAAGCAAGAGAATAGAAACACAAGCTGTGGTTTTCATTTTCAGAATTATTCCTAGCACAATTTGATTAAGACTATAATTTGGTTAGAATAGAAGGAACATTCAGAGTTCATTCTGCATAAAAGAAAAAAATGGATGCTACCCCCATGGGAAGAGACTTGCTTCAGACTAAACTTTCTTAAGCCAGAGTTGGAGCCAGTTCTGACTCTAATCCTTCAACTGCCACTCATAGGCCTGGGCTTCTACTGATACTTGAACCTTATTTAAGTGTTGGCATTAGCCTTAGGAAACACTAAACTAACTCTAATAAATTAATATTAAATTATAAGAAAAAGAATTAATTCATTTTTAAAAGCAGAGCCCAGCTGTCTCCTGACTTGCTATCTCCCATGACCCACTGGCAGTATAGTTCTCATTATTTCTGTCAAGATGTCCCCCTCTAGGAGGAGCAAAGGACCAGGAAGAAAGCCTCGGCACTACCTCTCGGACCCCTCACCACTAGCCCCCAAGGCACAGCTGTTTCTTCAGATGTCTCCTGCTGACAGCCCTGAGCTGGCCATGAGGATGGGCCACAGCCCTTTTTGTGCATACAGAGTCCATCCTGGCCTCTCTTGTAACAAGAACAAAGCTCGAATACCCCACAATGAGACTAGAGGATGCCACAGCTCCTGCCCTAGACAGGCCAAGGCCAGGCCAGTTGCCTGCCATATGGCTAACCAGCATCTACTGGGAACACTAATTCCCTTCCACAAGATCTTTATCCTCCTTCATGTTGAGGAGTGTCCTTGTCCCATTCCCTCCATGGAAAATTCCATCCCTGCTCACTGCAGGGCACTTGTGTGCTCCCCAGGACCCCCACAACCATCACAGACTAGGCATCATTAGCACATTTGGCAATGCATGTACATGATCGTGCTGTTCAACACTCACTGAAAGAACAAAATGTAAAACCTGGAAGTACAATTCCTTTGGAAGAAGGAGGGGCGTCCTCCTCCCTGACCCTTAATCCCATGGCAGCCCCACAGAGGCCGTGACAGACTCCTTAAAAGTCATGGATCTACGCTCAAATTCTGCACTTTGCAGTTGGAAAAACTGAGAGGAAAAGGACAACACAAAATCACACAATAGGTTAACAGCAAAACGGTGGCAGACATGTGTAGCATTTTCCAAAGTTAGCCACCCAGAGCGATCCCATCTCATAAACTTCTTAGAACACAGCACCAAGAAGAAGGGTCTTTGTTCCCAGCCCAGAGACACAAGAGACCTACCCTCCTAGTAAGACTAACTCTTCAAATCAGTGATTCACAACAGGCAACAACTTCCCCCTCCCCTAGGGGACGTTTGGAAATGTCTTGAGACATTTTGCTTGTCATCCATGGGCGTTTAATGGGTAGCATCAGGTAAGCTGCTCCCCACACAAGACAACCCCACAACAAAGTGTTGTCCACGCCCGAGGTCAACAAGGTTGAGAAACCCTTCTTTAAATCAGAGCAGACTATGGAAAAAACGTCCAGCAGAAATAAGAATTTTCAGGGGGGACATTGATTTCTCCTGAATGATTAAGGGGGCTCATTTTTTCCCCAAATAACAGCATGAGCATCCCTCATCCTTTTTCTTCTGAAAGCAAGAACGATACATTTATCTCCCCTGTCTTTTCAGCTAAAGGTGAGGATTTAGAACAAAAAGATGTCACAAAAACCTTATCAAGAAAAAAGTGAATTGCATTGGTTCCATCTTTGTCCTCGAAGACTTTGTAGAGTAAATATGCAGGCAAACTAGGGTGAATATCCACACAAATTACTATCTGTCTGAATGTTTCTCTCTACTGGCTCAGGATGGTTCTCCGAAAGGGATTACTGCTTCAAAGAGTTATTTGTTTTAAGGCTCTAGAGATATTTTCTCATTACTTTCAAGAAGTTTTACCAGGGGAAACCTCCTCTAGCAGCGTATGAGAGTATCTGCCTCATGGCTCTTGCCAATATTTTCATATTGTCTTTAATCTTTGCTCATTTACCAAGTTTAAAAAAAATACTGAGCTTGTTGTTTTAATTGACTTTAAAAAGGCTAAGCTTTCGTCATCTGTTTATTGGCCATTTCTATCCATTCTGCAGTGAATTTCCTGCTCAGGTCTTGTGCTTGTTGACCATTGGCATTTTCGTGTTTTCTTACTGACTGATGTGAACATTGTTATACTTCACACATCTGAATTCTTTACCATTTCACTATAAACAGTTTTATAATTTCTTATCTTATTTCTCTCTTCAATTTTTTATGATGTGCTGGTAGTATTAAAGACTTTTTAAAATTCATACATAGTCAAATCTATGTAATTCTTTGTGATTTCTCTGATAGAGAGGGAGTTCTTCTTTAAATAATCAGACAAATATTTTCCTATTTTAACCTTGGTTTGTGTTTATAATTTTTCTAAATGTATAATTGCATAAATATTTAAACATTGTCAATACAAAGTATTAAGAGAAATGATAAGTACACTAGGAGTCACGTTACGGTATTGACATTTCTCATCTGAAAGTAAGTACATCTTCTCATTTGGGGTATGACTTATTGATGTACCCAGTAGACATTTTTAATAAAAAACAATTATGGGGGTAACACCTGTTGTACAGTGGTTACAGCACCAACCACATGCATTGAGAGTGATGGGTTTGAACCCAGCCCAGGCCAACTAAACATCAATGACAACTGTAACAAAAAAATAGCTGGGTGTTGTGGCAGGCACTTGTAGTCCCAGCTACTTGGGAGGCTGAGGCAAGAGAAT
>NW_003852417.1:7046968-7048901 GCF_000181295.1 Otolemur garnettii
TACAAAAGAGTATAAAGAATAACTCATCAAATTCTTCTGTATCTTAGTTTTGAAAAATAAAACAGTTATCAACAGAGGTGAAGGTGCCCGTGACCTTCAGGGTTGTATCTCCTCATCCTACTGTGAACAGCCACAATCCTGAATTTGTGTTTATCATTTCCATGCTTTTCTCTTCACTTTTATACTAAAGTATGTATTACTAAGCAAGACATAAGCTTTTTATGTTATATACATAGCCACACACACACATAGATACATGCATACATATTGTCTTCTTTTGTGACTCACTCTTTTTCACTTAATATTATATACGGAGAATCATCCATTTTGACGCAAATAATACCAATACATTATTTTGCACTGATGCATTACATATGTTTTAATAAACCATCTTGTCAATGGGCATTCTGGCTGTGCGTTTTCTACATATGGTCTGCTATTAATATTCTCGATCCTATCTCCCTAAGTAATTTACAAGTGTTAGTTCGAGAGTATTTTTAGAATTAGGCAAATGATTTTACAGTATATTAGGGTAAAGATATTTGAAAAATTCAGAAAATCAGAAAAATAAATCTCTTATGAATAATGATGAAGACTAACAGCAGATATTAAAACATCTTATGAAGCTAAAAAACTCAGAACAACTTGGTGCTGGTTCAGGAATAGACAGAACCACAGAATCGCTTAAAGATCTCAACTGTAAATTCAAATCCATATGAAAACATAGGCAATGTTAAGGGACATGTTGTAAACCAGTGACAAAAAGATGATTTAATCAACAATGTTTTGAGAATTGGACAGCCATTTGACAAACTAAAGATTCCTATCTTATTCCTATATAAAAATTAATTCCAATTAGATTAAAGATAAAAAAGAAGGAAGGAAAGAAGGAAGGAAAGGAGGGAGGGAGAAATGAGAAAACATAAATATAGAGGAAAAAAGAATATGTTTACTTTTTTTTTTTTTTTTGGAGATGGGATCTTGCTCTGTTGCCCAGGCTAGAGTACAGTGAGTACAGTGGCAAGATCATAGCTTACTGCAGCTTCTGACTCCTGGGCTCAAGTAATCTTCCTGACTCAGCTTCCCAAGTAGCTAGGACGATAGGCACATGCCACCAAACCCAGATCATTTTTATATTTTCTGTAGATATGGGGTCACATGCTGTTGTCCAGGCTGGTCTTGAACTTCTGGGCTCAAGCAGTCCTTACACCTCAGGCTCCCAAACTGCTGTGATCACAGGCATGAGCCACCACACTCAGCTAAGAATTATTTACAATTTCATTCTCTTGTAAAGCAAGTATAAAAATAAGAAATCATAAATGAAAATAGCAAAAAAAAACATATTTGGTAAAAACGTGTAACTATAATATTATCATAGAAAAAATAAAAAGCCTATCAAAAGACAAAGTTCTGTGTGGAGAAAGGTTTGCAACTCACACCACAGATACAAGGCTGATTTCCTTAATAGGCAAAGAGCTCTTAAAAACGTTAAATCCACAACAGAAAGCCAAGTAATAGATTTCAACCGACACACACAGACACAAATAAAATGGCCATTGAACATATAAAAATGGCTAACTGCCCTCACAGTGAAAGAAACCCTATAGATCCCTTCCTACTTGTCAGAATAGCAAGGATTTAATGATAGATATATCAAAAATATCAAAAAGCTGCTGTTGGAACATAAGTCTGGGTAATTTGATAGAATCTATCTACATTAAAATGCACATTCTCTTCAGACTAGTAATTCTATTTCAAAAAAAATTTTTTTTGATAAACTGATACAACTACACAAAAAGTTATCTACAAATGACCTAAATATGTTTTGATAGATATTAAGATGAAAGATTCATGCTAGAGCTCCATAATTGAATACTCAGGAGAATTTTTCAAATGACAATATATCCATGATAAATTATTAAATTTTAAAAAA
>NW_003852417.1:7049685-7062485 GCF_000181295.1 Otolemur garnettii
CGGTTCTTTGAGGCAGAGTGACTTTGAGCAGCCAGACCTCTTGATAATAAGCACTTCTATTCTAACAGCCTGTCCTCTAATAACTACCTCCATCAGACACGTGAGCCCTGGAGCTGGAAGCCTGTTACAGCCCCTCCCCTCCACTCCACGCCCAGAGCAAAAGTTGAAAAGATGAGAGCATTCCCTTCATCTGATCTGATACCAAAGTGTGGAGGTTTGGCATGGAACACGCAGGAGTCTGATCATGGAATATTTAAAACATTTTTAAAAGTCTGCTGAGCAGAATAGGACCTGGATTTTGCAAGGGGAAATAATGCAAACCAATACACCCTTTCTCCTAATAATGTGCCCTTTTAGCCATGATAATTGGGAGGAGGTTAAAGGTTAGAGAATATAAGGAGATCAGTTCATATAAAATTTTTGTGAAAAATGTCTCTCTGAGAGTCAGACTTGGACAGGGGCTTGGCATGAAACCTACCCCAAGGGAAAGACCTGGAGACACCTGGGACCTGGAGACACGAACACAGTGTGTGCTCCAATATCATCAGAGGCTGACTCCTGAGGGTCCAGTGAGCCAGCGTCCTGTCTGAAGTCACCCTCTGGTCTGAGGAGACTTTTATCAATCTGCAGCATCAGGCTGTCAGATGTCATCACCACTGCTGACCACACCCACCCGAAGTCAAGTTGTCTCCTGAGATCTTCCTTCATGATGCCTCTCCCTTTAAACAGGCTGGCCAAACTCTAATGACACCTCCGGCTCCCATCAGTGCTGATGGACAAGGTGCTGTCATATACATGGACGGCTCACCCGTGACTTCCTCGGTCTCTGTTTCATCAGGGAACAGAGCATTGTTCCGCTGTGGCTCAGAGCTTTTCATAAGAACGTTTAGGATCAATGCATCATAATTCAAACAAGCAGGGATGAAACTAAGCAGCCTTATTTATGGTCTACGATTAAACTGTAAATTGCACAAAGAGATTTCTAATTGTTTTCCCTCAAGATGGTTTTCTGCTACACGTTGTTTCCAGGCTCACACTACCAGGCTCCTAATGGTCTTCCGCACGCAGCTCGAACATTCAGTTCAACAAGCTTCCTTGCTGTGAACCTTCCTCTGTCAGTCATTTGCCTGACCCTGGGCATGCAGTGATGATAAGACACCATCTTCTAACAAAGTGTGTACGTCCCAGTTGGGAACACACAAAAACAAGCAAGTAAATACATCCTAGCATTGCCTGTACCAGGGGGAGAAGGCGCGAGCTACTGGTGTAATAACCAAGGGTGTGATCATTCAGGAGGGGGCGAGAGACTGAGGAGGGCAGAACACCTGTCTCTGTATCATACTTTTAAAGGTCACTTTAAAGGCATTTTCAAGGTATACCCAAGGAGAAAAGGCACTTAGGATGTAGGGCAAAGGCCCTGAGTTGTAGCTGCACTTGCTGAGGCTTAATGCTCAGAGCAGAAAGTGTCAGAAGATGATCCGTATTCCTACAGGCAATCAAATTTTATCCTATGGGCAACAGGGAGTGCTGAATAGGCTTCAGGCAAATAAGTAGCAAGGTCAGATGTGTGGTCTCCCTATGGAGGCTGGCAGGGAATTTGGGGGTAGCACTAATAGGAGGAGTGCGGAATTACTATTATGGACAAGAATGGGGACATCAATAAAGCTTCCCCAATACATGACTGTTCCAGAGCTCCTTCTTTTACTGCTAGAAATAAACAACACTTTGTCCTGCATCCATTCTTTCTTCTCGAAATTTCAAAGAAACTTGTTGACTTTGCCTCTTTGATCTTATCCAACATCTCTGAGAAATTGGGTGAGAAAAATAACACTTCCATTTGGCACTCACGGAGACTTTTCATCCTGTGTGTGGAGATGAAGCTCAAGGAGGACTTTGATCTCTGTCAATTGCACCCACTCTTTTCTTGGGAAAAGGGCCCTCTCCCTGGACCTTCTGGGTTGATGTAGGATTTGAAGACTATAGATCTGAGATACAGACTGCCAGGCTGTGCTGAAACATTTCCACAACATGGGCTTTCACTGTAAAAAAAAAAAAATTGGAGACCACACATGGAAAAAAAAATCCATAAAAGTAGATATAAATCGGTAGTTATCACATAACCCAGAGATGATAACTTTTAACATTTGGATATATGTCCATCTGCTCCTCTTGACCAGCTAACAAAATCAGGATGAAAGAGAATATATGGTTTTGCAGCCTAATAAATTTCAATTCTCCTAAAGATGGAGTGAGATGTGAGAAAATGGCTTCGTATAAGGAATGAAAGAAGCAAAAGGTATGACAATTTGTTATGAAGATCAAGTTCTGTGAAATGGAAACTTGCAGCCAAGGTCATCTCCGCTGTCACTTTCATAATCTCCTCTCAAGCAGCAAAAATGCAGTGGAGTTTGAAGCTATGGTTGGACTGACTGGGTGACCTCAGAATCCCCTTCAGATCCTGGATAATCTGACTATTAAACTCTGTAAAATGACAAAGTACCAGATTAATCTCAGAGGCTTTAAAACCCTGACCAAGTTTGGTTTTTCTGAAAAGAGAAAATGTAAAATTTCATTCCAGACCAAGATGAAATGAAAATCCAGTTTCAACCACTCACACTACTTGTGTGGCCTTAATCAAAACATTTAACTACTCTAAGCATCCCCTTCCTTGCCTGTAAAACGGAAAACGATATTTTCTTCCCTCATAAATGTTTGGGAATTTAAAAGAGATAATATGGAAGCCTGTCACCATCCTCACTATCACTTTCAGGCCCTTAAGAAACCAAGCAGACACCCTCACTCCTTTCTGAGGCCTCTGGTGGGATCCATCAGGGCCATCTTCGTGCCTCCTCTCCAAGGACACGGGACCTTGTTGTGCTAACCTGAGCCTCTGACCATCACCCCTGACATGACCCATGAAGCCACAGAACCTGAATTATGACCTGCTTAATTTATGAAGCTCTTCTCATCAGGAAAGAGCTCTAGACCCTATTTTACCTAATTATCCAATCAATTCCCAAGGCATTCGTGGCAGGTGTCTCCTTTCCTCTCCTGGCTTCTGCCGCCTCTGACACGGTCCTCAATCCCCACCTTGGGTTGCAATTCTCTTGCACAACTTAACACTCTAGCCAGTGGGGAGTACTTTGAAGGCAGAAGTGTGTCTTAGTCATCTCTCTGGACCTAGTGCCTCGCTCCAAAGATGAGGCACAGAATATATAGCTAATAAGAATTTGTAGAAAATGTGATGTTAACAAAAATTGAAACTTATTTGGCATGATTTTTAAAGCTATTATATTGACAAATCAGCAGCCCTTTTCTTACCTCTGTTTGATACACGATAAACAATGGAAGGCCTCCACCTGGTCCTGGATAGACGATGAGGAAGACAAGAAGAATAAACCCCACCCTCAGTCCACAAGCCAGACCCCATGCCCAGAAGTCAGTCCCATCACAGCATGAACACCTTGACCATGTCCCAGCCATAAAGAAGAACAGGGCTTTCTCCTTTAGTGATAATAGACTAAAAAGGCTCATAGCTGGAAGTCATCACTTTCTACATCAGAACTCCAGAACCATGACAGCCAATACTGCATCTTTAAGCTCAAGTATATCACATGCACCTAGAGACAGGTATTAGATCTGTGCTGGTGAGGACAGGCCTGAGTCCACAGAGATTCAACTTCAGAGCCATAGCCATTCCTAAATGCTCCCTCATGTCCAATTATAACCCCACTCCTGTTCAGAAACATAGTTCTTAATTGACCAACACTAAAAGCCCTCCCTAATTTGTGCAAGAAGAGGTCTAAAGGATAATCATTCTGGTTATCTATCACTCCAAATCTCAGGCTTTAAAAAACAATCGACCAATTGACAAAACATGTAAACATCCTAAATACCCACCAACCCAGGAATGGATTAACAAGCTGTGGTATATGTATACTAGGGGATACTATTCAACCATTAAAAAAGATGGAGACTTTACATCTTTTGTATTAACCTAGATGGAGGTGGAACACATTCTTCTTAGTGAAGCATCACAAAAATGGAGAAGCAAGAATCCTATGTACTCAATTCAAATGTGAAGGCAATAGATGATCTAATACAAGGGAGGGGTAGGGGAATGAGATATCGGGAAGAGGGGAGGTGAGAGGGGGATGGGGGGGTACAGTGTATGGCACATCTCTTAGGGGAGGGACACAATTACAAGAGGGACTTTGTCTATAACCACAATCAGTGTGATCTAATTCTTTTTACCCTCAGTGAAAAAAAAATCAACCATACAATTATATCTCATAATTTTATGGGTCAAGAGCTTGGGCAAGGCTCTGTTGGGTAAGGCTTTTGCTCCATTGAAGTCACTCAGCAGAACATAGCTGGTGGATGAACTGGTCTGGAGGACCCGATGGCTCCATCACATGTCTTGCATCCTGGTGTGGGTGATTAGAAGGCTGGCTCAGCTGGACTCATGGACTGAAAAATCTACGTGTGACCTTTCAACATGACTGTCTCAGGGTAGTCAGACTTCCACACTGTGGCCTGAAGCTCTCAGAAAGAGGATTCAAAGAGCCAGAAGGTACAAGCTCCCGGTTTCTTAGGAGCATCCCTGCCACACTCCCAAAGCCCATTGCTCACAAAGCAGATTCAATGACTGAGATATAAACCTGCCCCTGGATGAGAGGGCTGCCAAAGAAGTCACAGCCACCTTTCGTCCTCTAGATAGGAAGGGAACCTCATGAAAAAGTGGCTGACCTCTGCCCTAAATTACCTCTGTCTCTTGGTGTTCTCACACCTATGTTGATGATCCCTAGATCAACCAGTCATCTCTGGATCAAGCAATGAAAAAACCATTTTCCTTGTGCCCCAAACATCCCCAGGTCTCACTGGCCTGCAGGTTGCAATGGGGTCATATTAACTTTAATTTAGGATTTTGACTAGCATATGATCTCTACCTGTTGAGAGAGATAATTGTTGACTCTTCACCCTAGGTCTCCCCAAGTGATTTCTGAATTCCAGGGGATATCTTCAAGGGAGGTATGTTCAAGATGGTATGCTCAGGAGTAAGCCCAGGTTAGTTATGGGCCTCCTCACTCTTTATTAAGATTCTCAAGAGAGAAAACAGGTTTGCCATATTTACTTACTCAACATGAGTTTACAAGAACAGTCCAGTGTACCCAGCTAAAGCCTCCAGCTCAGCAGTCCACAGTCCTCTGGCTTTCCTAGCACCATGACCTTGTTATCCAAAGGTGCTACTCCAGGATACTATTCTGGGGAAGGCTGCTCACAACTCAGCCACATCCTTCTCCAGACCTTTTCTCTAGAGCAGTGGTTCTCAACCTGTGGGTCATGGCCCACAGGAACGGTACTAAAAGTCTGTGGCATTAGGAAGGTTGAGAACCACTGCTCTAGAGAAAGATGCATCATGGACCCAGAGGTCTCTATCCTTGTGATTATGGTCAGGAGACTTTCCTTCATAAGCCAAAATCATTCTGCTTGACCTGTCCTATGATTGCCCTCCATTCCTTCCATTGGTCTGAGTATAGGTTTGACCCAGGCCAGATGAGTCACATAACCCAATCTGACACTTTGGCCCCCACCTGGAAAGCCAGCCATGGCCATCCAGTCAGAGAGGCTGCCTCTTAGGCAGGCAGTATAACATCGTTTAGAGTCAGGCACCTCTGGCTTTGAAGCACAACTCACCCATCAACACCCTGGATGTGCCACCCTCAGGAAGTTTTTTAATGTTTCAGCCTTAATTTCCACATCTGTGAAATGAGGATAGTTCTATCTACCCAGCAGGGGAACTGCAAGACTTAAATTAAGATAAGATAATTTATTATAGAATCTGTCCCTCCTAAAAAAAGTACTCAAAAAAATGGTAGCTATCGATAAGATAAGGACAGCGGCAGTGGTGGTGGTGTCATCAGACCAATTTACCCAGTTGGGACCCTGAGTCATTCCCTGGGCCTGGTAGCTTGGCGTCACACAGTTTGTTCCTAGAGCCCCAGGCAGCTCTGTTTGCTCTCACAGGCTCCATGTCATTCATCCATTAACTCATTCACACAATGCTGTTGAGTCACTGCTATGAGCTGTGCACTAAATAGAGATGTGGCAGTGATGGACAGAGATGTGGTCTCTACCCTAATAGGTCCACTAGCTTCTCCAGTTCATTTCATGTTCGGAATAAGGACATAGCAGACTACCAGACTTACAAATATCAAAGCTGGCAGCCTGCTTCGGTTTTGCTCTTCCGTTCTCACTCTCGTTCCCTCCTCTACCAATTGACTTGAGCCAACACCCCACAAATCACGCCCAGTCCCCCTGGGTCCAGGCTTTGCCTCAGCCCATCCAGCCAGCACCCTGCACCCAGCAGCTCACTTCCTCCAACTTGGCAGCTAGGAGAATCATAACAGCTGCCATTTCTTACGTACCTCCAAAGCACTTTGCACACATCCTTTCATTCACACTCCTCCAGTGGGTAAATGCTTTGGGGCAGAGGGAAGTGAGGCTACAAGGAGGCACAAGGCTTGCCCAAGGTCGGCTAACAAGCAGCAGAGCCAGGGCTCAAACCCAGGTTTGAGAGACGGTCATGACTAAAGCTACACAGAGAGTTAATGGACAATTTCTCTCATTCTTTAAGGCGGTCACATACCCTTGGGAACATGGTAGTTTACGCGCATCTCCCTGTGGTGGGCATGGCAGTTAACTAGTAGGGAAGCAGCTATGTTCACAGTGGAGCAGAGGAGTGGGGTGAGCAGGGGGAGCCATGGAGCCCCCTTGGGTAGAGAACCGCAGTTACCCGGTGTGCCCCTCTGACCCCTTGAGACCCAGCTGGCCTGTGGTCGCCTGCAATCTCTCATTGTCTTCAAGCTTGTCTGGATGGGTCTCTGCATTCTACGATACTGCTCCCTGCCTAAGCCAATACCCAAGGGCGGGGTCTGCCTCCTGCTCTCTCCATCTCCCCATTAGACATCGTCTGGGTGCCCAAAGCTGGTGTCTGACTAGAACAGCAGCAGCCTTTTAACGCTTTTTGAATAAAAGTTAGGTTTTAGTTCTCCCCCTCCCCAGGATTGTTTGGAAGGAAAGAAATGTCTTATTCTATATCTCATGGAATTGGTACCTCCTTTGGCACCATTTGCAAAGAGTTCTAAAATTGAAAATTGTCATGGATTAAAATTGCCCTCTTCCGCATTTTTGATTCTGTCTCAGAATGTGATGAAGAACAGATGTTTATTACAGGTAGAGACTGTTTATACCAACATAACATATATAGACTCACGAAGCCATTTTCATCCATCACAACAAAAATCATAGTTTTTCCAAATTGGTGTGGATAGATTCAAAGCAAGGGAGGGGTCCGCTAAGGCATCCTTGGCAATGACTGATCAAGCAGTGTAACTACTGGCTTCTTCTGATGAGCAGAGGGTCACAGAGGACAGAGGGAGGCAAGCAAGGGCTCAGAACATCAGCATGTCCTTCTCAGCTGTCCAACTACCAGCTCTGCAGCCTGGCACAAGTGTCATGTCTCTGAGCTTTAGTTTTAACATCTGTAAAATGGTGACAAAAACGCAGACTGTAGGTCTACTGGTTAGACTGAAAACAAAAACTTACGTAAAACATGTAGCACAGTCAATAGTCCTACGTGGGTACTGTTATTCATGGGAAACACTAGACAATTGCTCTTTTTATGATCATAAAAGCAATGTAAAAAAAAAAAGCATAGCCATCATTAATCAATCATACAAGTGGTTGATTCCCAGTAAAATCAGTGTTAGAAATAGCCCAGAATATCTAGGGTGAACTCTGCCTTCCTACCTCTGAATTGCCCCCTGGGAGGCCCATCACACTTCCTCACTCTGCCTCTGTGAGGGAAAACGCAGGTACCAAAGCTCATCCTACAGCCGTTCACCCCGCATCTTGTGCTTCTGGTCATAGGAAGAGCTGTGCTGTGGCTCTCACACAGCAGCAAAGGTTCCTTATCAGGGGTGCCCCTCGCTCACCCCACTCATCCTCCCCTCTATTTCCTCCCCCTCTTAAAGGTCTGAGAAGTTGGGGCAGTACCTGTGGCTCAAGGGTGTAGGGCAGGCTGGAGGTGGCAGGTTCAAACCCAGCCCTAGCCAAAAACTACAAAAAAAAGAAGGTCTGAGAAGTTGGTTCATTCATGGTGTGGAATACTGGGACAATGTGAAACAAAACAATTATCCTCAAGGACCATAAACCACTTTGAAAGAGTTCCTTATGTAAAACTCGCTGGATTTGGTTACCGTAGTGGTTGATCTCATGTGTCATCGAGGCCAAGGGATGCCTAGATACTTGATCAAACACTATCCTGGATGTTTCTATGAGGGTGTTTGGGATGAAATTAACACTTCAATCGGTAGACAGAGTAAAGAAAGTACATTGCCCTCCTGAACGTGGCCTCATCCATTCAGATGAAGACTTGAGCAGAATAAAATGCTGATGTCCCATCCCCAGGGAAGAGAGAATTCTTCCCAATGGCAGCCTCAAACTAATGTCATTTTCCCTGACTTTGGACTTGAACTGAAACACCTTTCACACCATCAGCTCCTCCAGCTTGCCAATGCATCCTGCAGACCCTGGGGCTTGCAGCCTCCATAATCATGTTAGATAATTCCTTAGAATAAATCTCTTTACACACACATACATGTGTGCCCACACACACGATTGCTTCTGATTCTCTGAAGAACCCAGACTAATACAGTTGCTATGTATTGTTCTCGTCTTTTTATTAAAATCGGTACCTGAGTACCTTCTAGGCAGTAGCAGACTCACAGTGGGAAGCAGTTAGCTAAGTTAAGGTGCAGGTTCCATGTGTGATGAGTGTATGGCCAGGCTTTGTCCCTCCTCAGTCTGCCCTTCATCCCCAGCTGGTCAGACTAATGATGTCTGGCTGAAGCGTCACAGATAAGGAAGACAAAGTGACCAGCCCAGCTCTCCCCTACAGTGCACCGAGAGGAAGAAAAATAGTGAGTGTTCTCAGGGAGCTCAGCAGCTGGTCAGCCCGTGAGACATCAAGAGAAGATAACCTTGAAACTTAGGTCCCTTCAGCCTGGGAAGGACATTGGCCAGGCTGCACCTGGGCACCTTGTAGCAGGGACTATTCGCCAGCTATGCCAATAGCAGGATGAAGGGAATGGATGGAAGTGGGGAGAAACCACGTAGGCCAGCACAGCACTGCCAGGGATTGCTCTGGCGTCCTGTAGCTTTTCCTTCACTCAGTCACTCATTCACATACTCACTCAACACACGGTTATCGAGCCCCCTGACAGGACCTACAAACACTAACTCTGTTTATGGGTTGCGCCAGCTTTGGAGACACAAAGCCCACAGAGAGGGGACATCCTGACAACTGGCAGCATAGGCCAAGAACAGTGAGTGAGCTGTGTGCAAGGTTGTCGAGAGGAGGAAAAGAACATGCCCTGGGAAGATGTCAGTGAGATGAGCCATGCCACCAGAGCGGCCTCCTGGAGCTTCTCCTGGATTTGTAAAGAAGGGGCAGGGGTGGGCAGGTTGACCAGGAACAGGGGACACTTGTGTGGGGAGGCTGGGAGTGGAGGGTCACTGTTTCTCTCACTGGTGAAGAGTAAAAGGCAGTCATGCCAAGTATTTGGAGCCCAAAGTGGGAGAGCCTGCATCACACACAGGGCTGTGTGGAGCTAGTTTTGATACCAGACTCTCCAGAAACAATGTTTTTTTTGTTTTTTTTTTTTTTTAATATATACTAAGAGCTGCATTTTAGAAAAATCAGTCTGATGAGAGACCAATGTTAACCCAATTTTTTTATTTTTCTGCTCTTCCTATAAAATTATTTCTTTCCGTTTCTCTGCAAAGGTCCAGATGTTGAACATGAATGACTCTTTTTGTTTCTGAGACAGAGTCTCACTCTGTTGCCCAGGATAGAGGGCCATATAGCCTCAGCCTAGCTCACCGCAACCTCAAACTCTGGGGCTTAAGTACTCCTGCTGCCTCAGTCTCCTGAGTAGCTGGGACGACAAGCATCCACCACAATGCCTGGATAATTTTTCCCTTTTTTTATTACTTAAAAATGAAATTTATTTTTTTTTCCAATTCAGGTTAATGTGAGGGTACAAGCAACCAAGTGAAAATATGTGAATTTGTTAGGTAGAGTCCCTCTCATAGTTGTGTCCTGCACCCAAAAGGTGTGCCGTACACCCCTGTACTGTGCCCATTAAGTGGGAATACCCCAAAACCCCTCTTCCTTGTCTGCCCTGCATCTTCCCCTTTCCCCCAACTTGAATTGAATTGAGTTTTTCTCTTATGTGGGCATGAATTAGATCGTCTCCTGGCTTCATAGTGGTATTGAGTACATTGGATATTTGCTTTCCATTCTTGTGATACTTTACTGAGAACAATGTGTTTCAAATCCATCCAGGTTAACACAAAAGATGTAAAGTCATCTTTTATGGCTGAATAGTATCTTTTCATAGCTGAATAGTATCCCATGGTATACATATACCACAATTTGTTCATCTATTCCTGAATTGATGGGCATTTAGGCTGTTTCCACATCTTGATGATCATCAATTGAGCTGCAATAAACAATCTTGTGCGAATGTCCTTATGATAAAATGATTTCTTTTCTTGCAGGGTCAAATGGAAGGTCTATTTTGAGTTCTTTGAGGATTCTCCATACTTCTTTCCAAAGAGGCGATATTAATTTGCAGTCCCACCAATAGTATAAAAGTGTTCCTCTCTCTCCACACTGGTGCCAGCACCTATAACTCTGGGATTCTGTGACATGGGCTAATCTTACTGGAGGTAGGTGATATCTCAGGGTGTTTTTGATTTGTATTTCTCTTATGGTTAAAGATGGTGAGAATTTTTTCATATGTTTGTCAGCTATTCATCCATCCTCCTCAGAGAAGGTTCTGTTCATATCTGTTGCTCAGTGACAGATAGGATGGTTAGCCTTTTTTTGTTGTTTATTAATTTAACTTCTCTATAGATCCTACTTATCTACCCTTTGTCAGATTTGTAACATACAAATCTCTTTTCTCATTCTGAAAGTTGTCTATGTGCTTTGATCGTTGTGTCCTTAGCTGTATAGAAGCTTTTCAGCTGAATTAAGTCCCATTTGTTAATTTTTGGTGTTGTTGGAATTTCCATGGAATCCTTCTTCATAAAATCTTTCCCCAAGCCAACACCTTCAAGAACTTTTCCTACATTTTCTTCTAGGATTTTTATCATTTCATGCCTTAGATTTAAATCTTTTATCCATCTTGAATCAATTTTTGTAAGTGGTGAAAGGTGCAGGTCCAGTTTCAGTCTTTTACATGTGGTTATCCAGTTCTTCCAGCACCATTTATTGAATAGGGATTCTTTACCCCAGTGTATGCTTTTCTTTGATTTGTCAAAGATCAGATGGCTATAAGAGACTGTTTTCATCTCTTGGTTTTCTATTCAGTTTCAAATGTTTATGTCTCCACTTTTGTGCCAATATCATGCTGTTTTGATCACTGTGGACTTGAAATATAGCCTAAAGTCTGGTAGGGTGATGCCTCCAGCTCTATTTTTATTACTAAGAATTGCCTTTGCTATACAGAGTTGTTTCTGGCTCCACATGAAACGAAGAACTATTTTTTTCCAAATCTTCAAAGTATGGTGTTTGTATGTTGGTATTTTAATGGGGATTGCATTGAATCTGTAGATTGCTTTGGGAAGGATAGACATTTTAATGATGTTACTTCTTCCCAGCCAGGAGCATGGAATTTTTCTTTTCTTTTCCTTTCTTTTTTTAGAGACAGGGCTGCACTCTTGCTCAGGCTGGTCTTTAACTCCTGAGCCTCCTCAGCCTCTCAGATGCGGGAATTACAGGCATGAGCCACCATGTTGGTGAATGACTGTTAAAAGTGGCAGAAAAGGAGACAATGGGCACTTCTTTCCTCTTCCGTGGCAGAGTCTCAGGTTTACGTTTTATCTCTCCCACTTAATGGGAATTGCTTGAGACTAGCAGCTGTGGTTCACTGATGTGCCCTCTGGGTCTCTGTCCTGCATGGAGCATCTGCCTAGGGGAGCTGGCTACTTCTCTGTAGGCTTCCCTTGATGTTTCCTATAGCATCAGAGGATGGACCTTAGGACCACAGGACGGTAGCACTTGAAGACAAATCCTCTAGTCTTACACAGGTGGGAAATGAGAAGAATGTGAGCAGGATCATCCCCTAAGTGAGTGACAGACCCAAGGCAAGAATCTCGGGCAGCTGGTTCCAGTCTAGGGTTCTTCTCACACCTGGAAACCAATGAGTGTCGGAGACGATGAACGCTTCATTCCAGCAGGCGGCCTGCAACACACACAGTACTGCACAGAGCTGGCTGGACTTGCACCGTCAGCACCAGACAAGCACAAAGCAAAGGTGTCTCTGCCCACAGCCCCATCCCTACAGCCTCCTGGTCCCCCGGAAGGGTCGAGACTAACCTCACAGCAAAGCTACTCCTCTCTTCTACAATCTTCCAAGCTGCTAGAAAGCATCATCCGTCCCACCAGAACAGATTACAAGTGATTTTGTAAAGATTTCATGAATTGTAGAACTCTTCAGATTCAAAGAATTATAGTTACCCTTAATATATACCCAAAATATTTAAAAATTCCTAATCACAGATCAGGCACTGTGGTTCATGCCTGTAATCCTAGCACTCTGGGAGGCCGAGGGGGTAGATTGCCTGAGGTCAGGAGTTCAAGACCAGCCTAAGTAAGAGTGAGACCCCATCTCTAAAAATAGCAGGGCATTGTGGACAATACATGGAATCCCAGATACTTGGAAGCC